>NC_090935.1:671234625-671537655 GCF_040938575.1 Ambystoma mexicanum | reverse complement strand
CTGATTTGGAACAACATAAGGGACACCTTTGGTTCTGTCATCTCTTAGCTAACGCTGAAAAATGCGTTTTTGAAGTGTCCTCAGTCCCGTACCTTTATTCTGTAAAACCAGGGACTAGCAATGGATCCTAGAAAGGTTTCCTCCATTCTGAATTGGCCTTCTCCTTCTTCCGTGAAAGACATACAGAGGTTTCTAGGGTAAGCAAACTTTTATTCCAAATTCATAAGCGATTTCTCCAACTTGGTTCTCCCCATCACAGCCCTCTTAAAGAGAACATGCCGTTCATCTGGAACAACTAATCTGGAACAACAAGGCGGAAGAGGCGTTTCAGGATTTGAAGACTACATTTTACTCAGCACCCATCCTCAAGCAACCCAACCATGAACATCCTTTCATCGTTGAGACTGACGCCTCAGCTGGTGCTGTGGGGGCAGTGTTAAAACAATCCGTGGATGGAGAGGAGCATTCAATTGTCTATTATTCTGAGACTCTAAACCGCAGTGAAACCAACTATTCGGTCATTGAAGGGAGTTGTTGGCCATCAAACTAGCCTGTACTGATTGGAGACATATTCTTCAAAGATTGGTCCATCCTTTTGAAACCCGGACTGATCACAGTAACCTCTGTGTGCTACAACAGATGGACTGCTATAACACCCTTCAAGCCTTTTTCTATTCCCAGTATGATTGTTTCATTACTTACATTCCTGGAAGCAAGAATCTGATTTCTGACAGCCTGTCACGATGTCCAACAGTGTGTATCAACTCTTCATCGCAAGGAGAACGCATGTTCAATGAAGGCAAATTCATTTTTACTGTCTCTTCATTTCTGCAGGTCAGGGAAGCCACGCATATCGAATGCCTGGTGCTTCTCTCAGGAAATCATTACAATTTAACAAAGAAGGAGGAGTTGTACTTCTTAGAGAATCACTTATTTGTGCCCACCGGGGCACTTCAACTTCAAATCCTCTCTTGGCCACATAATACCTGCATTTCTGGACATAAAGGAGTTGCAGCTACTACAGATCTTATAAACCAGTCATTTTGGTGGCCCTCCAGCAATCAAGATATAAAGAGCTATGTGTTGTCATGCCCTGAATGCACTAGAAACAAATATTCCACCACCAAACCTATTGGGTTTTTGGTTCAACCCAATTTACCTACAGAACCCTGCACTCATTTATCTGCAGATTTTGTAGTACATTTTCCACCCTCTAAGGGTTGTTCAGCTATTATAGTAACCATGGACAGTTTCACTAAGATGGCACCTTTTTCCCCATTAAGAGGAGACCCTACAGCCCCTGAAATGGCACTAAGTCTTCCTATGAGATATAGTCAGTTTGCACAGACTTCCCAGTACTATTCTCTCTGATCGAGAGATGCAGTATACTTCCTTGTTTTGGAAGATTTGTTTTGACTGCTTGGTGTTGACCGGGCTCTAACATCTGGATACCACCCTCAATCTAATGGTCAGACTGAAAGACTCAACCACACGATGAAACAATATCTTTAATGCTTTACCAACACTGAACAAGATAACTGGGTAGGCCTTTTACCAACAGCAGAATTTGCCTATAATAATGCCTTTCATTCAGCCATCGGGATGAGTCCTTTTATTTGTCTTTAAAGAAGGCATCCTAAGTCATTTCCTTCCCCTTCATTGCCATCTACCAATATATCTTCAGTGGATTCATTATTGGACTCCATCTCGGTATACCAGAAGACGGCATATAATAATCTGAAAGAGCGAAGACGATACAGACAACAAGCCAATGCCCGAAGGAGGGAGGTACCAGATTGGAAGGTGGGATCTCATGTCTGGTTATCCACCAAATATCTTCCTAGGTGGGTCAGACCATCCAAGTTATCTTCGAGGTACATTGGTCCGTTTCCCATTTTGGCACAAATCAATTCAATGGCATTTAAGTTAAGGCTACCCAAGGCTCTTCAACGTATTCATACTGTTGTTCATGCCTCCTTCTCACGAACATTTATTACCAACAAATTCAAGACTAAGAAAAAGGCTAGAGGCCAGGGAATCAATCCTTCCCCTGATGAATATGAAGTAGAAAGGGTCTGTGATTCCAGATACCTACGGTGTGGCTTCAGTATCTCATAAGGTGGAAAGGCTATTCTTCCTCTGAAAAGTCTTGAGAGCCTGCGTCTAACATTAAGGCGAAAAGGCTGATCTAGTGCTCTCATATACTACACATGTGAAAACATGGACCGCCACCTGTAGAAGGGGGTATATTGTCATGATCTCCCCCTTCTGGAAGCTCTGGGATCTATGGAAGCACTGCCATTAGATTTTTCTACACACTTGGATTCCATTACGGGCGTAGCGGTCTAGTTTTCCTTCAAGATGGCTACCCTTCATTCTATAAACTGTGCTGTCTCCTTCCCTTTGGTGTCTTGCAACACTTGTGATTCCTTCGGGTAAGACGCTGTATTTAATCCTTCTCCCTTTGCATTCCCGCTCCTGTTCTGCAGGGGCTTAGTTTTTCCTCCTGTATCAGCTTCCTGTTTGTCTGTGCTCTCGCTGGCTCTCATTTGTATTTTTTGCTATATTCCTCTGCGGCACCATTTTTGCTGCCTTTTGTGGGTGCCTTCAACATTGGGCCCATTGCAATCCTTCACCTGCAGCACTCTAGTCCACTGTCACAGTGGAGTTCTCCCTTCTTCTTGCCTCAAGGGAGACATCTCTACTGTCTAAGGTCATTGAAAATGCTGCAGTCCACAGTTTACAGGGGTTTTTGTGCCTGGAGGCTTTTCCCCTCGCATGGGCTGCTACCGGAGGGCACGCCATTCTGTCCTTCTGTTTAACATCCTAAGGACATAGTGCCCATCTCCTGGAAGAGACCCTATCTGTTAGAGAAGAAGGGCACCACCAGGAGACGGAAACCAGACCCTGCAGCTGGAACATCAGAATCAGACTGCTCCACATTATCATCAGGTGAGAGTGAAGAAGAGAAAACTGCTGTGTCTGAGACAAGTATGGGGCAACAATGCTTTGCCGCATGGCACAGTGTCTCAGTGTCAAAAGGTGAGTGTGGTGGGTGGTAACTCTTTTGTGTTACTAGGGTCGAAGACCTACCCAGATTAGGACAGCCCACAGACAGCTTTGGTGTGTTCTGTCCTATCAGTTATTGCCAACCCAGAAGAGGAACCTCTGGTAGGTGTAGGGATAAGCAACACATCATTTGTTTTCATGGTTGACACATGTGCAACATAATTATGCATACAGGAAGGGTTCTTCCCCTTATCAGGTAAAGTAATGGACATGCAAGGGTTCTCTGGGGCAATACATTGGGTTCCATTCACATAAAACGTACCTATCAAGGTACGTAACAAAGAGATGTTAGCTCCACTATTCTTTTCAACTGCAACTCTGGTGAACTTGATAGGCAGAGATTTGTTAAGTAAGTTGATCATGACAATTTCATTTTTGGAAGAAGGGGTAGTGTGTTGCACATCAGGAATTTGTTATGCTAGAGTACTGGCGATAACATGAGCATTGTATATTGATGGTGCCACTAGAGGAATACCTTTGCAACTAGATTTGTTTATATATGAAGCAACTGTGGTGTTCGGTTTGGTGCCAGGTATCAGAAACAAGCCATGGAGGGTGTTGTCAGAATATTTGTTTCGGCCGGCAGTGCCCCAAGACCATGTTCCGGGTACCATCATCACGTTGGATTTGGAGGGGATGGTGATTGTGGATTACAAGCGTTCATAGGGACTGACGAAGAGGGAGATGAGTGGCGTACAGTTTTGAGCATTGACCCGACTCAACCACTGAGCGTGGTGTCAGATGGGCAGTTGTTTGAGAACGCTGATAATGGCTCTCATTGCAAGACTGCCGGTAACCCACTGGTGCTACTGGCGGGTAACAGGCAGTCTGTCCCGATATCCCAGTGTTATCAAGATATTACAGGCTCTGGCAACGATGTTAAGTTCCCATTCCACTGAGTCCTATAGGTTAATGGAGCTGGTGCTTCAATGACTTTTCTGCCAGTAGGGACTTGAACTACCAACAGGTCAGGCCTGCCGGTAGTTCACTGCCCCTACCGGCAGACTCAGAGTAACCCGGTCCAGAACAAATGCCAGAGCCAGTAGTACCACCCATTTTAACAGCATTTTTTCCAGACTGGGTTACTCGTAATGAAGCTTTATGACGGTGAAATGATCTTGGAGGTTTCTATCCCATGTCAAATAATGATCCAGCATTGGAATATCCCTCGTCCTATTCGTATTGCTAAATGCATGCCTGCATACTTACAGGAGAACTTGTTACAGGTCACAAGCACTTTATGGACTCACAACCTCCATCATTTGGGCTCTTGAAGAGTATTGGGGCAGTATGTATCAAGTTGAAACAGGCAGCAGTGTTTCCCAGAGTGTGACAGTATCCATTGTCAAGAGAAGCAGATGAGGAAATACATAAGACAATTGTTGCGCTATGGCAGCAGGGCATTATAGTACCCTCAGAGTCCCCATGTTCCACAGCAATCTACCCTGTCAAAAAAGCAAAAGGGTCCAGTTGGAGGATGATACAGGATTTACACCTGTTGAATAACATTGTTGAGGCTGAATTCCCAGTTGTACTGAACCCTGCCACGATCCTCTGTAATATACCAACCAAGGCCACAAACTTGACTATAATTGATTTTAAAAATACATTCTATTGCATTCCATTGCACCCCGATTTTTAATATCTTACTGGGTTTACCTATCGCGGGCAAAGGTTCCAACACACTAGACTTCCTCAGGGGTATTGTGAGTCCCCCAGTATTTAACAGAGTATTACACATGGATTTGGGTAATATACCTATACTGAGAATGGTCATTCAGTATGTAGATGATCTCTTAGTGGGCAGCACAGCAGAAGAATTGTGTAGAGCAGATTCAATTACACTGTTGCAATTGCTCGCAGATAAAGGATAAAAAGTAGATAAGGACAAAATTCAGTACTGCTTGAAAGAGGTAGTGTATTTGGGACTAATTATATAATCTGAAGGGAAAACAGTAACACAAGAAAGAGCAGCTGCAGTACAGAACACACCACAGCCCACTACAGTGAAAGAAATGCAACATTTATTGGGATTCTGTAATTATTATAGAGCATGGATTTCTGACTATTCCACTTACAGAAAAACCCCTACTGCAGGGACATAAGGAGGCACAAAAAAGGAAAAGGTCACTTACATGGACAGGAGAAATTATAACATGTTTCCAGGAGCTCAGATGCCATAAGCAGCGCATCAGTATTTGCAACCCCCGATTACATGAAAGAATCTTATTTGTTCTCACATTCCAATGGACATGTAATGACTGCTGTATTGTCTGAGCACACATCTAAAGAACACAAACCCCTAGCATATTACAATGGTGTATTAGATTCAGTGATGCAGGGGCAATTCCCTTGTGAACAGGCACAGGCCGCTGCAGCCTTTGCCATAGAAAAATCAGCAACAATCACAATGGAGTGCTCGGCCACGCTATGTGTAGAGCACACAGTGTTCACAATTCTTGAAAGATCTAAATCCACTTTGATTACACAAAGGGCCTCGGCATATGAAGTGTTTTGTCAAGCCCATCCATTCACATTGTGAGATGCTGTACAGTGAACCCCACCACATTTATCACAATACCAGTTGAGGAAGGAGAGGAGCTGCATGATTGTGTCATTTATGAAGGGCCTGGAGATGATTTAATAAGAGCTAGAGAGGATGCACTTGAGGAAGGGGAGGTCCTCTTCATTGATGGGTCATTGACAACTGATCAGGAGACAGACCAGAGGCACACAGGTGCAGCAGTGGTGCACCTCGTAGATGGGGAATGTGAGGTTCTGGTACAGAAAAGGTTACCACCACACTATTCGGCTCAGGCCCCAGTACTGATTGCATTCATTGAAGCATTAGAAGTATCCCACGTGTCGACATAGGGGCAATACAAATAAAACCTTAATGTGACTTACTATTACTAAAGTCAAGTAACTTATTACAACTGAAGGGGCCAGGCCGCCGTCAGGAGTAATACACCCTGTAATGCATATCTACACCACTCACTATCATGGAGGGACGTATGTACGCTGACCACGCTGCACTCAGCAGTTTTGGTAGTTTAAGGAACTCATGGTGGCAACTGTAAATACAGACACAAGTGATCACAGTTCAAGGGTGTTTATTAAACTGTAAATGCAGGATGGAAAAACGCCTAACCTACACCTAAATCTAAGATGGAGCAAGCACCGACCATCAAATTAAAAATAAGGCCGTCCTTGTGGTGTTGTGTCAAAATAAAAGGGCCTATGCTAAGAAAAACCTATTGCCAATTTCTTACATCTAATTACACAAAGAGTGTGGGATAAGGGTTCAATAAAGAAAGAAGTGTTAAAAAAATAATAAGTCTCCAATGCTGTATGGCTGTAATATGATCTAGTAGATTCCCCCAACCATTTAAATTATTCGAAAATTAGACTCAGAGAGATCAAGAGGTCTCTTTAGGTATCAGGTCTTCAAGGAAAGAGATTGAATGGATGGGTGAAGAACTTGACCTTCCTGCTGCCTGGAATTCTGCAAAGGCATATATTCATATAATCAAACCTGTGGGAAATATGTAAAGGGATTTGTTGTTCCAAGAAAGCATCTCCTTCTGATCTTCTTGTCTTAGTTCATTCTTGATGGAGACATGTCCTATTTGGTGTTGTACTGGATTTTGAAAGCTTCAAACTCTGCAGTTCCCCCAATGACTGAACATAGCATAGATTATTTAGCCATCCGTGTGGAGTGTACACCCTCGTGTGTCCCTCTCTCTCCCAGTCTCGGTCCACCCTCTCTCTTCCCCTCTCTATCTCCTTTCTCTTGCTCGCTTCCACCATACCTCCCACTTCTATTATGCTTCACACTCTTTGTTTCTTTTCGTCTCATGACTCTCGCTTTTCAACTTCCAATATTGTCTCGATCTGCTCCTCTCTACCCTCACCCTGACGTTCTCCATTCCCTTCTGTTTCTCTCTTTGTAACACCTCTTCCACCCTCTCCCCTTATGTTCTAAAGTGTTCTATGTTTCTCCATCTCTATCTGCCTCTCTCTGTCTCTCTGCTCGATGTATCTCCCTTTCTCTTCCTTTCTGCACCATGTGCCTTTCCTCTGCTCTTCTTCTTTCCCCTCTGTCCCCCATCTCCCTATTCTTCTGTCATGTCTTTATCCCTGTTGCTCTCTTGGATATGGCTGCCAGTCTTGCGCCTTCTTTACGCACTTCTCTCTTTCTCTTTCTCTCCTCTCTCCTTACCATTCTCTTACCCCCTCTCTTTCTCCAACTCTGCATCTTTATCTCTCATGCCCTTTAACTCCATAAAATGGGGTGTCATCCCAACATAAGACCTTACTCACAGAATCTAATGACAATCGAAGGCAATGAATAATGGACGGCCCTATTTAAGTAACTTTTTATCATCCACCCTCGAGGTAGACTATCATTAAAACATGAAAGATTATACAGATGTGTATTGCTCTAAATTGTGTTATTTTAATAGTTATACTATTCCTTTTTAGGCGTGTCTTGGTTACAGCAACGTGGCAACACTTACCTTGTTAGCAGCAAATCATGGATGGGAGCTAAGCAGCAGAGCAGACAAGGTAAGCACCACATTGGAACATACATCCAGTTCTGCATGGCCATGACTAAATCCTGATGTGTTTAGGCGCAACCACTGGGCAGGACAATGTGCATGGGCCAGAGCACAGACTGCTCTATTGAACCGTCTCTGCATGGGAGCTACTTGGCAGCTTGCAAGTCACACGAGGATGGTGGTGTTGTGGACAGTTACTATGAAGGGACTTCCCATGAACATCTGGGGTAAGTGATCTCTCCAGAAATCATCACACGGGTGGGCTTTAGGGACGTGCATAGTTCCGAAGGTGAAATACACCAAAGATCCAGCTGTAGAGTGTGGCGAAAACAATCGTGCCATGTCTCTGTCGGCTGAGGAACTGGTGCCATGGCCATGCAGACCACCCTTGTATCATCGCTGTGCACTAGGGCTAAGAAGAATGCATAGCCATCCATCGAGTTCCCTTTCCCAAGAAGCTAAGCCTATTGCAAAACACAATCTCATAGCTTTACAGCCCCGTAGAGTGGGCTCACATTTACATGTGCGAGCAGTAGGATCTGAAAATGGGGTGTACCTGAACATACTTTGCACTATGATGGTGCAGAGGGTCACCGACCATAGTGCAGAACTCAGCTGTTTTGGGGGCAGTCACCCTTTGTTTTGGCACTGTTCTACTCCATGCCCTTCATACGATGGACATGAACCCTCGACCAAACGTCGAGTGACGTCTCTTCCCTCACTTACCTTGTCGTCTTTTTGTGAGGTGATTGGTGCCAAATAGCCCCCATTCAGTTAACTCCACGTAGGCCTTGTTTTGAGCAGTTTGACCTTTAGAAATAAAGAAGTGGCGTTATCACTTTAGACTTAGTCCTTACACATTGCATTCACACATTTTGAGGCCATAAGCAGTCTCACCATTGCAGTATTTTGCACTGCAATCGCACCCTCATCACATTGGGAAGCGTCAGCCTAGGCACGCGGCTGCTTTGCATAATCCAGGCAGTTGCTGATTGTACATACTGCCTCCTCAAGGGACTCCTGATGCAATGTTGTGTGGCGGCTTTGCCCTCTGAAAGAAGTTCTACTTTTCAAGACGTCCACCACAGTTTGAGGTTACGTCATCACTGTTGAGACGCCAGCCCAAAGGCTGGCTACCCACATCCTGTACAGTGCTCTGCTGCTCTCGAGCTAGGTCCGCCCTTTAAACTATAAAATAAAAGAGGCAATCCTCATCTAACACGTCAGGGCCAAGTTCACATGATCATAAATAACGAAGAGCCAAGCCATGTTTTTCCTACAGAGGGTGGCATGAAGGGAGGTGTATAAAAAAGGGTGCTGTGTTCGTATATGCAACACAACACCAATGCAGTAACCCTGCCACACCACTACCTTAAAGCCATTGTGTAAAACAGGTACAAAACTTCTCATCAGTGGCAACTTTTCATTCACTGAGGAAGACAAAACGGCAATTGTAGAAATGAGAGGAAATCATTTGATAGACATTTCAGTGCATACTGCCACCGTCACGTTGCCATGGGAATGGCTACATTCAATAAGCTTTTTGAGACTTTTAGCCTCACTGAACTTGCACATTGAACCGAATCCCATATTCAGGATTCTGTGGACTGGCGACAGCCACAGGCACGTCTGAGTCACACTTGAACAGTGTGCGTGGGGGGATACGGAGGATATGATGAGGACAATGCTAATCCAGGCATGTTCGTCTGGCAAGCTGAGGCGACAGGTCCTGAGAGAGCCCGGACTCACCCTGCCCAGAATCCTGGAGCTCGGGCGGTGCCATGAGGTGGCGGAGGCCCGTGCCAACAAGATGGAGGCCGGATCCCGCACAGCGAGGCCGGAAGAGGTGTGCGCTGTCTGGCGAGGCGGCAGAGGGGTGCGAAGGCCCGGTGGGGCTCCCAGAGACAGAGCTGGTAAGCCAGTGGAGTCATGCCAGAAGTGCGGCTATGACCTCCCCCACTCGTCTGAGTGCATGGCAATAGGAAAGATCTGCGGACGCTGTGGGGTGCCCGACCACTTCTCGAGGGTGTGCAGGGCGACCCTGCCTGTACTGATTCCGAGGGGACAACCCCGTCTGTGGACCCCTCGCCAAAACCGCCCGCCCAATGTAGCTCAGGTGGAACAGGCGGGAGAGGAGACGCCGGCGGAAGAAGCGGAGGAAGAGGATGAGGAGAATATCTTCTTCGTCTCCAGCATGGAAGTCCTCAAGGGGAGGAGCAGGAGACAGCCGAGATGCGTCGTGGAGGTGAACTGCTCGCCGGTCCCGGTGCTGGTCGACACGGGGGCCTCAGTCAACGTAATGGCGAGAGGACATTATGCCGCGCTCAACCCACCCCCGAGGCTGGCGATGCCGAGAGCCCGCATTTTTGCATTTGGCGGGCGGGAGCCCCTGCCGCTGGACGGTGCGTTTGTCGCCAAGGTGGAGCATGACGGGTCGGAGATCAAGGCCCGCTTCTACGTAACTCCGGTGAGCAGCAACACCCTGTTGAGTTGTGCGGCAGCGGAGGCTCTTGGCATAGTGAGCTTCGCGTACTCAGTCTACTTAGAGGACATCAACGATCTGCTGGACAAATATGCTGACATCTTTAAAGGGATTGGGAGAATGAAGGGTGACCCCGTGAGGCTCCACATTGATGAGTCGGTGCAGCCCGTGGCTCTGAAACACAGGCAGATCCCGTTTCATCTAAGGGACCAGGTGGACCTAGCACTCGGATGGCATCTGTTTTGCACACTTAGTTACTGCCACTGAACTGCAATATCCTGCGTCCAACACGCTCTGGGATTATCTCCCTCTAAGTGGTCACTGTCAAGAAATCGCACATGTATGCGTGCCATGCAAGGTAATCTACGGAATTGTCTCCTCCCTGTTAGTCACAAAAAGATTGCACGTGAGTTTCACGCGCAGTTACAGTCACTGGAAGTAATCGTCTACCTCCAAACAACTCTGGGGATTACTCTTCCTTATTGTTTTCCTCGGTTGCAGCCACTGAATGGAAAACTCCTGGCTGTCTCGGATAACCTCTCTGATTTGCAAAGATTAGCAACCTAAAAATTCTCTGCAAAGCCTTTTCAGCCACCAACAATGACGCACCCACCCTCTCCTCAGAAAGACAGTGAACCTATCGATGCAAGTGCTGGTCAGTGGCTGGTAAGTCTTGATTTTAAAAGAAGAGGAATATTGTATTTGATTTGATATAAAGAAAAGGCTTCAAGTTATCATTTCAGCAAAAGCTAGGCGTGTGCACAATTTGACATTATTCCTCTTTAAGTGTGATGAAAATCTGCTCACCAGATCATGCGAGCAGACAGGAGACACCCTTGCACCTGTGTGTTTAAGATTCACTTATTCTTACTTGTCACTTGTAAGGCACATATCTGCTAATGGCATGGTCCCATAATGTTCGGGGCTGCATGGCTTTGCAGCGTTGCACAGTTTTTGGTTGAGATGGAGAATATCCAACAATGCATTGCACACACATTGCACATTGCTGCAGAGTTTGCACCATAACAAACATCACATTACGTTATTGTAAAAGACCTTGTTGATGATGTTGCAGTCTCCACCTACTCACAAGTTGGTTTTTCCTGCTAATAAGATATCTTAAGACATCTTGTCTCATAGCAGGGGCGCCGAGTACACGGGTGCACTGGGGCCCGGGCACCCGCCGGCAAATGAAGTCAGGGCTGAGAGAAGAGACGCAGTCTGGGTGGCCCTTTGTTCCATCCATACTGAGTCTCTCTGGCAGCCCGGATAAAATCCGGGTAAAAAACGATGTTTAAAAATTGAGGGACGGATGCAAAGCAAGAGACTCATAGCACGCCAACGTCTTCTCTTTTCTCTTGTGCGCCATATAAGTAGTGTTGCCAAATAAAAGAATTTAAATGAATCTTAAATTCATTCATTTTTAATAGTTGCACACTCAGAATACCTGTTCCAATTTTAATAAGCATTCTTAAATACTCTTTTCAATGGAACATGTTCATGAAAATTTCAATACATGTATAAAATAAAGGCTAGTTCCAAAAAATGTATATTTGAAAGGCAGTTGACTCAATTCCGTACACGTAGTAGCCTCTCACAGCTTTGAAAACATAGTTTGCAAATGCTGCACGAGCAATAACATCTCAGTGACTATTATTATGGTCTATGGACCACCAGGCCCCAAGCCAGCCTATCTCAGGAATTATCTGAATTGCTGGTGAGTGTAGAAGCCATCTCAATTACAATCCTTGCCATCAGGGCTATTATACTATGCTCGACTAACCAGAGAATCCAAATTCCAGATTATTCAGACAAACTCTAAGTAACCTGGGCTTCACACCTGGACAAGAGAGCCCGCCCCCAAAGATGGTCATGTGCTGAACATCATCTACTCAATTGCTCTAGAACCTAATTAAAAATATTAAATTAAAAATGAATTAAATTAATTAAAAATACCACTCTCGTTAAACTCCCCTGGTCTAATCACCACTTCCTTTTAAATGAATGGGACATCCCTGACCATCCCACACATCTACTATCCAAAACAACCAAAAACAGATAATCCTGTAAGGAAAATGACTAAAGTTAACAAAGTTTTGAACTTCGTGCCAACCAAGGAAAATAATTCTGTGAACAACCCCTCCTCCTTACATGACGATCTAAATGTAGAAATCCATAGGGCATGGGACATTATTAAACAAAAGAAACCGAAATGAAAATAATCTATGACTCAGAACAACAACTAATGGTACAACAGCCCCCTAGCGACCCCAAAAAGAGCATGCCACAACCTACAACACATATGGAGAATGTCTAGCTCCCAATGACAA
Source organism: Ambystoma mexicanum (assembly GCF_040938575.1). Taxonomy (NCBI): domain Eukaryota; kingdom Metazoa; phylum Chordata; class Amphibia; order Caudata; family Ambystomatidae; genus Ambystoma; species Ambystoma mexicanum. The sequence goes on along the minus strand of NC_090935.1, from coordinate 671,525,212 downwards.
ACCTGCCTGCGCAATTCATCAAAGGATCTGCCATAGGACTATTGCAAATTAGAAAACACAATACTATAAAAACTGCACCTCAAGACTAAAGAGAACCTTGAAAGGAGCTAACAAACACAAAACAAACCCGTAATCTACCTAGACCCTTGTATGGACTGGCTTATACACTTGCTAGGGCCCTTCAGGAGACAATACCCACAATTCAAACCAACATGAATCCTCAGAAACAATTGGGAAGGACTTCAACCCTAAACGCTGGCCATGCGCCTACGTTTCTGGAGTTTAAACGTATCATTACTGAGGGTCTTGTCACAATCACTAAGTAACTTAATGATTCAGCTGAACAATTTACCCCATGCCCAGCCACCTTCATCAGGGAGCTCACAGTTAATCTGCCTGAAACGCTGACCAGATTCTACAATATAACATAGGCATCAGGAGACATCCAGGGACCCCCTAAGGCAATCCCTATACCCCATCCCTAAAGAAACAGCTCTGACCTAGAGCCGCCTAAACAGTACAGACCAATATCTAACCTCCTTGTCATAGCCAACATTCTGGACAAGGTAACTAACACAGAACTGGTCCATCACATTGGAGAGAGAGAGGTTTTGCCTGTAACAGGAGTATGGAAACGAGTCTTGAAAGAGGAACTTCTAAAAGCTGTTGACGTAAACATACCAACAGCCCCTCTATGTTATTACTATACTAATTGCTCAAGGCCAGATAACTTGCATTCTCTGGGGCGAGCCTTAAAAAGCGTCAGTTAAGGCTCACGCTTCCTTTCTAGTGAGTTCATCATTTTTTGGGCCTGACGTATGGTGCTGTGTGGGCCTTTGAGAAACCGACACTGCCTGAACGGCCATTTGCAATGCGTTCACTTCCCCATAGCAGATGCATAACATTTATATAAAATGGTGGCACTGTGACCGGCAAAGCTTCTACTTAGTCACCATGGATGCTAGGACTCAAGGGGCAGTTCCTAGCTCCCCTGGGACAGGGCACTATGCCCCTTGTAACTGTGAGGCAATACACAGTGAATTTGTAATCCCTGTACCTTTAATAGTCAGGGGCTGAGGTGATCATTGCAAATTTCAGTCGCAATCCAGGTGTTTAGACCTGCCATTTCAAGTATGCCTCTGTAACTAGATTCTTATCGTTAGCAGTGGATTCCAAAGTGCCAGACCAGATATTAAATACACATGTATTATCACACAGATGACAAAGACATGGCACATGCGAGATAAAGCAGCAAGAGAGAGACTTTGTGGTGGAAAAAGAGAGAATTCAATTTACCCATTTATTAGCTTTGGGGAGAGGGATATTTAAGAAGCAGAGACGAAAACTATGAAAAATGCAGGGTTGTGTCTAATAGACAAGGAGTCTCCCTCCTAAGTAGAGAGGGGAGGCATGCATAGACTGCACTCATGGTCCCGTCAGATAGTTAAACCCAGTTAGGTTATCAGGATATTCACAATACATTGATGTACATACAATACATTTTTATGGGTATTGTTTGCATATTATACTGGTGTTTCTAATAACCTGATTTCAATATTTGCCATTTGTAAAAGCCCTCCCATGTTTGTATGGTCCAAAGCACTAGTGAGCAACCTGTGCCCCCCAGATGTTTTGGCCTACAAATCCCATAAGCCCTACACAGCAATACAATGTTAAGGGAGCATGAGAGTTAGAGGACAAAACATCTGGTGGGAGATAGGTTGCCGACCAAAAGTACAAAGGCGTATGTGGATTGTGAAATCCGGAATTTGTGCTTTAAGTAAGTAGTGCTATACTATCTGTTGTGGAAAATGTGCAACCTGGGAAACAACTTTTCATTCTTTGCAACACAGATCCCCCAGATTGTGCCACACTATTGGGTAAGTTCAGGCCATTGGTGGTGGCTTTCACTCACCGAAGACGTCAGTGCCTCTGGACAAGAAGTTGTCTCTTCACTTCAGTGGATAGGGCAGGAGCCCAAGTTACTGGACTCTGCGACGCCCAAAGAAAGAGGACTGCTGGAAGCCTTGCGGTGAAGGGGCAATTAAAGAAGCATTGCTACATGTAGAGACCTAGAAGATGCAAGAATAAGCATTGTTTTGATTTCTCTCTGTCATAAATCAGCAGATAAATAAATAACGCTATCTTTTTTCAGATCAAAATGTTCACCTTCGAAGAAAATGACGTCTTGTCAATAATGGTGGAAATGCAAGCCGGGGTGCCTTCTGGGAATGCTTTCATCCTTTTGTCTGACCTTCGCTTGCGACCACGTTGGGACAGTCATTATTTGTAAGAATGATGCTAAATCACATTAAACTTGCTGATAAATCATGTGTATTGATGTCATAATTGTGAATTCTTGCAGCTTTCTCTAGGATCCCTATTTAGAATTGTTGGTCATTTGTCCATGTAGGTCTCATGTAGTTTGTGATGTAAGATGGATAACACACACGTATTTTCTCCTGGAATTAAGAAATGCTAGTTTCTGCGTTACTCTTATCGGATGCTCATCATGTCTGTTTAAAGCCCTTTCAGGGGGCGCGCTGATGGAATAACGGTACATTTTGTTTGCACATGAACATCTCTACAGACTGAGGACTTGTGGGGGATAATTTCTTGTTTGGGTTCTGTCACTTCTGGGTGATCCACAGAGGCATCAAAGCTCAGTTCTGGGGCTCAAGGGTGTTAATTAGCAAACAGAAAATCAAGGAATTAGGTTGAACTGAGGTTGTTGTGTGGGAATTCAACCGAACATCAATATATCAAGCTTCTCTACAGCACCCTGGTCTTATGTCATTTCATCTCTCCCTTAGACTCGGACTTCCTTGAGGGGAAAGTCGCTCAGTATTTGCGGTTTTAAATGCATCCCACTTCTTTATTGTCTGAATGTAGTTTTTCTGCACAGGAGGATGTTTGTCTACTTCCTGCCCTAGACACCGTGGCAGTACCACCCGGTATCCCTACAAAATATCCCCACCAAAAATATCGCTGTACATATGGCCGTTTGTTTCGCCATAGGCGATATTTTTGGGGAGGATATTTTGTGGGAGCAGGGGCTTCGGTGGGGTGTCCCCCGCACATTTTAAAATAATGCAGCGGTTGCAGGGGTGTCCCCCGCAGGGTCCATGGGTCAATATCGCCTCAAAAATATGGCGCTACTTTTGTATCGTGATATTTTTGCGGGGATATTAACACATGGAACCTACCACCCTTAGTGTCCTGGGTTGTCCGAACATGGGCCAGACATCAGACTCTGTAAGATTTTATCAGAGATTGCGTTGGGCTTGGAGTTTGTAAGTTTAGGACAACCGTGAGTGGTCCATGAAATGAATAGGGTGTCTTTTTTCGCCATCTGGCAAGAAACTGCTAGGGTTGTCGAGGGACTTGTAAGGCATGAGCTTCCTCCTCGATTAAAGGGGACCCTGTACGAGCCATCCCTCCTGGGGCACTAGAGGGAGTGTGCATAGGTTTTTAGGGATAGCCCTAGAATGTGGCTGATATCTGCATTTTTACCTCGTAAGCTATTCCTTTTTCCAGCTGACCTTTCTCCCCTTGCCAAACTGGCCCTCAGGGTATCACTCTCTAGACTGATTTACCAGGGGTCAGTGGGGTTTAGAGCAGCCTGCGGATATGGGCCCGGTGATGGACTGGGAACAATTTACGTCCTCAGGGGCCAATATCTAGAAGTGGGCAGCGACTCCCGGCCCACAGGCTCACCTCACTAATATCATCCACCCTACAATGTGGGGCTTCACCACAGTTCCCAATACCTAGTAGTTGCTTACTCTCGAGTCTAACAGTATTTTCAGTCTTGCAAGTTTTCAGGCCAAGCAATTTTGGACGAAACTCAGTGAGCTTGTGACTCTTAGACTAATGTAAATGTGGGGGTGCATCATGATAAATTGTGGCACACCACAAAACGACGAGTCAGCTTCAGCTTGTTGCAGAGTGGGGATACTGGAAAATAGGTTGGTTGGACTCAAAGGGATTTTGAAAGATTGATTTGGCAATTTCATTTTTAGGCAGACAGGGTTGCAATTGAATACCAGCAGAGCAGGCTTTTGAGCAGTCAGAAGTGAGTGCAGTTGAGACAGCCTTCTTTGCCCTATTTATGTTTTAACATCACATCGCCACTCTAGAAATTCACTTCAAATAATCGGTGTGTTGTTTATGAGAAAGCTGTGGATTGGTGGATGTAAGAATTAGGCAGTCTTACACTTCAGGTCACTTCACCAGCACTAGACATGCCATGGTTATGAGGAATGGATAGTAAGCTGTGCATAGTATAAGTCCCACAGGACACCAACTTTACCAGGCTGCAGTTGAGGCAGTGTCTGGATCTGTGCCTTTGAGAATTAAGCATCCTTATACATTCTGGCCCTACTCTGGAGATACACCTGTGCCAGTAGTGCTTCTCAGAATCATGCAGCATAGACCTTGTGATGAAGTCACACTCTGCACATGGACACACTGGAGGATAGGGGATGCGACTGAAAATATCCTGAGGTCTGGAGACCTCCAATTGCTCTGTGATAGAGGCACCAGACAATGTATATGGGGACCATATAGTGGATTCCCCAGTTCCCCCACCCTATTCTTGCCCTCTTGTGTAGAAACAGTCAGACTCATTGGAAATCTGTTTGTTTGATGGAAAGTGTCACTATAGTGGTGGGAACACAGAGTGTTGGGAAGAAGGGCAAGCCGCTCGTGGATCTGCTGTTGCGGTTGGCAATCCACATACTTCAATCAAAGAAGCCGGGTTTACAGAAATATAGAGGTTCACAGGAACTGCTATGGGGAAGATCCACTTACCCTGTGCATTCATGCTTGAGGGAATCCGCAAAGGACAGAATAGGGTTACCACTGATACATAATGGAGATGCCGGGTGAAAAGCCCTCACACCACTCATACAGCTGAGCGCAGTTAGACAATGACCTATTCCGGGCCCAACTTTTCGGTGCTATTAAAGGGGAATTTCATAAAGGGGCGGTGTTGTAGTTATTTTTCCATGTGCAGAACAGAAGGTACAGATTAGAGTGTGATAAAGGGGCATTGGGGGGAAGGAGTGGTGAGAGAGCAAAGAAGGAGGCAGAGAGAAAAAGAGAGCATACAGGAAGTGGAGGGGAGAGGGAGTGCAGAGTGGAAGGGGGAAAGAGTGAGAATGTAGAGAGGAGGTGAGGCGAGGGAGCAGAGATAAGGAGAGGAGTAAAATCCGGACAAGAGAAGGACAAGCGAGAAAACAGGAGGAGGGGGGGTGGAGATGACGAGGAGAGCGTGAAGAGGAAAGGAAGAGTGCAGAGGAACAGGAGAAGAGAGAGAGGAGCGGAGGAGACTGAAAGGAGAGTGAGAGTTAAATGTGGTGAAGAGAAGAGAGAGAGAGTCTGGCGGAGTGTCGAGAAGGCAGAGCGAAGAGACAAAGAAATAGAGAAGAGTGAGAGAAGAAGGGAGAGAACAAAGTTGGAAGACGGAAAGGGATGGAAGAAAGGGAAACATCTTATAAACTCTCTCCTCCATTATATTAATCAATGGTGGGAGGCTTATTGTTTTCTCCAAAGACCTTGAATTCCCTCCAGAGGTGGTTGCTTATTGCCACTAGAATCCTAAAAAAAAACACGGTGATGGCACATGTCAAAATACCAGAAGCCAGGTGTTACCCAGGCTGGGCCTGGGTATGGTTACAAATGAGGGACACACAGCCGGAGGTAAGGATAATACGACTGCTTTATTTCAGGTCCTGGAAACAACTGGCGCAACACATGCCAAAATATCCCCTTCCCCCAGTGTCAATACGCTCCACCCCTAAAGAGGCAGTGGCAGGTAACACCACCCCCGAACAAAATATTCAAACGTCTGGTTTAACATTCTTCCACCCATTGCATCGGTCTCTTGATCACCTGTTGAGGCCTCTGCTGGCGATCACTCAAATTGCCTCCCTCTGGCGGAACGCCAAGACTCTCGGGTTGATCCACCTCTCCGGGCGGTACCCACAGCTCATCCCTTGGCTCGGGTCCCATCGGATCTGGTTGGGTCGGAGAAGACTTACTATCTTCTTTCTTTACATAGTGTTTAAACAGAGAGCTATTCCTCGAAACGGCTCTGTCCTGGTCTTGGGCTGTCACCATTGTCCCTTTTATGGCCGTGACTCTCATGGGGCTTGGAGCGAACCGAGGGTCGGTCATCCATACCATTGGTTGCTGTACCAACACCTCGTCCCCAATCTGGAAGGCTTTGGGAACGGCGTGTCTCCTGGCATTCGTTTCACGCTTTGTTCAATCCTTCACTTCGGTGTCTCGTTGTACCACCTGAGCTTCCGTTTCTCCTGGGGCTGAGGAATTGTGCACGAGGCGCGTATGTACATTGTATCTGACCATCAGTTCAGCTGGAGTTTTATTCGTCGCCCTGTGTGGCGTGTTTCGGTAGTCTCTTGGGAGCCGGCACAAAGCCTGGTGCGCCTTGACGGCCTCAATGCGGGCCCTTTATATCAGCTTCTTTATGGAGGCCATGAACCTTTCGGCCTTCTGTTCGCTTGTGGCCAGCGAGGCGTTATTTTGAGATGTTTGAAACCCAAATGTCTTGCCAGCGCTGCAAACTCATGGCCACAGACGGTGATCGGTTGTCGGACTTAATCACCCTGGGGATGCCCCACTCACTAAGCACCTCGTCCAGGGTAGCTGCCACTTGTGGGAACGCTGTGGAAGAGAGTCTTTTGACAATCGGGAATCTGGAGAACTCATCGATTAGTAGGAGGAAGTACTCTCGGGACTCCATCGGCCCGCAGAAATCAATTGCTACCCTCTCTCAGGGGCAATCAGGAATCTGTGTCGGTTGGAGAGGCACCGGTGTAGACAGTGTTTAACCTAGTACTCTACTAGTGAGTCTAAAAGTGGGAACCACACATGGCATCGCAGTTTCTTTGTGTCTTCTGTCCCCCGGTGACTTTCGTGCGCTGTCCGAATCACTTTGGCTCTCAGAGCTGCGGGGATTACAACTCTGCACCCTCTTAGAAGGATGTTGTGATCCTTGACTGCAAGTTCTGTGTGCACTCTGGCCAGTCTTTCTATTTCTTCTTTGGAGGCCCCCGGCTGAGCCAACAACGCTCTCCTGTAGTCCTTCCATTTGCTTGCTGTGGTCAAACTGAGGGCCCGCGCAGTTGTGGGGTCAGCTGTGGATGCTCTCGCAACAGTCTCTAGAGATAGGGCTGGCGGGAGTGAGTTGGTAGTAATGTAGTCGATGTAGGCAACATCTTCTTTCCGAGTGACCGGCAGACTTGCCGGGTGACGGGACAGATAGTCTGCCATGTTCAGCTCACCCCCTTGGCCGGTGCACAATGTCATAATTGTACTCTTTCCAGCTTTCCATACTTGGGGGCATTTTCGTGCGGGGATTGCCGAACAGTGACAGGAGGGCCTGCTGATATGTTATTAGGGTGAACTTCTTCCCAATTATGAAATGGTGAAAATGTTCACAGGCCCACACGGCTGCCAAACTCTCCTTCTCAGCCAGTGAGTAGGCTGTCTCTGGGGCGGACAAAGCTCTGCTTGCAAATGCTATAACATGTCTGGGGTTGATGTCGGCTCCACTTGTCTGTGCTAGGATGGCTCCTAACCCTACCGGGCTGGCATCAACCACTATCTCCGTGTGCCAAGAAGGATTGAAGTAGGCTAGTTGATGTGCCTATGTCAGGGCTCTTTTGATCGCGTCAAACGCCTGCTGGCAGGCTGGTGTCCATGTAAAGTTGGCCTCTTTCTGTAACCATTTCCTGAGTGGCTCAGTGATCGAGGCATAATGGGGGATATACCTGGCGAAGTACTGCGCCATGCCAAGGAATTTCCTGACGTCTGCTACCTGGCGTGGTTCCTTAAACTGTGTGATGGTTTCCACCTTCTCGGGGTCGGGTTCCATCCCTTCGCTCAAAAAGACATGGCCAAAACATTTTAATTTGCATTTGCTGAATCTACATTTGTCGATGTTCAGGGTGAGGCCCGCAGCTTGGATGGCTTAGCAGGTGGCAAAAAGGGCAGCATCATGGGCCTCTTTGGACGATCCGAAAACAAGAATGTCGTCGCTGAAGTTTAGGGCACCTGTTATGGGTCTGATGATCTGCCGCACTGTCTCCTGAAAGATCTCCACTGCGGAAGAGATGCCAAAGTTCAGTCTCTGGTAGCGGAATAGTCCTTCGTGTGTGGCAAATGTAGCTAAAACCCTGGAGTCTGGGTGCAACTCCAGTTGGTGGTAGCCCTGTATCAGGTCCAATTTGGAGAACATGCGTGCATTGTTCAGCTATACAATCATGTCTTCAATGGATGGGCCCAGGTGTCTCTCCCTTTGGATGGCGGTATTGGCCACCCTCATGTCAACACACAACCTAAGTCTTACACCGTCCTTTGGGACGATGACCAATGGGGATTCCCATGGGGTGGGTCCAGTTGCAGGTTCAATTATGCCGTCAGCCAGGACTTGGTCAAGTTCCATGGACACAGCTTCCTGGAGGGGGAAACCCACTCTTCTTGGATGTTGCGGCACTGGCTCTACTGTGTGGTCTATGTGTAGCTTGATCGGGGGCCCAATTAGCTTTCCCAAACCTCTGCATAATTGAGGGAACTTCTGTTTGATGTCGAGTACAGAGACGAGGCATTGAGAGTTGGTAAGGGCCATGGTCCGTACGGATTCCTCCCGGCCTTGGTGTATAGCTCGGTACTTGCAGATTGGATTGTCTGTATGGGTACATGCTTCTTTCCCCTTGTCTCTGTGTGGGTGGCTGGATTGTCGCTATGAGCTCTGTGGTGTCCGGTTTCAGTGTCGTAGTGCTCCCCCCATGGATGCAGCCTGTGCGTCCACCTTTCAAAAATGTGGGCGAGTTTGCTGACTTCGGGGATCATGAGTGGCTTCTTTAGGAGTTGTTTTTTTAGAGTTAGTGACAAACACCCTTCTACCATGCGCAGGCGTATGTCTTCATCTAGCGAGAAGGCGTCAAACTGGCAGTGGGCTCCTTTCACCCTCAGACGTGTTATGTATTCATCGACGGCTTCTTGTGGTTTGTGGGTACATTGATTGAAAAGGTACCTTTCATAGTCCCTATTGGGTTCGATGATGAGCAGCTTGTCTAGCGCTGTGATGAGGGCAGCAAAAGTGTTCTGATATGTCGTCGGGATGGTTTTGACGATTGTTTTCACCTCACCCCCCACCAGGTTAAGGAAGATGTCCTGCAAATGGGGTGAGTCTCCATCTCCCGAGCCTCTGACAAAGTGATAGAAGTCCTCCATCCATTCCGTCCATCGGGGGCCTCCATTTTGGAACCTTTGTGCAAGTTCATAGATCTATTCTTGCAACCAATCAGTAAACAAACTGACACATATCTAAAAGATACTACAGCAACTATAAAAATCTTTGAGGGAGAACCATTTGATATAGACCAGGACTTTTTAGTCACGATGGACATTACTGCCCTCTATACGAATATCCCACAGGAGGAGGCAATAGAGATAGTTCATCTCTTTCTTATCCACCAGGCAACCCAACATAGGGTCCCAGCGGCATTCATAGTCGAACTAATGACCATTGCGCTACAAAGAAACTTTTTTGTCTACTCAGGACAGTTCTATCTACAAAAACGAGGAACTGCCATGGGGGCAGCCTTTGCCCCGAGCCTCGCGATTCTATTCATGGCTGCTTTTGAGATGAAACATGTTCTCTCCGAAAATAACATCTATAATCCACATATCAGAAAGTGGTACAGATACATTGATGACGTTATTTTTCTCTGGAGAGGAAATATCGAGTCCCTACAGGAATTCTTTGCCTACTTGAATTGCCAACATGATACTATCAAATTCACGATGCAATATTCCAAATTGACTATCAACTTTTTGGACCTATGCATTAATGTGAAACTTGGACATTTGGCCTGTAACTTACATAAAAAGACCACAGACAGAAACACTTTTCTACACTTTAAGAGTTTCCACCCCAGATCTCTCAAAGAGAATTTGCCCTTCAGTCAATTCCTTAGACTCCGAAGAAATTGTACTGAGGTTGCTGACTACTATATACATGCTAATAAATTGGCCGGTGAGTTAAAGGAACGAGGATACCCCAAGAAATTGGTATCCCATGCATTAAAAAGAGCAAGATTTACGCCCCGTGAAAATCTATTGGAATGCAACCCGAAAATACAAAATCAGGATCGCATAACATGCGTTACGACCTACAGTACACAATCATTTGCCATTAAGAAAACCCTTTTGAAGTATTGGCCAATGGTCAGAAACTGTCTTCAAGACAAAGGCAAACCTCTGTTTGCATTTAAAAGATCGAGAAACCTGAGAGATAAATTGGTGCATTCTACTAGCCATGGCAAACCCAACATAAGTCATAGAATTCTTAGACCCCTGTTGGGACACTTCCCGTGTGGAAACTGCCGGGCATGTAAATACACAAAGAAAATGTCCAACTTTAAAATTGAGGAGAGAGTATGGGACATACGTTTCTTGTCTAACTGCAAAACTACGAATGCAATTTATTGCATCCAATGTCCATGTGGACTGAGATATGTGGGCCAAACCACAAGACCAGTTCACATAAGGATCAATGAACATCGATCCAGGATTAAGTGCAAGAATCATCAAGCACCAATGGTGTCACACTATGTGGCTTTTGCCCATAGCTCTGAGGACTTTCACTGGTGGGTTCTGGACACTGTCAAAAACAGTTCCAATCCAAAGAGAGCATTGAATGACAAGGAATCCAGATGGATCCATCGTTTACAAACTTTGGATAAACGGAGAGGTCTAAATGAGGAAACTCCGCAATGTCAATTTCTACACTGACCTTGGGGTCCCTCAGAGTCAAACATGGTTTTTGCTGCAGACCATTCTGGAGCACAGCTTTACTTTCTCTTCTCCTTCTCTCTTGTCTTTAGCCATCTCCATTTGGGGACACTGCTGTTCAGACAGACTTCGGCTTTCCATTTGCCCTCCTGTGGCCCCAGGAGTCCCCCCCGTCCCCCCCTCCCCTTCTCCACCTTCTGCACTCAGATGTATCAATAGCTGGAGTTTTTTAAGCTGCACAAACTGGACAAGTCACTGCCAATTTGGCCCCATAGGTATCGCATGCTTAAATATACCCCAGTCCTCTCTAATTTTTGCTTTAACCCATAGGATTTGAATATTGGCATTGATTCCCTTTCCATCTTTCTGTTGAGACATCCGATAGTTTTTTTTTCTCTTTTTTCCCTTTCCCCTGAGTTACTATCAGCATGAGATTAGACTATACTTGCCGCTTATGGGCAGCTTTTGTCTACCAGAATCAAGCTGAGTGTCATTCCCTTTTCTGGCCACCATCATAACAATGGCGCACCTCCGGCAACTCGGACTGCATTCCAAGTTCCACGTTACGTAATTACAGCAGCCGCTCTAGCTGTACGTCTTTACACTCGCTGGCTCCATAGCCACTTGATTACAACTAGGATATATTCTGCCCTATAGAGGCTGCGCCTTTTATGTGTGACGAACACTACTGAGAGAGTTACTTGCCGGTCACAAATGAATCTAGCAGACCGCTAGCGGCCACGAAGACGGCATTTGCCGTTTCTTGTTTCTATTTGACCCGTATGCCCGCCTTACAGAGAAGACCTGAGTTCCCTCGTCTTACCTGCTCAAGGGCATCGGGTGAGTACATGTCTACTTTTATTTCCATCGCTGAGTGCTGGATTAGCTTGATATCAATACCGCTGGTCCCACACAGCTAGCATGGCGCTCTAATACGCCTCTTTTGGCCTTTGTGTTACTCCTATTGCAGAGACACATAGCTCCGACGAGTAACCAGCAATCTAACTGCGGCACGCTGACTTTGACATGTGCTGATTTTAGTTCCCAGATAAGCCCATGATTTCAGGCACAGACCTCTATTTTCTCACTTCTGCCATGTATTCCAAGTACATTTGTCACTATTTGGAATTCTGCATGCGGATTTCAGAGAGACACCTATTTTATGTGGTATACATTTGTGTTTCCCTCTAGATAAGTGAAGTGTGTACACACGTTACTGGGTCCTCTGGTCATCAATACCTTCCAGTATACAGATACTACCCAATCCGGTAGCACTGCATGTGGCTCCAGACCTTTGTTCGATCGCCCAATTTGAGGTAAAGATACCCCCTCGATACTGAACACAAGATTCCAACTTAGGGGTGATTTCTCACTTGAGGGTGTCACAAAAATGTTCCCATATCTGACTCTACTTAGATCATTTGGCCTCAATATTCATATTTATTTATTATCTCGGCCTACTCTGACACACGATTGTTTTTTGCTTGATTCATTATTCACACATTGTAATATTTCTTCACGGTGCTGGACTATGCACACATATTGTATCTCGTTATGAACAATATTCCTTATAATTTGGCTCTTCACCCTGTGATGGGTTTGGGTGTTTCCCCCCTCTTCTTTTTTGTCTTTTCTCCTGCCTTTTCTTTTCATGTTCGGCTTTTTCCCTTTACATGTATTATTTGAATAGAAATTGGCACGCCTCTAGTTCTTTAACAGTCGCTTTTGGTTGGACTTTTTAATCTTCCCAAAACTCTCTTTAACATTATTTTTTGTTCCACTTTCTTGCCCTTTCTGTTTTTGCTTGTTTTTATAGGGGCTATAATTCTTACACATCTGACTTTTGGTCCTGAGGAAGGCGTTTTCTGTCCAGATCATTACGCCGAAACGTATTTCAACTACATCTGCCTGACCTTCTTTGGCTGTTTGAGTTGACCACTGGACTTACATCAGCTATGCCAGTTTGCATATACGTAGACCTGAGCAGTACTGTAAGAAACAGTAGTCCAATGTGAATACACAAGTCAAGTTGAAACCAGTCATCTACTCCCAAAAAAACCCCACAAGGAACAAAAATTGGCTCCTGTTTTCCTTTGTCTGGGATTCCTTGGCAAACATATATGTGGATTTCCAGAACCAAAATAGGGTGAAAACGAAGCATTGTCAAACCAAAATAGGGTGAAAACTAAGTAATGTTATAATATCCCTCTGTCATAGGAATAGAATTTATTTTCTGTGTTATTTATAGTTCTTGTCCAAATGAAAACATTTTTTATTGGTTTTTTTTGCAAAAAATGTTTGTATGTTCTTTTTGTTTCACTTGTACTTAACTTTTATTGCTCTCCATGGTGCATGATTATTTCAAATGCTGTCATTTTGATCGAAAAATTATATTTTTGTGTAAAATGCCACTGAGGCTCTTGCACCAAAAGTTGTTTTATGTTTTCTATTAAAATAATGAGAATTATAGCCAAGTCTTTGGTCAATATTTAAGCGTTAAATTCCTAGCAATGACCCTCTGAAAACAGCTATGACATGACCACATGCTAAGCAGAGGTAAAATACAAAGAGCCAGAGTCAATTAGGACACTCTTTGGAACTAGAAAGTAATATGCCCAATTGAGAGTGATCCTGCAAGGGAACCTTATGCTAGACCTGTTTACTAGTCTGTGGCATTTTTCTTGTATGCTACAGTGTTGTACACTAGTTGTTTGCTTTTTGAGGTTAGAAAAAGTGAGGTGAGTATCAGTAATAGGTATACTACATCACCTGTATTTTACACCCTGTGGGGTCACTATTTGTTGATACTTGTTGAATCTTTACCCCAGACCTCCACAGAGTAGGGGATTTACCCTTCGGTTTATATATGTCAGCCAGGACTTGGTCAAGTTCCATGGACACAGCTTCCTGGAGGGGGAAACCCACTCTTCTTGGATGTTGCGGCACTGGCTCTACTGTGTGGTCTATGTGTAGCTTGATCGGGGGCCCAATTAGCTTTCCCAAACCTCTGCATAATTGAGGGAACTTCTGTTTGATGTCGAGTACAGAGACGAGGCATTGAGAGTTGGTAAGGGCCATGGTCCGTACGGATTCCTCCCGGCCTTGGTGTATAGCTCGGTACTTGCAGATTGGATTGTCTGTATGGGTACATGCTTCTTTCCCCTTGTCTCTGTGTGGGTGGCTGGATTGTCGCTATGAGCTCTGTGGTGTCCGGTTTCAGTGTCGTAGTGCTCCCCCCATGGATGCAGCCTGTGCGTCCACCTTTCAAAAATGTGGGCGAGTTTGCTGACTTCGGGGATCATGAGTGGCTTCTTTAGGAGTTGTTTTTTTAGAGTTAGTGACAAACACCCTTCTACCATGCGCAGGCGTATGTCTTCATCTAGCGAGAAGGCGTCAAACTGGCAGTGGGCTCCTTTCACCCTCAGACGTGTTATGTATTCATCGACGGCTTCTTGTGGTTTGTGGGTACATTGATTGAAAAGGTACCTTTCATAGTCCCTATTGGGTTCGATGATGAGCAGCTTGTCTAGCGCTGTGATGAGGGCAGCAAAAGTGTTCTGATATGTCGTCGGGATGGTTTTGACGATTGTTTTCACCTCACCCCCCACCAGGTTAAGGAAGATGTCCTGCAAATGGGGTGAGTCTCCATCTCCCGAGCCTCTGACAAAGTGATAGAAGTCCTCCATCCATTCCGTCCATCGGGGGCCTTTGTTTGCCTGGGGCGTTGTGGAGAACGGCAAGGGCATGCGCAGTTGGATAGATTTGGTGCTGCGGGTTGGGGTGAGGCTGGGTTGTTCATGGCGGTGGGCGCGCTCGCAGCGGGCTGCTGGGTGGGAGTGAAGCCTTAGGGGTCTTGCGTCGCTGTAGAGAGCGCTCTTACCGGGATAATGATGTGTCCAGTGTTCTGGGACCTTGTCGTTGTCTGGTGTGGTTGGCCTTGTCGGTTGCCGCCGTGTTTCCTTGGCTGTGCAATCGTGGGATTGCCGTCTAATTATAATTATTTTTCAAGTTGGAGCCACTGGCCGGGATGTTTCTCACTGTATACACCTTTCTGGGTCAGGGCCCTCCACTTGTGCTAGGTTGTGGAGGTGGGATGGCCTTGCTGGCACTGCAGGGGCGGAGGAATGGTGGATGGCTACTCCCGTAGCAGTGTGCCCCTCAGGCTGGATGTATGCTTCAGCTTGTGGTACCGGCAGCTGCTGAAGGATCTGCTGGCTGCCGCAGGCATGTGGTGGGACGGGCTGGTGGATCCTCACACAGTTCCGTTGCGGGTGTGAAGAGGGCCGCTGTCGTGTGTTGCACTGCGGCTGCCAGTCACATGATGCGCGTCGTCATTGGGCCGCGGGTTGTGGCCTGGAAGATTTGTGAGGCGCGATGGGATCACCGGCCTGGATTGTAAGTAACTTTTTTTGATGCAGGGCTCTGGAGGACGCGTGCGGCGGGATCGCCTGTCACGCAGAAGGAGGATGTGGCGGTGGGATCGCCTGCCACTCAGAAGGAGGATGCGGCAGCGGGATCGCCGGACGCGTGGCTGGTGCACTCAGTGAGGGCTCGTCAGCAAGGAGAACTTCAGCTAGCGGGAGAATACCTCGTCGTCAGTTGTTTCCCTGGCTGGGCCTGGGTACGCTTACAAATGAAGGACGCGCAGCCTGGAGGTAAGGGTAATAGGGCTGCTTTATTTCAGGTCCTGGAAACAACTGGCGCAACACGCGCCGAAACATCCCCTTCCCCCAACGTCACGACGCTCCACCCCTGTGGGCGGAGGTGCCTCTCTTAAAGAGGCAGTGGCAGGCAACACCAGGCTCCTGTTGGAGGACCTAAGGATAGTGAACTTACCTGTTATGGAGACTCGCGATAGACCAGCGCCAGTATCTGATGACATCAGTTATCGCTAAAAAAAGGCACAGCAAAGGCCAAGGGAGAAGTGTGGAACACTATTAGTCCATGGGTCTGTGCATGACTTTTTTCTGCCACAGAGCACACCTGGTCTAAGGGAGAGTTTGAAGGACTGTTGTCCAGAGATCTAAAGAAAGCCTGAGCTGTGAAATCCTAATACCCACCCCGATGGGTGCAGTCAAAACATCTACTTCCTGTTTGTGCAATAGCCAAATAATGACGACATGTCAACCTCATTCTGCGTGTAAGTCATCTGTTGATCCCTCGGCTGTGGCAACATGCTGTCACTGTTCTAGAACTGGAACAGTGCCGGCAGTGTCTCTGGGAATCGGCAGGCGGGTGCATCACTTTTTCAACGCTGCTCTTGAAGCAACAGAATGCATCATCAAGTTACAATTGTGAGAAATTCACAAATGGGGTGATGCTTCGCATAATTATAAAGGCTTGTGCATGGAGTCACCCCTCTATCACTGCTCTTTAGGGGGAAAAGATGAAATCTCTAGATGACTTTGAAATAGAAATCGTAATAGGTGTGTATTTCAGAATTAAGCAGAATTACATGTCAGTTGTCAACCTTACAGAGCACTTGAAAGGAACAGGGATGCGTTTGTTACCACTCCACCACATGATCTACAGGGTCATGACATATGAACATATTTAGAAGTTTACATTGTACGTCTCCACACTATCACAGTAAGGCTTTAAACACATAAAAGGAGAAATGTCTGAGAGCTAGTTTCTATTTTTTTTTATCTGTGCAGATGGTTTTAAACAAACCCTTACACAATACTTAAAATATTAAAACAGCAAACAATTATAGAAGGTTTGTTCATAGGACGTCAAAGTGGTATATCTATCAAAACAATATTGCTATTGTATAACGCAAAAATAGCACCTTGTATGCTATATTGCACTGAAGTATGGGGACGGAAATATAGGAATGAATTGGGCAAACTCGAAGCTAAAACTCTAAGAATGTTATTTCGAATGTTGCCTACTCTCCCCATTGAATTTCTCCTTCTCGAAATGACGTGGATGAACATTTCTGAAATCTTAGAATACAAACTATTTATGATGTATGAGAAACGAATTAGCTTAAATAACACGACAATCATGAATACTTTGATGGACTCCTTTAAGTCGATGTCATTTTCAGTACACCCAGTTGATGGTCTCATATCCGTAGATGCCTTTGTGGGTCTGATAATGGAGCCAGGAACTAATGTCCAGGCATGCATCTATGAATTCTACCAAAGCAAGATGGCTCTGACAAGCAAACAAAATCATACAAAGGTGCAAGTCTTTGAGAGAAACCCGGCTCAATGCAAGGGTGGCAGTAGTGGGGAGGTTTGGAGATGGAGTAGAAGAATTCTTGGGGCAGGATAAAGAGAAGACCATGGAGCTGATAGAGCAGCCTGGAGGGAGCAGGGGAGGAAGCGACTGAGGAGTGGCAGAGGAGAGGACAAGAGCAGAGGAGGGAAATAGGATAGGACGGCAGAAGGAGAGGACTGGAAATAGAAGGTTCAGAGGAGCAGTGGAGGAACATCAGAGGAAAGGAGGAGGAGATTAGGACAAGGAGTCTTACGGAGGAGAGTTGGAACATCAAGTAGTAGGTTAGAGATGGTCCAGAGGAGGACCGATCAAAGTGCATGCACAGAGAGCAGAGGCATCACATTAGGTGATGTATTGTAGAGAGGCAGAGGAACTATAGAGGCAGGGACCAAGAGAGAAGTTGGAGAATGTGTCAAGACAGGACTCGGAGAGAAAGAGGTGAATATCTCTCTTAAGTAGGGGGGGAGTCTGGAACAGGTGGAGAAAGGAGCATGTGGCAAGATTTCGGGAGGTGCATGAGGAGATTATAAGAAAGCAGGAAACAGGACAAAGACCAGAGAAGCTTCCCTTGTGTATGAGTAAGGAGAGAGAGAGAGATGCTTGTTACTCAACTGACGAGAGACCCACTGAGAACTCTCAAGCTGCTGCTCCCTAAGAAACTATAAGTGGCCCGGGAAGCAGCACAAGATTTGTAAAAGACTGAAACAGAGAGTTATTTTTTTATTTTGCTTATTCAGGAGACAGGCTGACATAATTTGGTTTGTTTGCCCTCTTGCTTTGTAAAGATAACAATCCGTTATTTTGCTGTGGGGAAAGAGAATCAATATCTTTGAATTAAATCCCCAGAATCACCCACCAAGAAATTGGTTAAAATATGGGTTTAAATTAGTGATATCCTGACGAGTTAAAAACAACTCTAAATGCATTATTACTGGTGCTGGCTTCAGACTGAAGCACCAATGCTGGGGCGAGAAAGGACACATCACAGTTCCAAAGGAGATCCTATTTGAGTTATGGCAATTATTCCTTGGACTGCGTCCATTCCCCTAGCAATTTATGGTGAACAATAGAAAATATCTACTCGAGAATCAATTAAATGTTTTGTCAGGGTATTTTTATGCTGCCTACAATTCCTGACTGGTGACAAGCAGCCGGATGGCCATAGCATATTTTAAGTTATTGTAGTGCTGGGCCAGAAACTTTGTTTGGGTTTGTATATGCTTAACTAAAACCTATCAACCACTAAACTGAGTGGGATTTATTTGATTGGTAAACCATAAATCGACCAAAACACAGACAAGTCAATCACACACAAATACATTACCTATTTGTATATATAAATGGATGACACAATTTACAGAAATCAGAATAAAACTGAACAATTTGAGTTAAATAGTTGATCAGTTCCTGGCGAGGCAACCTAGAGAGTAAAGGGGTTTGCCTCTGCCCTGAGGAGCAGCCTGAGTCTGTTATAGGTTTGGTTTTATGTTATCTATTTTACAGCCAACTACAACGAGAGTGGTACAGCGCTCTGTTCAGCAAGCTATGAATAAGCAGCGTCAAGGAAGCATTGTTCTTATTTTTTATTTTTTTAAAATACTTTATTTAAATATCCTTTAAGAAAAGTCAAATAACCAGCACAAGGAACATACACCCTGAAATACATGAAATATCCAAAATGTGATCCTGACAAAATTATTCTTGCTGAACAATATGTGCGCTGTTCTTATTAAACTCAACGGAAGAACTCTCAGTAGTAGCTGCAACTGTAGGATTCTTGGCACAAGCATGGAATGTGCGTGAATGCCGTCAGCGATGTTCATACTGTCATAGGAGGATGGCCATGGATATCTCCTCATTTCAGCATGAGTAGCCTATACATTGTAGGAAGCAGGGTGGGGGTATTACGACTTCCAAGTCTGATGATGCTTCAGAACAATACATATTTTAATTGCAATTCTTCCAATAAAGATTATTGTTGAGCGCAAAATCTGTCTGTATATGATTTGGTCATGGCACAATTGTTAGCTGCCGAATTGACAGTGGTCAATTTGGCCGCTAAAACAATGTTGTCGCAGCCAAATCGGGCCAAATGTAAACCCTGCACCGCCCCCAAAACACTTCCCCACCGACCCCCCACTTACCTTTTTCAAGTACGCTTTGTTTCTATCCCTGCGGCATCGGATCCGTCCCTCCTACGTGGGTCGGATCCGATGCCGCAGGGACAGCTTTTCTTTTTTTTCCTGTCCCCCGCCTCCAAATCTCCAGAAGCGGGGGACACCCCTGCTACTCCAAAAGGCTATTACTACGAAACATGGGGAGCGTAGGACACCCCGCAACCCCCGCTCCCCATGTTTGTTAGTGATTACCCAAACTGATCTTTACAAACGATCGAATGGTACTGGCCGAATTCGGTCAGATTTACCATACGATCATTTGTAAACGATCAATTTGGGTAATATGCAAAATCTCACTTCATGCCACGCATTCAAGTTAATAGTGACAGGATGGTGCGGACACTGTTGCACGGCTAATAAGATGGCCGCCGGCTGAGAAGCGCTGGCGGCGGCAACATAAATGCTTCCATCATCCTCCGATCCACGGCCCGGTCACCTCCTGGAGCTGGCACCATCAATAAATGTGGGTGTGGGGGCCCACCTCGGAGAGCGGTGACTGTGTTCAGGGGCTTTAAGCACTGCGGCGACCGAAGTGCATCAGTGCCTGCCCACCCTGTCTGCAGCAGGGCCTGGTGGGGAAGGGCAACCTGACGTGCTGAGCGAGAAGCAAGAATCCTGTGGGCCGATGGTGAGTGACTGCGAGCGAGCCTGACCAGAGGGAAAACTCCCTATTGCCTCTTGTGGAGCAGCAGTGCTGGACTTGGGCACGGGAAGGTCCCGACACAGAGAGTTGCCCTGCTCTGCCTTAGGAGACCCAGCTGACACCAGAGCTGCAGAGGTAGTCGTGGGGTGGCAGACCCCGGAGATGGGTTCCGACTGTGGCAGAGGCTGATCGTTCCACCAGAGAGCGAGGCAAGACCCCTAAACCACAGGTGCGTAAATAGTAGCTGTGACCAGCAACAAGCACTGCACAGCGGCTGCACAACCCCAGTGTACTGCGCACTGCAAACAGCGATTCCTCCTGCTTTGGCTGCTGCTGTGATGCGAGGCGCGAGATTGGAACCCTCACTCTCTAGTAATATACCGGAGCAGGACTTGATGTTCGAAAGTGCCGACCATACACCCTATGAGAGCTGGGCACAAACGGGACAGACTAGGACCAAACAAGTCCTCCATAAGAACAGCCTGCGCTTAAAGGAGCGATCACCACTCTGCACAATCCGCAAGATTCCTGGCGGATGCACAGACCCCCTTACAGCAACAAGTTAATACACAGTTAAGTTCAGGATCACGCCCCGGGCTGCCCCTCCACACAACTACACCAGCTTCCAACCAAGAGTATGATCTGGGCATCTCCCTCAATCCACTCTGCCCCGGAAATGCACATGGGCTGGGTAGCCGTCAGCTTTGACACCCCGGACTGTAAGGAGCATTGATCCAAGCAGGGGCACGTCAGAAGATCTGATTCAATGGGACCCAAGGTAAAGTGACTACTCGTGAATATTACGCACACTAAAACCACTGCGCTGTAGGCGTTGTGCGTTGAAAAATTTTCACATCAACTCTCATACGCCAGGGCAATACGCCATAAAGAGAATACCCAAACTGCCGACCCATACACAACTCCATGAACAAGCAGCCCTTTCTACCTTCAGCGTTCAAGCTATATGCACCCCCCTGAATGCACCGGATCCATGCTTGTATAACTGTACCTGGAACGACAGACACTCAGACTGATATTCTTATTACTGGCTTTACCTCCTGTAAATGACATTCCCTCCGGAATCACTCCATTTCCATGCTTGGGGTCCTTTAAGCCTCCAATTGGGCCCATTCTGTGGTGACTGGTAGGCCCCATCTCTGAGATAGTGTATATAAACGACAGAGGCGGACGAGGCTCACCCCGAGAGGGAGGGCCACCACACCATGCATTCCTCACGTTGAGGCCAGGGAAAAGAGCACCACTAGCCTACAGGGTATAGGAACAGCATACGCATCTCTCGGTGCAGCCATAATTGACTCACGGATCCATACTACCACAGTGGTGACAATGCCACGGACATTGGAGACTGCAGCTTCAGGATCCTACCCTCGAACGAACTACCCCAATGGCAATCTGTCCGCAAACGATGGGGGCCAGCAGGGCTCCCCAGATACAATGATTGTAATTTAAACCCAGTACAACAGGCGGCCCCCAGCCCCTTGACCCGCAACGCCTCCCTATCTTACAACAGGTAGCCCTGCACATCTACTCAATTGAAGACCAACTCAGCAATATACTGGGGAGAATAGACGATCACATCGATCGGACCATAATGGTTTACCCAAAGAAACAAGCAAGAATGGAGCAATTTGCAAGGTTGGATCAATCACAGCCCACCCCACCCCCCGAAAAATGTCAGGCACCAACGCAAACAGATGTAGCGGCCATGAACCAGATGCTGCTAGCCCTGAAGAGCAGCACTGATAACTTAGGAACGTAAATCGACGCCCTCAAATGCAAGGTCGACATATCAGCTATACAGATAGATAAATTATGTGGACGCATGAGAGAGGCAGAGCAAAGAATAAGCGAGGGGAAAGACAAAGTAACCACCCTGCAGTGTGAAGTAGCCGAGTTGCAACAATCCTTTAAAAAAAGTGATTGCAAAGAACGAGGATTTGGCGGGTCGCTCCAGACAAAATAACATTTGAATACTGAGAATTCCGGAGACCACCCCGATTGGGTGGCCCACCACTCACAAATATTTTTGTTTATGGTGGAGCGGGCTCATCGATCCCTCACTCCCAGGCCGCCTCCTCGGGCCCCTGAGCGACCCATAATTGCTAGGATCTTTAGCTACCGTGACAGGGACATTCTCCTACTGACAGCGAGAGACAAGAAAGAACTGCGGTGGGGATCCTCCACAGTGTGACTCTTTCCAGATTTCAGCCCAGCAGAGCAAGAGCAACGCAAAACCTTCCAGTCGATAAAGAACACTTTGCGGAAAAAAGAAATACAATACTCAATAATGTACCCAGCCAAACTTAGAGTACAGCACAATGGCTCAACAATCTTTTTCACCTCACCAGAAGCAGCGAAACGCATTGCCCTGAATCTCCCAAACCCGCGAGCACCACAACATTCACCCTGAATACGGTCACATATCCTATGTTGTGATGGAAAACCTCAGCCTCTTTGCTAGTCCGTACATTGAAATAAGGCACAATAACCATATACCCAATGACATGTCAGTCGTGAGGTTCGATTTCCAAACAAGTCTGGTTTTATTGCAAAGTATCTCAGTCGGTCGACTGGGTCTCAATGCCTCACGACGTGTGTTCCCAGACACTGTGAGATACGCGAGAGTACAAACAGCGCTCAAGCAGTAATATATATACATAATACATCAACATTTGCTAATGCTATTCGTCCCGCCCTTATACATGTCATACAGGCTAGGGTTTGGTAATTGACAGTTATGACACATCTTCATTTAGTCTAAACATTAGTTATTCTAGCAAAGGCTGCAGAGACACTTTTCTGTTATGAGGAACATGGAGCACTGGCACAGGAAGGATATCTTGTTCTTAGCAGAGAGACATTCCATACAACGTTATCTATTCACTGTGGCTCATGAGATAAGGGTCAGACAGTTCTGAGGCAGAAAATACCATCCGTCATGAAGGAGCACCGCTAGCTGCATATAATTCATGTTTGACTGCCTTTTGCAACAGCACTTTCAAGACAAACCGGCACCTGGGCTACTGATTAGACGCGGCTTTTGCACAGCTTCAAGGCCTCAGTGAAAGGGAAAACAATGTATTTCTGCACGGCTCTACATTCCTGCCTACGTTAGTATTTCAGAGTTCAAGCTGTGGCCTCGCACCGTGTGTGGATCTAAAGCATAGAACATATTCGCAAAGCGTTAAAAAAAGAAAATGGCCGGCATTTTACAAAATGGACCCCCTATGGTCACATTCAGGTTTCTTAGTTTGCGAAGTTTGTCACATGATGCGATTTGCTTCTGGCCAACATACTATTCATAGATTCGGGCTATGTGATTACTTTTTCAGTATAACAACTTGGCATGGGAAATTTGGGGCATGGCTTGATGGTCCACACTTGGAAAAGATACTTCAAGTATGAGATAGAGCTCAGTATTCAGAGGCACAGTACCACCTAGTAAGACCTCACCTCGACAGTAGCTGCAGAACACTTCGCAATGGACCTGCCCGACCCAGGAGGGTCGCCAAGACACTCACCCCGACAGCCCTAATGAATCCTTACATCGAAATGAATCATGATACACGGCCCTTGACTGGGTAGGGTTTAGGTTCCAGGGGTGATGGACAGGGCCAAGGAGCGATACACAGCAGCCGTGGCCAAATGGAGCATACTAGCCGCCATTATCTCTCCATTATCCGCAGTCACTATGGACCTGTTACATAATATTAATGTGGGAAGTTTGGGGTAGGGGGAATGGGGCCGGTAGGTTTTGGTTTCTGGCGTGGGAAAGAGCGGGAGGGTCCGGGGGCTGGACATCGGTTTATGGCACCAATGCCAACAGTTAGGGGGTTAAGAGGGGAAGGCTCACACATGGTATAGACACCGAATGCCTCGTGACGATAAGTAACACCACACTGCCACTGCCCGTCTACAAACTACGACCTAGAAACCATAGTACTGGAATGACCATTGTTTATGTTTATGTTTATTATTTGATAATGCGCTCCAAACCCAGGGGTAGCCGGGCGCAGCAGGTACAAGATTACTTAAGCTTAAGTTACAGTATATAGAGGAAACAATACATGTCAATACACACAGCTGATGCAATATATGTCATGTTGCCATATTGCCATATATACAAGCAATACAGGGTGAAGGTGTCTCTCACAGACAGTGAGATAGTCTGTAATACAGTTTTCAGAAGTATCAAAGCAGTAATGTGCAGTGATCCAGGGTCTAGTGCAGGGCTCAGATTAGTTGTCTTTGGTCCAAAGCCAACTTTTCACCTTGCATCTAAATCTAGAATAGGGTAGATTGGCTCTCAATGCAATGGGCAGTGCATTCCAGGCTTGGGTAGCTCTAACAGGGAAGATTACTCCACCCGCTTTTGTACGCCTAAATCTGGGAGTTTCTAGAAGGAAATGGTTAGCAGCTCTAGTATGGTAACTGGAAGATTTTCTGGTAAGTCTGGCCGAGATGTAGGGAGGTGCTATATTGTTCAGTCCTTTGTGGGCGAGAGATAGTGTCTTGAGGAGAACTCTGTCACTAATTTTTATCCAGTGGTGGTCTTTCTTAATATTAGAAATATGCGCTCTACGCGGTATGTCCAAACCTGCTCTAAGAGCATTGTTTTGCAATATTTGCATTTTGTTTATGATGTTTTTATTGGCGCCCGCATAAAGGGCATTACAGTAGTCCAGCTTCAACATTACTAATGCGTTAGCTAGTGTGATGCAGTTGGTTTTGGTTAGGTAGGGTGTGCAGGTCCTGATTAATTTGCAGGTGTACGCTGTAGAGGAGGCCAGGGTGTTCACTTGTTTTTTGAGAGTTCGTGGCATCAAGGTAGAAACCTAGTGTTTTTACCTCAGTTGCCACCTTAATTATATTACCATCTATGTTGAAGGCAGGATAGTTGGGGCTACGTTTTTTAAGGTTGGAGTCGGAGCCTAAGATCAGTATCTCTGTTTTGTCGTCATTTAGGCAGAGGTCGTGAGAGTACATCCATGCCTGAATGAGGAGGTAAATCTTGTTTACTAATGCTGTGTCTTCGACAAAGTTGCCCGATAGTGGTATGAGGATCTGCGTGTCGTCCGCGTAATTGGTGTAGGTTACCCCCAATCTGTCAAGTTTGTCGAAGAGAGGCTTAGTGAAGATATTGTACATTGTCGGGGAGACACATGAGCCTTGTGGGACACCACAACTGATGTGAATTGGGTCTGCTGCTGCTATAGGGGAAAACACTCTCGTCGTACGGTTAGCTAGGAAGGATTGTACCCATGCTATAGCTTCACTTGAGAAATGGGCGGCAGACGCTAAATGGTTGCATAACACTACATGATCCACCAGGTCAAAGGCCGCTGATAGGTCAAGGAGGAGGAGCATAGCTGTTTTACCTTTATCCTTCAACTCGTCGATTTGTGTCGTAGGTACAGTGCTCAAGCTAAAGGACGCATTGATTAGTTTAGAAATGAAGGGTGCTAAGTCTCTGGCTGCGTCCTTGATGATTTGCACGGGGCAACTGTCACCTTGGCAGTTCGAAGGTTTCAGGGATAGTACAAACTTTTCAGTTTCCAATATGGATATGTTGGTAAACCTGAATGGTTTGCAATTTCTTTGTGTAGTTGAACTAGGTGTATCTGTCAATAGGGTGGTATGGGTTCCAGTAGAGCTCAGGGAGGCTTTTTTCTTGATAATTTTGGATTGTAGGGTAATTATTTTATTTGCTAATGCATTTTGGATGCTGGTGTACCATAGTTTGTCCTTAGGGACATCGTCTGTGGGAGCAATTGGGTTTTCCATTTCCCAGAGAATGGAGAAGAGTTCTTTTGAATTAGAGTTAGCTTTACTGATTCTCTCGTTAAAGGTGTCTTTTTTAGTTTGGATTATTTCCTTCTTGGATTTTTTGGCAAAGTTGGCAAGTAAGGTTTTGTCACACAACCTATAACATGGGTACGTCCAATTTAGGAAATAAATCGGATAACGCTCTGTCAATAATGTCTTGGAATACACGGGGATTCACTAATCAGAAGAAAGCCTGCCTAATAGCTAACTATTGTAGAAACCACTGAGTAAATGTACTATGCTTGCAGTAAATGCATCTGGCCCGGGAGCTCCCCTCCCCAAACTTGCGGGATGGGGTATTCATAGATATGACTCCTCCTACACCAGGCATTCCAGAGGAGTAACAATCCATATACACGGTACCCTCCAGTATAGACTGCACAAGCAGATTAGAGATGAGAATGGGCGGTACATCATATTGGTGGGGGAGGTGCATGGCACACAGTTCCTACTCATAAACACTTTGCTCCTAACATGGACTGCCCGAGTTTTTCCATCAGTGTGCTGGCCACATCCATAAATTCCCTGGCTACGTAATCATATTGGCAGATGATTTTAATATGGCCCTCACACTGGAACCAGACAGATCCCTAACATCACAACAGTCTCTTCCCCAAGCAGTCAAGGCGTGGACTTTCATCGTCGGCTACCATGAGCTGCATGACATATGGCGGGAAGTGAAACCGCTTAAAAGAGAGTACTCTTTCTTCTCTGTTGTCCACGGCAGCTTGTCTAGGATAGATTACGTTATGGCCATCCCCCCATCTACAGAACAGTATCGGAAGCTATTATACTTCCCCGGACATTGTCCGACCACTCACCTGTTCTGGTCCGCATTACTAATCTCACGAGACCCCCATGCAACTCTGGTGGCGGTTTAGAGCCACAGCCCTGGTTGACGTAGCCTTTCAGGAACAGATCAGCCAGGACATGCAAACCTATTTGCAGGCTAATGCGGGATCGGTACCATACCCAGGCACGATCTGGAAAGCATTTAAAGTCTATGTGAGCAGGTGCTGTATTTCTAAGGAAGGTGGGGTGCTGAAAACACTATGAAGGTCCATGCAGACATTGGAGGGAACCATCCGGGAACTAGAGAACCAACAGGGGGCTCAAGATACGCCTGAGATGCGTTGAGTCCTGAGGGCACTTAGAGAAGAACTTCTCCAACTGACAACCAGGGAGGAGAGATTCCTGGGCGACTCAATAGTAGCAGCAAGATACAGGGAGGGAGACCGCCCCAGCAGAATGCTGGCCTGGGCCATTAAGCGTGAACACAAAGTCACATCCATAATGGAGGTTGAGGATAGCAATGGAGATCTCATTAAGGACCTTGAAGGAATTAATAACACTTTTCGAAAAATACTATAGGCTTTTGTACACATCCCGGGCCAGTGCAGGACACGATGTGTTGACGCACAATGTGGATGAGATTGCCCTAGGGTGGCTGGAACAGGAACAAGGGGGGCCTTAAACGACCCTATAGCAGAGGAGGAGATCTGTAAGGCAAAATAATCCCTCCCTAATGTTAAGGCCCCGGGGCTTGATGGGATAACTGCAGAGTTCTACAAAACCTATGTATTTTATTTATTTATTTACCTAGATTTGTATAGCACGCAAACAGCCCAGGGTCATCGAGCCGCTGTTACATGCGAAGGCTTAGTTACAGTGGTCGTCAAAGACTCTTTTACAGGTTAGTTACATACATAATGCATTTTGTCAGACAGTATATGTAGAATATGGCGAGTGAGGGAGAGTTAGGTGAAGAGTAGGATCTGACTGCTATGTAGGCCTACTAATCCCCAATCTTCAAGGTATGTATGAAAGCGCATTGGCGGGTGGCACCCTCCCGGAATCCACTAGATCAGCGTTAGTAACAGTGCTTTTAAAACCCGAAAGGAACCCCCAATAACGCTCGTCATATAGACCAATGTCTTTTAATCAACACCCACAATAAAATACTTGCCAAGATATTGGCAGACCGTATACTTCCGCAAATGCTCGCATTAATCCTACCGGACCAAGCTGGATTCATTTCAGGCCAGTCAACCCGAATAACCTGAGACACCTATTCTCCCTAATGCATAATGTGGATCCCGAGATACAGATGGCGGTCGTGGCTCTCGATGCGGAGAAGGCCTTCGACTCTGTCGAGGGGCCCTTTCTCTTCGAGGTCCTCTGACGCTCAGGATTTGGCCTCACATATATCTGCTGGGTCAAACTACAATAAATGTAATAAATAAATAAAAATAAATAAACCCAGTGGCAGTGGCAGCAGCAGAGACATGTGTCCCTTGTTTTTCTGCCTCAGCATTCATCACCATAGGGCGTTTCAAATAAAGGCTGTCTCAGACATTATGTCAGGATATTCCTGTTTGCTAAGACAAGTGGCATTTTTGGGTTAATAGTAGCATTTTGTTAAAAATACAGCACTATGTAAACATCATTTGAAAGTGTTGTTATGTACATTGGCTTGTGCATAGGTTGTAAAAAGTCACCTCATGAGGCTGAGCCAGCAGAGAAGTGAGTGAAGTTTTCCCTTTGGCTCTGAGGTTAGCTCCACGCGCAGGGCGCCCGCAGCAGCATCTGACAATGAGTTGACTTATGTGTGGCTGATAAGTGGAGATAAAATAATGGTGCGCACTGGGAGGTACTGATGGGACACCGACTAGATGCTCAGCTAACAAATCAGTGGTTAACGAGTGGCTTCCTGCATATGACCGGTATCAGGTAATAATGTCCCCGTACATAATGTCACAGGGAAAAGCTATTGGCGACATTATATATGGTGACAATATGTATGGGGACGGGTTGCGGGGGTTTGTACAATGTAATAATGTCTGCTCAAAAAACAGTGACTTTTCTGTCAGGAGACATTTTTGCAGGGACGTTATTACATGCAACTCATATGACCTGTATCGGATAGGAGGCTGCTGCTCCAGCATCTGACAGAGTTGACCCATTCCCCTAAATGTGCCATTGCAGATGCCTTTCTCCATGATGTGGAAACGGGGACATGCACAGAGGGAGTGTGGATACACCAGATTCTGTAAGGGGAAGACCTGCGGCCCACAGCAGTGGAGAAGGCGGCCCAGAGATGATCCTCCAGTGTGATCCACCAGCAGGACTGAGTAGCATGACCGGAGAAAAGTCACGAGGAGGATTACCTAGGAACCTAAAGGCTTCACATATACTGATTCCTTCTTGATGGCAAGAGTGTCAGTAGAGAGGTTCCCTGGGGTCCTGCCCCAAATCTAATCATGATGATGGGTACCAGTGGAATTTGGAAAGCAGCTAAATCCAACACGCATGGAGTGAGGTCCCTGTTCCGATTACTGGATGCAGTCCATAGTGTACGGGGCTGTATACATGACTTCCCTGCAGCAACGGTGAAGTCAGGAGGGCAATTTTAGCAAGTGCGTGTGGACCATTGCATCCGTGGGCCCATTAAACTCATCCTTTGATATGAAGTTTTATAATGCGCGGAAACCCTGAGCAGTGTGCTGCTGTCCCTGCTTGTATGTTAAGGATATTCACTATGCAGGAAATTGGAAACTGTTAAGAAGTTTGTACTTGTGCTGTATGTAAAGATTCAGGCAGAGGTTTCTGACTCTGTGCTTTCCTTGTTATTTGCGCTGCTCCCTAAGGCCAGAAACTCTTCCATAGAGACTCGTGGACAGTGGTGGGTGCTGAAATATGAACTAGAGTAACCTTGATGCTGGAGGCTGCAACTCTGCAATGCAGATTCATGGGTATTTATTTATTTAATTTATTTGTTGATAGCGCCCAGCACCCGGAGTTTGGTCGAGTATACAGCGGACAAGGCTACAGCCTTGACATGTTTATGCATGTTAAGTTCTGAGTCGAGGTAGACCCCCAGTGTTTTGACATGGGATGATACTGGAGGGATGTTTCCGTCGATGCAAAAGGAGGCGAAGGTGGGATCAAGGTGTTTGAGGCAGTTCCCATAGCCAACAATGAGCAACTCCATCTTGTCATCATTCAGATAAAGATGGTGGTTAGCCATCCAGGCCTAAATGATACTGTAAATATGGTTAATATTAGCATAGTCAAGTTCATGGTTGCCTGTGAGTTTAAGGAAGAACTCCGTAGCGTCGATGAAATTGGTGTATGGGATGGCAAGGCCGTCCAGGTGGTCAAAGAGAGACTTGGTGTAAATATTGCACTGTATAGGTGAAAGGCAGGATCCAGTTGGCCGCTTTGGGGGAGAGGTTGAAGGTAACAGTGTGGTGGTGACACAGGATATTGTGGTTGACAAGATCGAAGGCTGCCGAGAGGTCCAGTAAGAGGGGGATGGCGAGATCCCAGTTGTTGCAGATGTGATCAGGCTGAATCTTTAGGTTGAGCAGGACAGGTTCTGTGCTGTGTCTGGGCCTGAACCTGGACTGGCGAGTGGCAAGTAGATTGTGGGTTTCTAGGTGGTTTTGGATTTGTGAGGAGGCAGCGCAGTCAAAAATGTTCAGAAGGTAAGGCACTGTTGTGATGGGTCTGTAGTTAGTGGGCAACATGGGGTCGAGGGAGGGTTTTTTCAGGAGCGTTGTGACCCAGGCTTCTTTTATGGAATTGAGCACTATGCAGGAGATGAAGGAGGTGTTAATACATTTAGCAATGGTGGGAGCAAGGGGGTCTGCATACACCTTGATGAGGTGGGCTGGGCAGATGTTGCCTGTGCAATTGGATGCTATAGGGCGTTGGATGGTGGTGAGCACATCTGCAGAAGAGACTGGGGAGAACTGGAAAGGGGGAGCACTGGGGTTGTAGGTGTGGGGATATCTGGTTTAGTGGAGGGGAGCAGAGATTTCTTGAGAATAGTTTTGTCTCTGAGGTTGAGGGTTTTGTTTTCTAGGGTTGCTTGTACAAGGGAGCACCAGGCTTTGTCTTTCGGGAAGCTGGTGGTAGGAGGGGCTGGGGCTTCAAGCTCCTTGAGGACTTTAAAGAGTTCCCTTGTGTTAGAGCTGGCTTCATTCATTCGGGTGTTTAGATGCTGGCTTTAGTGTTGATAATCGCTGTTTTGTACGTGGTAGCAATGTTGCTGAAAACTTCTTTGTTGGAGGGGGTAGGATTTTTTCTCCAGATGTGCTTTTTGGCACATTTTTGTTTGTGGAGGGATGTTAATTCCTCTGTGAACCAGTTATGGAGGTGTTTTATTTTATGAATTGTCGTGTTGAGGGGGTTGTGAAGGTCTACTGCACTTAGGAATTGGGGAGTTGTAGGCCTTGAAAATGGCTTCAGGGTCGATGCTATCAGGCCACAATTCAACAGAGGCACGAGTGGTTGGCTTCAATAGTTCTTTGGTCAATTTGCAGGTGTGCCTTGCAGTGATGGGTGGAAGGGCTTCAGTTTTTTTGGTGGAGGTGGGTGCAAGGGACATCGTGGAGAGAATCACAGAGTGGTCTGTCCAGGGTACTGGGTCAATGGATGTGACTTGAATCGCAGTGTGGAGGAATAGGATTCATTCAAGGATCCGACCTTTAGAGTGTGTGGGGGGGAGCAGACCACGTGAGTAAAGTTCATCTCATGGAGAGCTGTGGTGAGGGCAGTAGACTTCTGGTCTGTGCGGTCATTGATCCCTAGGTTGAAGTCGTCCAAGAGCACAAATTTAGTGTTGGGCTTCAGCAAGGGAGAGATGATGGGATGTAGGTCGGTGTCTGGGGAGCTGAGGTTGTTAGGTTGGTGGTGAAGGAGATGGATGTTGACGGTTTGTTGGTTAGGCTCAATTTTTGCAGGCAAGAGTTTGTAACCTAGAAGGGGAGGGGTAAAGCTCTGATAGGGAGGAAGGTTTTGGAGATTATAGCAACTCCTCTGCCTTGGCTCCCAACTCTGTTGGTTCTGAGGATAGAGTAGTCCGGGGGGAGGGAGAGTAATAGGCTGGGGCCAGCTGCCTCATGCAGCCAGGTTTCCGTGATGGCGAGCAGGTAAAGGTCGTCATCAAGTAAGAGGTTGTGTATGTGCGTTGAGGGTGCAGGCGAGGTGTTCAGGCCTGGTGATGGTGGTAGGATTGGTGGCATGTGGTTCAGGGGTGGTCTTATCAGGGTGTAAGGTGGGGTAAAATGTAGGCCTGGATATTTGAGGGGAACTTTGGGCATTAGCGAGAGGTGGTGGTTTGGGAGCAGTTGTTCGGGAGCAGAGCCGCTGCAGTCTGCAGGTGCCTCTGCAGGCAAGTTGGTTGGTTTCAGTAGTGGAGAGTTTCAGGGGGCTGGGTAGGCCAACCAATCTGGAACAAAGTCTGTGTAGTTGTGGCGTCCCCAGGCAGGTTGTCGTGTGAATAATAAACTGTTCAGTAGGTGAGGGTGGTGTGGCGCACACAGTATTTAGGGTGTGGCATTGTAGAGCTGTGAGAGGAGGGGGGCCAGTTTAGTCCTTCTGGTAGGGGTTGCAGGGGCGGAAGGTGGAAGGGTGGCATGATAAGAGGCAGGGCTAATATGTAGATAGCAAGGTGACTGCATCACAGTAAGCTGTCACTCCCTTAATTCGAAGGTTGTTGCCTATTGTTCGGAAAAGTGGGACAGCATTCTACAGTGAGGACTGGGGTTTAGAAATGCGAGTGTCATTCTTTGACTTTTCCACCTTTCCTTCCCTTTACGCTCCCTGTCCTCTCTTTGTTTGATCTTTAATTAAGGAATCTTCGGAGTGTTTATACAGGGATGTTAAGGGTTCACGATTAAACGTTTAATGCAAATTTTGATTACCAAATGGGTGAAAGGCAAAATGAAACAAGACGTGTAGGAGATATAATATTTAAGACTATAGCCACAACAACATTGTGCCATGAAGTGTTCTCATGAAGCTGTCCATGTCTACAGAGTGCTTTTGAGTGAATGGGTATCTAATGTGTGTTGGAGAAACAAGGCTCACAAATCACACTCCTGGTAATTGACCTGCAAGGCAGTTACCAGGACAGCAGGTTTACTCCACTGGAACAAACCCACCAGACCTCCACACTTATAGACACTGTTCTCGTGACTCATGTGAAACTACCTAGGAAAGTTCTGGAATCAAAATTATAATATTATAATTAGGGAGATGGCCTTCCTCTGTTGTCCAGTTCATAAAGATGAATAAAAGAGTTCATTGTCGACGCAGATGTCCCCGCTTACGAATCACCGGACCTGATCTTTCTAGAAAGCTCCCACCTTACGATGACTGGAACCTCCATCTTTCCCCACTACAACTTGCTGTGATTTTCTATGATCAAATCCTTGAGTCCCCCTTCCAAGCCATTCTCTCTTGTGTGACCCAAGTTGAACCACAACATTCATTAATTTGTAAGTCCCATTTACACAAGAAGAAAGAACAATATGCATGATGGATTGTAAGGGAATGTAACATGATTAGTCCAATTACAAATCTCTATATTAACATAAAGAGGAAAAGTTCAAGTGTTGATATACAGGAACAAATTATGTATGCATCAAGACATGAAAGTGTCACGTGACATAAACTCATTCAGATTAAACACATTTTCTCTCACAATGTCAAGTCCACAGAGTGCTTATGAGTGAATGAATAGCTGATGCGTTCCATTTACATGTGCTATAATACCACTAGGATTTTACATGACGTTGCTGTGCATGCCTGTATTATTATTTGATTTGAATTGATAACTGTCTACATTTTTATAGGACTTGTGAGCCAATAGATACTAGCAATGAAGATGACAAGATCTATCATATCACTTGCCCATCGGTGCACAAAGACAAGTCCAGAGATTTTGTAGTACTTCTATCCCGTAGATATCCTGACAAAGAAGGGTGAGTACATTTGTTCACCTTTTGCATGATTCTCTGTGGATTATGTAGAGAGAACCACAATCACACAAGTGTTAATATTTACTGATATTCTGATCACACTGTCATGTGACTCTGAAGAGTACAAAATCCACATTTTTTTGGAAAAACAAACCATAGTGAACATTTAGTCCTTAATCAGTAACCTGTCATGCATGGATGGCTTGCAGAGTAACTCTTTCACCGAATAATCAGACCGACTCAGGAAGTTGGCAATTGTCTAAAACAGGGAGTTACAACAGACATCAATGGACGTTCACTCGAGCTCTCAATGCAAATCGCATAGAAATACACTTAAGTACTAAATATTCATCATAAGTGACGTCATACTACGTGGCAGATGAGAAAAACCTACCAAGGGTTATAATAGGCTTAAACGGAACATCTAAGTATACTTTCTATAAGGGACTGGGTTGTGATTGGGTCTCTACAGTCAGGTGGACAACATATGCCCACCCCTTGTGCAAGTCATCTTCAACAGTTATTTGACACACAGCTCATCATTGGCTATCAAACTATAAGGCTCTTCGTTATATGGCCTCCTATAATTGGTTGGCACGCTTGTGCCATGTTTGGAACATTCGGCTCCTTAGCAGCACATAAACTCATACCCAGGTGCCGGGAGGTGGGCATGACTTTGTTTCCCACCCAATTAGTCCCTCATCTCTCATCGCTCATGCCTTCTACTATGGAGTCTGTCTTTGAACTTTGCCTTGCAGTATATTCTCTTCTCTTGGGAATAAAAGGGAGTACAGGCAACCGCTTATAATAGTTGTGGTCTGTATGCCCAACTCCTATTTCCATCCTTGGCTCACGTGACAGGAGAATGTATTTCAGCCTGTTTTGCAGTAATTAATTGTCTTGAATTAATAAGCTTGGCACTCATGGTGTTCCTTCTTTGCACCTTAACACGAGATGATTCAACGTCTCACGGATTCTGTTCTTCATGGATAGATAACCAGTTCTTGGCTGCTTCAGCTTTGATACCTGGCCAAACAACATCACCCTTCAAGTCCGCGATCTCCAGCTAATTCTTTGCTGCAACACACACAGCTCTCGATCCTTCTTTCTCAGTGTATTTGAACTTACTAAAACGTGTGACACCGATGTCCAGACACTATATAATGGCAGCTTCGCCTGCAGTCTATTCACTACGTATAGCTAGCTTCTAAGATTACTTAATCTACTTGTGTTGCTGCATCTGTAGTTATTAAACGGCTTGCATTTTCTGCAGTGCTCTTCACACGTGCAACCTTCTTTTCTGCATAAGGATGTTCACTCGATTCCTTATTTCGTCATCAGTTTCTATAAGGTCCATATATCCTCTTCTTCAGCCACTCTTCTAAGTGGGTCACTCTCACTCCTTGTGATGTCACCAGCTTCTCAGGTATAGCTTTCTTAATGGATATCTTTTCTCCAATACTCATGGTATGGTCACACCTACTGGTTTCAATCATGGTGCAGTTTCAGTTTTCCAACATACAGGCACTATGGGGGCGGGTCTTCCTTTCTGAGGCATTCAGCTGCTCCTCTACAATAGGTGCATTTTGCCCCAACACATATACAATGGCTGACAAGGAAGCATTTACTACAAGACGTTTTTGATATGCATTCTAGGCCTTCTGAAAATGGAACAAGTGACCACAGTGATGCTCGATAATATTCTTCTCTTAGTTGTTCCTGCCGATCTGATATTACACCTGCACTGAATTAGTTTCTCCGCTTTTAGGTCTCACCTGCAGGCTCAGCTTGAGGAGGTTTTGTGCTCACTATAGTTCTTTATTTCAGGGGGATACGTGTATACTGTGGCTTCCATCTCGTTGGCTTATCAGACCCACTGATTTTTTGGGATGTGAAAGAAGCGAGGCAGAGCTGTTGTGAAAGTAGAACATAAGGGTTTGAGCTTTGGAAAGGGGTATCAAAATAAGATATAAGATGAAGAGTCTACTGCACATTGTAGCAACTGGTTTATTTTTCTCCTGCCCGGCGCCATTTCCAAATACTGCATAGGGACTAAAGCTTGGAGCAAGAGTAGTGGTCTTCAATTAAGGGTGTATACATATCATGGAGGTTAGAATGGCTCTACACCTAGTAGTTTAAGGAAACACACAGAAGTCCCTATAGCATGCAGCAACACCATTAAATCTCTCTTCGTTAGGTTTCTGGCACAGTCTTTGACCCCCACGCTTTACTCTACTTAAGGTCTTCTCTTGTGATGTCCCTGTGTGGAAAGAGGTGGTCATGTCACATGGCTTAGGTAGGGACACTGCCGGAACAGGGGTTCAGCAGAAGTCCCTCCTAGCTCCATGTACAGAGGCAGAGATACTACGTCTCTCTTTCACTAGATGGGCATGCACCTTTGGGCAACTGTCAGTCAATGAGGCTTGAAGGTAGTCGTTGCAACAGTGAGAGGAGGGTTTACAGATTTACCTGTCCCTTCCTGCCTTTACATGGAGCCTGACATGGCATGCATTCTGCTAAAGCATGTCTGCCAATCCAAGAGTGACTCTACATTGGGGTCTGACCATGGGGTATTAGGGTGGGAGGCCAGAACATCTCACTCACACAGACATAGCAATAT
Source organism: Ambystoma mexicanum (assembly GCF_040938575.1). NCBI lineage: Eukaryota > Metazoa > Chordata > Amphibia > Caudata > Ambystomatidae > Ambystoma > Ambystoma mexicanum. The sequence goes on along the minus strand of NC_090935.1, from coordinate 671,489,101 downwards.
ATGAACTACTGGGCACCTCTTGTAATTACTGCAGTTGCAAGAAACTGGCCATTCATGAGAGAATAACAAAGGCAATGGTGAGGGGTCCGGTTAAATGCTCTATGAGGAAGGTAAATAGTAGATATTTAGAGGTAGTTTCTCACTTTGACTACCTGAGCACTGAGCATCCGCTTTGATAATATAACAGGTTGGGGGCCAGAGCTGGAAAGGAGTGGGAATAAATTGGGCCAATCTGCTGGCAGGGTTCTGAGGTTCAATGGGCATTCGGGGGGAATTTCCCTGCACAGGCCTTCATGTCTAGCAATGGAAGTCTGCCCCTGCAGATACACATGATGCTGACGTATGGGGATATGCACCATGTGCTGCACCGCCTGTAGCTGAAAACTGCTTCAATAGAAGCCCCTTTTTATTTTCAAATGGAGCTCTAACTGCACACCTGCATCTAGATACTGAGCTATATCCTATCTCTGATCACATTGCCCTCTTACCAATTGCACATTAGATTATGCTATGGGATAACTCTATGGGCAGAGTGTGCCATCTGACATTGAGAGATATTTTAGTCTTGGATGCTTGTGTGAATGAGAAGGACTGTGACAAAGGGAAAGGACGATTATAAAGGATTGAGGGGAATACATTGAACTTTTTTGAAGAAGGACGGCGATGAAGAAATTCTGGGACGAAGGAGAAGGCCTGTGACACAGGAGAATAACTGTGAGGAAGGGCCGATGAAGAAAAAGGACTGTGATGAAGGACTGGTAAAACGGAAGGATTGTGATGAAGGAGGACTGTGATGAAGGAAAAGGACAGTAAATATTAATTCTTCAATGGTTTACCGTAGGTTTTACCCAGCACAAACAATGAAAGATTCCATATATTTCGCAATCCATATAACAATGTTGACATTTCTATGTAGTTATAAAGTTGTTTGATTCAGTGAAACAAAAAAAACCAAATCCAGCAACATGTCAGATGGCACAAAAATATAAAACAAATTCCCCCAATCAATTATAGAGGTGTGGTATAGGTGTTTGTTTTGCTTTGTTTGTTTTTTAACTTTATACCGTCAATCCCATTCAATTTAACAATTTATATTTTACATTCACAGCATAGATAAAATAAGAACATATCACTAACCAATTAATTAAAAAGATGTACAGATAAAAATTATCAAAATGTAAAAGTGGAAAATATCATCAAGTTAAAAGTACATTCAGCATCTTCGTTCAAGTAACGTCACCTACACTTCACAAAATGTCATCAATTTAGAAAATCCATTTAAGATCTTCATTCAGGCATCATCATCATCATCACTTCTCAAAATAATATTCTCATATGTTAATAAACTCATACATCAAAACCCAATTCATTATGCCAAGAGTGGGGTTCACAGGCAATTAATATGTTCAAGGTTCTAAAACTTCTAAAAACATATGTAGTTCCAGGGTTCTCATTTATAAAAATGAATTTGTTGTTCCCCTGCTTTCTCAAGGAAGTGCAGTATTACGATAGTGTCACGTTCGTCTGTTATTGTTTTAAACAAGCAAACCAGGAATGTAATTTGGGGATCGCCAGGGGGCACGCCTGCGACCCCTGTGGTGTCCCTTGCTAACCCAAAAAAACAAAAATATTTAAAAATAAATTGAAATTGAAGCTCCTGAGCTGTGACCAGTGCAATGTGGCTCTTCGTTTCTGGAGTGGCTGGAGTCGACTTTTGTTCCGGCTTCTTAAACAAAACAGGGGGTTAAACAAGTGAACACTTTGAGCAGTGGCCCTAAATAAGAAAGAATAGGAATAACAAATAATTTGTCCTTCTGGAATTCTGTACAATAGTTGCCAGACTCATTAAAGTTTTATTCAGGCACACTTCAGGGGGTTAGTCACTGATTTAGTCTGTTCTTAAACACCTCAAATTCACAATGCAGACACAAACCTCCAAAAAACATTTAGAGTAAAATAAGCATCCATTTTGAACTATGTATTTAGATTTTCGCGAGTTGCAGTTATAGCATTTCTTTTTTGCTGTTGTCTCTGTTACCATCATCACAAGACATTCCATCTCTGTGTCCTCGGTCACTTGAGAAAATCCTTGTGCCTAAAAGCTTGTGTACAGTGTGGAAATGTTTGACCATATCACATTAAGTGGGCCTTGATTCCATTGTGCCACAATTAATGCTTTGTTGCAATGTGTCTTTCTTTCTTTTCTCCATGACAAGCTGTTCAGGATGTTTGTTTGCATGCATGAGGTAACGAGCGCCCAGATTACGGGATGCTTTCCTTGCGCTACTCTAAATTCTTTAATGCACAGTTATAAACCCTGCCAATGGTATGGTATGGTAATGTTTATTTGTAAATCACCTATACACAAGGCAGTGTTTCAAAGCGCTCAAGGAGGGAGGGAACAAGGGGGAAATACAACAGTCATTCAGAGTCCTTGAGTTTCTGAACGGTACAGGCAGAGTAAGTGCATATAATACAATTAACAATGTAGATAACAGCAAACCGGTCTGACAAAGATTCTGCAGTTTTTCCAGGTGCATTGAGGCACCACCATGCAGGGAGGGAGATATGGGAGATAGATAGGCGATCTTCGCACAGACATTACAGGAGAGGGGAGGTGGTGGGGGTGGAGGGAAGACAAGTGCAGGGGGGATCCAAGCGCACCCAGTTCGACAGAAACTGGGTAAGTGCTGAGAGGGGCCACTCTCATGGGTCAATAGGCCAAGTGCAGTAGCAATGCAACAAGTGCAGGCCCGGAGGCAAGTGCGAGAGGACTGGCGAGGGTGCCAGGGGCCTGTGAGACTCTGAGGTACACCCAGCGGCCAGTCGGCAAGCTGTGTGGAAAAGGAGGGAGAGAGGGATAGAGTGGAGAGAGAGGTTAACAGGGTAGAAGGAGAGGGAAGGAAGAGGAGAAGAGGAATGTCTTAATGAGTTTCCCGAACTTAAGCAAATCAGGCTCAAGACATATTTTGCCAACCTGGGAAGCCTGAAAAGTAGTTCCACTGAGGTTTGACATGTGGTCAGCTTTGCACCAGACCTGAAGATGATCTGGCCTGCTGTTAAATCTCAGTTATCAGTTTCATGGTATCCACTACAGAGTGTAATTTGCTTTCTGACTTTGAGAACATTCAGATATGTAATTGCCCATTTTACTATAGCCGGTAAGATAGCTCAGTCGGTTGAGTGCTCGCTGCAGTGATGTGTGTGTGTGTGATCTGCAGGTTGCAGGTTCGAATCCCAGCAAGGCCAACTCAGCATTTCATCCTTCTGAGGTTGACAAATGAGGACCAGCACAGGTTGGGTGATATCGTATGTATATTTGTTCTATACAAAGCGCTTAAGCATAAGTGCTATATAATAACACATCATTATCATTTGGCCTTGGGCGTCTGCTTGCATTCACAGTAATTTGGTGATATGAGCCTATACATATTAACGATACATGTGATGATCGAATCTTGTAGGAAATCATTACAGTGATATCATAACCATATTTTTCGTAGTGTACTTATGAACCATGCAATGTGATGCCACTTCCTGTTTTGTCATGGGGCGAAAAGTCGTGTTCCATCGCTTCCCCTGATGCCACTTTGGGGTGAGGTCAAATGACATCACTTCCTGTGATGTCATCGGAGGTCAAGGGTTGTGTGATGTCACTTCCACTACCCCTGGCATTTTGGTGAAATGACGTACCTGAAGCAGACTGCATCTTTAACACTCTTTATTCAATGCTCATTAAACAAGGGTCTCGGGAACTGTTTTCTTGGGACACTATAAGTGTTTTAATTAAACAATAGCAACATATTCCACCTATCCTGCCAATCCCTCCAAATAAACTGACTGATTACAGAATGCACTGACTCCATTTTCCAAAGTCTGGCACAATAGCATAAACTATGCCGTATTTAGATTTCTGATATAAAATTGCTTCAGAGTCTGAAATAACCTGTGACATCTAATCATTTGCAGTGAGGCCATAAGAACATATAATGTGTTACTGTCTCAATGTGACAGACTCTAATGTAATCTGTCTATTTGCCTTGTGGAGCTTAAACTGCAATCTAAATTTAAAATTTAAACGATGTGGCTGATAGGGATGCATCAGATGCAGATATGTCGGCACCCCTTCTGGTTCTTAATTGATCGTCAATTGATATTTTATTCCTCAGGAGTTTATCGATTGTCAAGCCATTGACCGTAATCCAATATGCTGTTTTTACTGCAGTCTTATCTTAGTAGTGATATGTTCTGAGTAGAGCAAAAATCAGGAGAACCAACCCAACCAAGTAGTGCCTCATTGGAAGTCTGATAGCATTAATCAACCTCTTTTAACAGTGTTTTATATACGAATCACCTTCGGGTCCGGCACAAGAGTGTCCACAGAAGGATGGGCTTCAGTGTAATCAGAGCATCCACTCCCTCGATGCCCATCTCTGAGCGCAGTTGAGTGATTATTGGAAATGTTGGAGCCAATAACAAGGATCTCAAACATTTATTTTCTATTGTAAGTGAAACATTCAAATTGCTCTGGCCACACAATTCCCCTTCATTTACTGCTACCAAGATGGATTTAGTACCATAAATTATTAATGCCACCATAATCTACTGCCCCACCTCCCTCTTCTGGAATATTGTGATGGCTTTTGAAATGTGGCCTAAGTGTCTCTGTATGAGCATATTGATGAAAATCGAATTCCAAATTCAGTGTAGAAATGATCAATCCAAGAGATGTACCCCGACCTGACAAATTGATGTTGGTTTGCAGTCACCTATCTTAATAACATTTGTTTTGTCTGTGTTTAAAACAAGATCTTGAGAGATGTAATATGAATCACATATGGGCAAATGTTCTTGAAAGATGACCCTGTTCTTGCCATTATAACTGCATCATCTGCATATAAGAGTATAGGTCTGTGACAAATCAACTTTCGGGGCACCAGTGGTCCAGGGATGAATATCAGTTTCTAAACCATCAATTGGCCACACACCTCTAGTACACCAGAAGGGATCTAATCAGATTGGAAACACAAGTCAATTATAAACCTCTGTGTCTAATTCTGGTAACGTGCATGGAATGGGAGGCTTATCTCCAAAAGGTCATGGATCATTGGTTAGTTGCAACACAGCGAAAATACAATTATTACCCAATGATAAAAGAGACTGTCCAGTCAAGGTTGTATGAAAATATCTACTTTATTATTATGAAAACCAGTTTTAGCACACTACGAAATACACCCCACCCTGAAAAGGAATGCAGAGGACAGTTAGTTTCAAAGAAGGAAAAGGGGATGCACTGTGGATACTGACAGGAGGGTAGTCTGTATAGTAAATAATCGCAACAGTTCAAGGTTACTTGGCTTCAGCACAAAGGGAGCAATGGGTCATAAAATGTCTCTGGAGGCATTCTTGGAAGGACCAGGGGGACAGAGCCACAATGTACCTTGTGCTGTAGATGTTCTTGGTACTCAACAGGGACAAGTTGGTTTCAGGGGGCTTTGCAGCTTCTGCAACAGAGTTCAAGACGGGAGACAGCTGCGGGTATCAGACGACAACCAGTTCAGCGAGAGAGGCTGGACAGACGGATGCAGGCTGGCCTACATGATGGCTCATGGTCAGGAATTGCTGTCTCAGTGCTGGTCAGCTCTTCTTAAGCACTCGTCGAGGTGTCTTGGAAGTCTAAGCGACTGCAGCGTAACAATAGTCAGCGTTGCAGTCGGTTGCAGCTCAAAGGACTCGACTGGCTAGAGAAAGTCCTTTAAAGCTGATGTCAGTAGGTGCTCATCAAGGCACTTCTCCCAGCTTCTTCAATGGGCTTTTGTCGTCCTTTAAGGCAGATGGCCCAAAGCTGAGGAATGTGTTTCAGACAGCTGCCTTGTCCTTGGTTTTGAGTTCAAAGACCTTCTGGCACTTCCCACCTAGGAAGCTTGCTTCAGAACTTAGCAGGGCATGCTGTGTGCTGGCTGGGTACCAGTTATGGAGCTGCTGGAGGGTCCTCTGGTTTCGGTATCTTCTGTTCCCTGGGAGATGTTTAGGGGAGGGATCTTGCTTCCCTCTTGGAGGTTCTTGCCTTCCTTCACTGGCGGAAGATGTAAGGCAGACTGTACCTTCAGTCATGGTCCAATGATGAGTTCTTCCTTCTGCTTCTGGTGAAGCCTTCGGATTATCTGACAAAAGATGGTCTTGGCTCTCTTTTAAAGCCAAATGGACTGCAGGGATTGGTGTAGGCTAAGCCTACCTTAATGAGCCAATCCCGGGGCCCCACCAACAATCTCCTGTATGCGTGAGCTCATAACCAGAGTGCTTTGCAACAAAAAAGGTAAAGGGGTGAAAACATGCAATACTAAGTCCCATCCATCTTCCTGTCTGTTGTGGATGAAAGGGCTCCTCTGGTCAATGGAACTCCCTATGGTTGCTGATTAAGGCGTCAGGCCTCCCTTGAAGCTGTGGCGAGATCAGACCTACTGGCTCCGTCAAACCACATACTCGTACCTTCTGAATGGAGTTCCCCTGTAGGGATGACTACTGTAAACACGCAGTCCCAGGCATGACATTTCACTGTCAATCAATACTGAGGGCGGAAGCTGGCTTCAGGTTGACACAGTGCATATGAAAGGGTGCTGGGATTTCCTGTCTCCTTTGGTAGACTTTGCAGCCATGCCCCATGTGAACATGTTTGAATTCCTCTCTGATTAGTATGCAACTTGCTGCCACCAGCTACAGGGCTCAACAAAAGAACAGGACAGATCCATGGAGCCTTTGTTAGTTAATGTGGATGGCCATGGCCCTCCACCTTCTGGATATGCATTCTGTACTCCATCTGTAAGATCCCCAGCTAAATATGACAGCGAGGACTCCGCCTGTAGGCTGAGTCCCCAATAGTACACGGGTCTATGCGTATGTCATGCGGTCATTTAAAATTTAAAAAAAGTGCAGGTGAGCCACTGTGCGGATGGTCGAGTTCCTCTCAGGTCCCTTTTCTATTCGATAGAGCATCATCCAAAAAAAAGGTAAAAAGGGCAGGGACCAAAACTCAGCCATGGTGGACCTTTCCTTGCAATGGGAAAAGGTAAAGTTCCCTTCTTTTTCAGAGTGTTCCACGGCAGTTTAATTCACATACAGGAGTTGAATAGCCACCACCAGATCCTCCTGTGTCCCCTTCCTCCTCAGTTTTGTAATCTAGTAATAGAGTCAAAGTCTTCCCTGAGTAATATAAAGACAAGATACAGGGGGCCCATTTTGAGACCAACATTCTTCGGGCAGAATAAATTTAACCTGAAAGACTGTCCAGTGTTTCCCTGCCTGGGTCTAAACCGTCTTCATAATCAGATTGAATCCCTCGCTCCTCCATTAAGGCCTGTAATATTGAGTAATTGCTAGGATTACTCTTGTCCACTTCTTGAAAATTGGGACCACAATTGCTTTGCTCCAACATGCAGGGAACTGAAAAGTACCCTGAATAGCTTCAACAATTGTATGGATACATGGTGTCCAAAGGGTCAATTCACACCTGTACAAGTCTCCCGATATGCCATCTGACCCGTATTCTTTTTGAAGTTTCTGGGATAAGTTTGCCTTAAAAGTTTGAAGAGTGAATCTGAGGGCCAATGTTATATGCCTCTCTGGCGATGCCAATTTACTCTCTTGAACAGTAGGAAAAATATCAGTTCATAAATATATTTGTAAAACATAGATAAAGCATCTGTTTCAATGATATTAGTGGGCATTCATAGGCAGGTATCCCCACTTGTCCCAAAGGACACGTACTTCCAGAATCTCTTCACATCTTTACTATCTACACACTTCTGAAGTTTTCTCCTTTTAATAGTGGTCGACTTTCCATCTTCATTATAAACAGTCTAATTTTTCGAAACCTCTGTTATAGCAGAGATTTAAATATTCAGTCCCCTTTTCAATATTTTATTCAAGGCCTTTTTAGCCTTTAAACATTAATTATCAAACCAAGTTTCCTGTCAATTATGTTTTTTTCTATGTTATGATGGGTTTTTAAAACCCCCAGATAATATGTTTTGAACAAAAGCCTTTTATTGTGTAAACACATTCTGTGGGGAGTGAGGTACCAAAATGTGCTCTCAGTTGTGTTATTCCTTTAGTAAAAATATTTGGGAAACGATCCGAAGCTTTCACAGTTGGTCATGTTTAATGTTTCTGATTATGAGACAACCCCATTTATTTTGAATTGAGTAAAAAGTTTAAATGTGGATCTTAAAGTTTTGTGATCACTTTCTACTTTTGTTGTAACCTTGATGCCATCTACCAAATGCTGTTTGGCCATGTCAATCAACAATTAATCAATGATTAATCTGCCAGCAACGTATGTTGAGACTGCTGGAGTGTCCGAACAATTTCGGGCAATGAGGTGGCAAAGACATTGATGTTTTAGAAAATGTGTATCGTACCTGGCATTCCTCCTAGGTTTCTTTCCATCAAGAACAGGAGATGGGATTCATCAAATGTCATGATATATATTTCATCAGAAATGACTAACGCATACATTAAATTATTGTGTCAAAAGTCTAATTGAAATTTTACAGAGACGTTGAACTAACGAAGTACAAGGACTGTGAAAAAAGAGAAGAACTGTGATGAGAGACTAGGATTATAAAGAAGTACTACAACAAAGAAAAAATACTCTGGCAAAAGACTCTGATGAAGGACTCTGAAGAGGGATGATTGTGACGAGGAGATTGACTTTGATGCAGGACTGTGACAAAGGGAAAGGACTTTGACAATAGGTGGTGATGTAGAAGGACTGTGATCATGGAGGAACACTGGCGAAGGAAAAGGATACGGGGAAGGATGAGCAAAGAAAGAAAGAAAAGCACTGCAATTAAAGAAAGGCCTGTGATGGAGGAGACAGTGTGTTGAAAGAGAAAGAGTAGGGCAGAGGTCTTTGTCAAAGAAGTATTGTGATGAAGGATAAGGATTGTGATGAGAAGGACTGTGAAGAAGGAGGGGACTGTGATGGAGAAGGACTGTAATAAAGGATAAGGACTATGATGAAACAGAAGGACTGTGATAAAGGCGGGCTATGGTGAAGGAGGGGTACGTTGGCCGTAGACTTGATGGAAAAGCTTTGTGATGAAGGAAGAGGACTTTGATGAAGGGAAAGCAAAGGACTATGGGTATGAGAAGGACTGTAATTAAGGAGAAGGACTGTGGCAATGAATCACTGGTGAACAAGGAGAACTTTGAGGGACTAACCAAAGAGAAGGACTGTGATGAAGGAGAAAGGCTGATGAAGGATAAGGACTATGGCACATCAAAGGAACTTTAACAAAAGAGGAAGACAATGGTGAAAAAGGAGAACCATGACAAAACAGGAGGACTGTGACCAAAGAGCAGGACTTTGATGAAGAATTGTGATAAAAAGTGAAATACTAAGACAAAGGACTTTGATGACAAATTGCTATGACAAAATAGAAGAATTTTGATAAAAGACTGTGATGCAGGCGACAGCAGTTAAAGTAGAATGCCTGTGAAAAGCGGGAAGCATAGTGATGAAGGAGGATTGTAATGTGGGTGGTATCGGGAATATCAGAACTATATATATGACCAGCTTTCAGGTAAAGTGTAATTAGTATTCGAATTGACACATTACAAACATACACATAGTTTGAATGTTCTCATTATGTTGTGTATTTGCTCTAAGGTACACATCCACAGGCTCTCCTACTTGCTCTGTGGCTTTACTGAACAGCTCACATTTTACAAAATGTAAACAGAAATATTCATCTCCTAAGAAAAGTATTTTATAAATGTCTATTTTAACATATTTGGGAACTGAAATTGTGCTGCATAGTTTGGCCTAGGTCAACCTGCTTAGTATAAAACCAAGATGTATTTTTCAGAAATAATGGTTACATTTCAGAAAGTACAAAAGAACTCTGCCTAAGTATCGACATTAAATAACACAGTGTGCTTTAACATTGCATAGAACCATTGAGTGTTAGTGTTATCATGTTTAGAATTGCACAAACATATCCTTGAGCTAAAGTAAACACCAGCAGAGGAGCAGTATGGTACATCCTCTCATAGTAGAGGCAGTCCAAATCCACAGAACATTTTGTGAAAACCTTTAGAACATTCATAGGTAGAGAGAGCAAATCTGCTGGAACTATGCAAACATTTTGATCATCTAAAATCGTAAGAGACTTTTGAAAGTCTGTGATCTGCAGATTTACACTGCCCCTACTCCTAGTAAATTTAAAAGCCCCTCAAATGAGAATGCATATGGCCAAATAACCTGTTCTGTCACATGGTTACCATTCAGAAGGTTCTGTTTTAGGTCACCTTTCAGAGAACAGAATATCCATTTAGATGTCAGTCTGCTCCCGGCCATATTTTGAAATGCCCAGGTTTTTCAAAATATGCAAAAATATGGGACCAGACTGATATGTAAATGGATATTTCTCCTCTGTGAAATGTAGAGTGCGTTAAACAGTGGTTGTGGACCACCAGGGGTTTTGCTGTGGCATATTCTAGAGTGTTATATACAGTGATTGGATGAAAGCTTTTGATTCCTAGAAGTGAGTAGGAAAAGAGTAGGATGCTAGGACTGTATTACAGTACATTATTGTTAATTCTTATCATACAGTACTTTACTTTATTGTGAAGCATGATCAAAGGGCAGATGCAGCAGTGTGCCCCACGTGTGATACTCATTGCCTCCAGCAACAGTGGAGAAGGAGCCTTGGAAGAGCTCACGAGACCGAAGCTTGATCAAAGCACAGCTGTAGAGGTTGGTGCAGTGCAGTGGAGAGGGAACAAAGAGATTTGAATTGCTCTATTTACTTGGTCAGCTATCATATGACATCTGGTGCAAATACAGGTGAGACATTACTGTAATATACGTAATATATTATAGAACAGGACTAGATACATTTGTGAAGCTGCCAGGATGGCATAAAGATGAAGATATATCTAGCATTGCTAAACTGCTACTAAGTAGCACGCTCACAAACTGTCTCCGCCTTTCCTACGCTCCACAGGCTGCGCAACCCTACGTACAAGCCTATGCACAAGCGAAAATCACTAATTTCTTTAATAAGTGCCAGCCGACCTCAAAGACTCTAGGAGTGCAAACAGATCCATGAAATAGGGAACAACAGTGTGCCCCTATTCTTCCTAATACTATCATGAAGGGTATAGATTCTATGCATGTTTCTTCTTGGCCAGACGCTGATATTATTGCTGAAATAAATGGAGCAGATAGGCTTCAAGGAAATGGAAGACAAAATAACAGTGCCATGCCCCTTGTTTTTGAAGGACACACTGGCCATGCGAAACAAAGTGTTATCTCACTCAGAAAATGACTTACAGGTCTAACTAACTGACATTACTTCTTTCCAGAACAATAGTAGGGCAGAGCAAAACTCGTGCCTTTCTCATAGCCCTATTTTACCACAGCCCTATTGTTGACCAAGTCTATGATAAAGACATGGATACATGCTGTTCTAAAACACTGCTCCCTTCTACATTAAGAACGTTGCACTTGGTGCTAAATCTTTAGTAAAACGTTTTGAACAGCTAATGTGTGAAGTCGAACAACAAGGAGTCACTTTATCAACAGTGAACTCTATTTGTTGCCAGTTGCTAAGGAGAGTGGGTAATGGGTTTCTTGAAGAATATCAGTCCTCTATTGACACAGTAGTATGCCTGGAAAGTCCTGAGGTGGCAATAGTGGTTCAGCACGATAATCTTTTGCCATAATCCAATTACTGGCTTAGCAGAGGCTTTCTAAAAAAAACAAAGTTCTCTGCTCACCCATCTTCATCTTAGAAGAAGCTGATCTGGGGGGCAAGATCTCTGCTAAGGCATCTGCTAATCACCACTATATAAGGCAAAAACAAAAATTGTCAGGAAAGGGAAACATTATTGTAAGTGAAAACAAAAGAATCCGAATCTGACTACAAACTCTGATGCCTCGATTGGAGGGTCTAAGGGGAGGAATATGACAGTAGTCGAAAAAGAACAGGACCTTTAAGAATTACAAGGCCTAACTCCATGCAACAATAACCTGCGGTGAAAAAATGGGAAAAAGTCAAAACAGAGTTTCACACTCCAAGATGGAGACTTGAATATGTGGGGAAAGTAAGATGAAAGCCATACTGTCAGAATTGACCTTGACAGAGCACTTCAATCGAGCTTAAGGACCGACATCAGAAGTGGGCAAACGACTAAAAGATGTCCCTCAGATAAACTGTCAGGGGATGAAAATGATGATCACGAAGACTACATGGTGTTAAAGGACAAGTCGAGCGAGGAAGAGAGTACTCCCCGGTACAGCTCTAGCAAGTCAAATTAGCTCTTTATTCCTCTCACAGGCATTACAGATGGTCCTATGGACCTTGAAAAGTATCTGCATGCGATCATGAAAGGATATCTTTGAACCGTGCCCGGATTATTGCCACTTTTCAAGCAATACCTCTGTAATGCTTGATCCCTACTAGAGACACCTGTGGGGGTGGACTTCCGATCTCCAAACCCAAAAATAGGCCCATCTCTTAAGAAGCAAGTACACGTTTGTCTGTATAGCAAGTTTATTGTACAAACAGCCAGGAGGGGCTAGATGACGCTGTACAATCAAACTAACCTGATTCTCCTTGAACCACACAAAACATTCATATTATATATATTTAAAACCATCTTCGCATGGCTTTACCAACAAGTTCACCTTTGAACTGACGATAAGCATCATATCCATCCAGACTTGTTGGTGTCCTCAGTTCACACTAACGACTACCATTTCAGCATGCATGGCCTCTGGGCCACATCCTGGTAATTCATGAGAACCTGATTGAAACCCATAAACCATTTGTCCACTCTGCCCTTACCGCCCCTTGCACCGGGTTTATTACCTGGCCCCAAGTCAACCCTACCAAGTGCCTGGACTTCCCTGCTCACTGGATAACAACTCCCATATACTTTATAAGATTGCATCTCCTCTCCGCAATGGCAACAATTTGTTAAATGTTTGGCCTGGCCGCAGTTGACCATTTGATGTTACTGCAGCTGCACGAATGCAGTTAGCTGCCATCCCCCAGCCTTCAACTTCACTCAACCAGCCTCCCTGGTCACACAGAGTTTATCGCACCATCCAGAGTTTCTGTGGCCTACACAACTCTTAGCTATGAGTTGATCCATGGTACACAGATTTGTATATTAGCCATGTACCCCTTGCTCTCCAACTGTCCCAAACATATTTCCTTGAAGACCATTGTGTATATATGTCTGTGCATGTATGTTCAAGAATACCGTGCCCCTTCACAATGATTTCTACATCTGTGAATCTCCTTTATCGCGTGCACATATGACGCTCCTTGCTTCCCATCTTTAGGCACTACGTGGCACGCCACACGACTGCATCGTTTCCTATTGCATTGGAAGATTTGACATTATGTTGCTACACACATGCAAATCTAAAATGTATCAACTACACACAAAGTAACACTAATAGTAACACATCCCATTCTCATTAACTACACCAGATACATGTTAAATCGCAACTTGTGTCAACATTGCCATCACCCAAGTTACCGATATGGCACGCACAAAGCAAACTCTTCTTTCCCATTGAGATCTTTATTAACCACCCCTACATTCCCCCCTTTAGTTAATATATTAACTAGTAAACTCATTTCTTGTTCTTTTAAACCATCTTCTTGGAGAAACAAGACCCTACAAACATCTCTCAAAATAGCCCCACTATGGGCATACTCCTCCACTGAACAAACCCAACTCGTCCCCCTAACATTTCCATAATCTATCTACTGCTCCCCACAATCATCCCAATTTGGTGATGGACATGAGACATCATCTGAAATACCAACCAACCCTGGATCAATTTCTAACTCAGTCTGAGTACTCATGTGATATGAAATGGCAGTGGTCCTAGCCTTGGACAGGGTCATAGTCATCATGACAACTGTTTTAGGTATCTGGGCAGAACAGCATCGTAAGAGCATCTGACAGGTACAAAAATTAATAAACAAAAAGACAAACATTGGCACGAGAATCCTCACATATATGTTCATCCAAGAGGGCACCCAAGAGAAAAGAGAGTCCAACCAAGGGTCACTTGTAATTCCTGCCTCCTTCTCCATGACCCCCCTTAGGTTATGCAAAGCAGCACTTGTCTCTGTCAGGGTCCAATTTTCTGAATCATTAGGAGGCACACATGGTGCAGCAGGTGCTCCCAATTCTTTTACACATACCCCCTTCCATAGCTGTTTGGAAGTCGAGAATGTACCTATTTTGCAGGGCTGTGAGCCTCAAGGCCCTTAGTTCTTCTTTTATTGCACTGAAAGCTGACTCAGAAGAATTCACAAACAATAAGAGTTCAGAGCGTGTGACCTGAAGCCACTTTTCATTTGTGATAGCTTAAACACCAGGGGCCAAGAGAGAAGAAAAGAATAACTCAGTTCGACTGAACAGTCAGTACTGCTCAGGAATGTTCATCAGAGCTTCTGTAGATGCTGATGAGATGTAATTGGATCGTTTAGTCTATCTCAATGATGCAACTTCTTCATGTTCAGGCAAAGTCATTGAATTGTCCATGTCTGATGACACAAGGGCCACAGGGGACAAAATGGGCACAGATGTGACTTTAGGTGGTGGGCTGGAAAGTAACCAGTGGCTTTGGGGTACAATAAGAACAGGTATGTGCAGTGTAGAGAGACTGCACACACCTTGCCAGGCTGGAGTATGCGAAGCCGCTGCAGTTCCCGTTTGTACCAATAGACATTGTGCTATCACCTTTAAAACACAGAGAAAAACGTGTGAGTAACTGCATGTTAACAGATTTCACTGGCTCCTTGAGCCATATCAGATATTTTAGATACTTTTTCCGACATTTACACATTCTCGATTGACTTGTACCACCCCTTCTTCCGAACATCCACTCATTTCTCCAGCTCTGCAACTCTGCACCCCTTGGACCCATCGATTTATCACAATGATACACCCCCCTAAGTTTAACTGGATGCTTTGTGTACAGCGTATAGCCTTCTGCTCTTTACAATATATGCTTGAATACCCCTCATCAATAGGTAAACTGTGACTGACTGCCCTTGAAACTGCCCTCAGACCCTGCACAGAGCTAGATGCACCAGGCACTGTGCTTCTACTTACCCTATCCTGTCTGGAATAAACAGACTAGGGACACCAGAAGCATGGGGGATAAGAGAGCAAATGTAGCAAAATCCTTAAGATCTCTCTCTCCCCACCCTCCTCATATGCCAGTACCAAACATTATCGCTGCAGAGCCATGTGTATCCACTATTGAATCTGAATTTACATTGCCATAATCACTGATGAGGTCGCAATCAATACTCTTTTGTGGCCTAAATAACACCTGCTCAAATCCTACAATACTAAGAATGTTTTTTGTATTTCCATTCATGTTGTCTGCCACGCCTGAACCAAACAACAAAAAAATAAAACATACTAGCATTCATTTGAAGTCCGTGGGCCTCATTACACGGTAGGCGGTAACCATGGCGCTATTAGCGCCATGGTTGCCGCCGGTATTTTACTGGGTCCACCTTGGTGGATTGCGGAAATACCGCCCTACTCCAAGGTGAGCGGGGGCGGTAATTCCCCATTCACCAAGGCCCTTCCCCATTCCCATTTTTGCCCCCATAGGGCATAATGGGAATGGGGAAGGCGCTTATTACAGTACCGCAAATTGCGGTACCGTAATTAGCACCGAGTTCCCTTTGCTGCACCCTACTTTAACGGCTGGTAAAAATAGCCGTTAAGGTCGGGTCCCGCAAAGGGAACTCGTAGTAAGGCGGTAAAGGTTTACCGGTACCGGTGCCTTTACCGGTACCGGTAAACCCTTACCGCCTAACGTGTAATGAGGCCCCATGTTTTTTCTTTGTATATAAAATAACTGTCTCTGGTTTGTATTCTCTCCCCCTCCCTCTGTACTGGATTGAACTGCAAATCATTATTGCTTATTTAACTTTGAGCCTGCTCTTGCTCCTGTGCCATGGAGGGATGCCGGTATCCCTTTGCACGTCACCAATATGAATCCAGCTCGTGTTGCCCTCCACCTTCACAGCAGTCGGAGTCATGAAAATCACTCTGTGTGGCACATGGAAAGGCAGCTCGTTCCAGCATCGCACAAAGGAACAAACAAAAACCAGGTCCCCCTTGAGCAACTTCGACTGATGTGGATCTTCAGATTCTTTGACGTTTTCACCTGCTGACTGTTGATGAAAGAACACAACCTGTGAAGATATAAGTCTGACACTCTTGATTAAAGCCCTAAGGTATTCCCTAAACTCTTCAGAAAGAATCTCTGCTGACTTGTGTGCATCTGATGCTAAGCGTTGAGGAAAAAGTGGTATGTGTAGTCTGGGCCATGTTACTTTTTCATGAAGACTAAGGTGTTGTTCCTTCCCTGGCTGATTTCTCAAATAAAATAAGGCAATGGCTAGCAGTGAAGCCAGTTCTTACTTAAATCACTACACAATTTTGACAAACAAACTTTAAGAACTCCATTTAAATGCTCCACAATCCCATTGGCCTGAGGGTTGTACACCAAACACAACCTGTACTTGACCCCAAAGAGTGAAGTGATTTCCGAAAACAAGGCATTAAAGAAGTGGATCCCATTGTCAGACTACAGGACTAAACAAACCCCCAACTGCGGAAAGACCTCCCTCACCAAAAGTCTTGCTGTAGACTTAGTATCAGGGTGTATGCAGGCACCAACCTCAAGCCATCGTGAAAATTGGCAAACCACCACAATAAGATACTGAAAATTATTACGCCTTTGTATCATATCTACAAAACCCTGTCTTTATGTCTGCCCTCTTCACCTCTTCATGATGTTCCCAGGATTTAATTCCTTACAAACTATATGGTTCTCAACAAATGTACTCACCTGTTTTTGGAGGTTTGGTATCACTCTAGGCATCACCACCTTTCCCGTAAGCTCCTATCTCCACAGCAAATCCGTCGGCGAGAGGGTACATCTGCTCTTTGCCCAGAGCTCCTTCTCTTCATTAAGTGCTCTTTCCTGCATTTCCACAATCTGAAGCAAAGGGACTGCAATCTACGCGGCTGGCAACTGTACCTGCTGGGATACGGTTTCCATTTTCTGGGAATCTGTAAATGACAAATAAGCAGCTTCTTTCACCACTCTGTCCGCTGCATCATTTCCAAACGCTATTGGGTGAGTAAAGTTATTATGCGCAGTGCACTTAACTATTCCTACCTCTGTGGACAGTGTTAACGCTTCGATTAGTCTGGACAACATTGAAGCTAGCTGGCTTAGGGTCCCGTCAGATCTCCTAAACCCTCTTCTCTGCCATCTTGACAAGCTTGAATGTACGGTGTAGGTCACATACGCAGAGTCACAATAAATAGTGACTACCTTCACCCTACTCATTTCCAGCGCCTCTATGAGTGACACTAGGGCTTGCCACTTGCTCAGAGTAATGTGAAGGCAATGTTTTCTTCATCCTGACCTGGTATTCTCCATTCACAAGGCATACAATGGTTGAACCCGTATGCCTCTCACCTGTGTTCTGATTAATTGTTGAGGAACCATCAATGAAGAGTACCTCACCTCCCTCCAAGTCATCCTCCTTAACATTCGTCCTTTTTTCCTCTTCTCCCTCATAAGAGTTGCAAAGTCATTGACAATGCCATCAGGTTTCACTGGTCCAGTAACAAATGTCACAGGATTGTCTAGGTGACATCGGACTAGATGTATGGGAGCATTCAATAGGATCACTTCATATGCTTAAACTCTGTGTGTCGTCAAAGTCGCAAAAACTGGATGCTCTGCATACAATGTCAGGGGCAACCCATGGAAATGTTTGAAGACTTTTGTACTGCAAAAGCTGTTGCCGCTAGAGATTGTTCACATGGTGACTGTCCTTGCATAACTGGGTCTAGGAGTCCACTGTTGTAAACCAAGGGTTTATGGCCCAGTGATGTTTTCTGGGCCAGGGCCACTGTGATCACCTGCACATTTGGACGTGAAAATAGATAAAAATGGCTTTTGATAATCCAGGGTCATTAAGACTGGGGCATTGCTGATCACAGCCTTAAAGGAATGGTTGGCCCAAAATGTTTATTTCAAAAATAGATAGGCAATATTAAAAAAAAAAACGATTGCCATTTTTTTTTTCGAAGTCCCTATGTAAAATTTTGAGCAATTCAAGCTCAAAAATGAAAAAGCAAGCACATGGGCGCATCCATTTTGTGAAATGTAAGCCCGCCTCTGCTGGCTTTTGCTTTTGCGGCACTAATGAAGGAAAAGCCAGCCAGCTGTAGTAAACAAAAGCTACCACTGGGTGGCTTTTCCTTCAATGGTGCTGGGACTCGGAGGACGCAGAGCGGAGACAACAGGCAGAAAAGCTGCAGCTGCATCTCAGTAAGTGCTATTTATTTTTTTTTTAAATAAGCACTAGCTGCGTTTATTTTTCTACGTTTTCCGGGCTGGAGGAGCCCGGAAAACTTAGAAATAAAACCACAGCTTTAAAAACATTGTATTTATGTTTGCGGTAGCTTTTGAAGCGACTGCAAACATAAATACAACGTTATTGTGTTTGAAAACTCTGCGTTTTTTTTTTCTAAGTTTCTCAAGCTCCTCCGCGCCTGAGAAACTTAGAAAGAAAAACCGCAGCGTTTTCAAACACAACCGCGTTGTGTTTCTGCCTAAATCTGCTTTCCCATTTGGGGCTTTAGGGCTCCGCACGGGGAGCCCACGGGGAGCCCACGGGGAGCCCTAGAGCCCCAAATGGGAAAGCAGATTTAGGCAGGAACACTACGCGGTTGTTTTCTGCAATGCTAAATGCTGCAGTGTTTCTGCCTAAATCTGCTTTCCCATTTGGGGCTCTAGGGCTCCCCACGGGGGGCCTCTCTAGACATGGGGTATTGCCTCAAATGTGGCAATATCACACCAGGTTTCAATTGTATCTGCACTTCTCCAACACTCTTTAACAGGCCCACATCATGAGGATTTCTGGCCCACAAGTGGTCCTGTAGCTTCTCCAAATCCTCCTTCTAACATGGCAGTGTGAATGATGATGAATATGGTTCACAGTACTTCCCTTTGCTCTATCGCTATCTGGAAAGGCACCCCAATCTCAAAAACCATCTCTCCTGTGTATTTGGCATCCTAGAAACAACTGTTGAGGTTGGATCACTACACAAAACTGTGCGCTATGCTCCACCACCTCACTAGTGCCTGAGAGAACCACCCTGTCCTTCTTAATATCCACTGCTACTAGGAGAATCATAGCAATGGTGCCTGGCATTACCTCCTTTGACTCAGCAGGCCAAAACAAAAATTCAATCGGTATCCATCATGTCCGATCTCTGATCCCCCGGAACCAATTTAACCCAACCACTGCTCCATAAAGGAACAAAGGAGAATGTACAGGCACCCACCCTGTCATGCTATCATTGTAACATGCATGCAAAAGCGCTGCTTCTCTCACCTGATACAAACCTGGAGTCGAACATACTATACCTTCCTCCGTGAAGGTGATTGTCATGTTGAGTTATCTGAGGTGATCTCTTACCAAGAAATTTGCTATACAGTACAACAAAGGAGCAAATACATTTTGTGTACCTACCTTAATACGTTGATCCTCGGTGTAAGGAACTGACAGGATAACCCCAGAAAATCCCTGTGTGTCCATCGCTTTGACTGATAAGGGGAACTCACCTCCCTTGATGCAAAATTTTGTATCAACCATGAATGAAAAACTTTGATCACCTACCTTTACACCTATGCAGGGTTCCTCTTCCGGATCGGCAGTAACAGACAGCACCAGACACATCAGAGATCCCTGTAGGCTGTCCTAATATAGATATATTTTAGTCCCTGGGAACGGGAAAGGATTCCTTCCAAAAACATGTGCTCCAGTATAGTGAGTAGACGTTCTTAGGGGTAAAGGATTTTTCTCCCATGCCTGTACTGGTGCCTGTGCTGGTAGGGTCGGCTGAAATATATAGGTCTATGCAGCCTCAGGCGTTGAGTTCTGTTCAACCTGTACCTGCTGTGATTGCACAGAACCTGGGGCATATGGCAGGATAGGGGTTTGCATTTGCTGGGCCCCTACGCTGAAATACTGTGACCCGCTGCGACAATCTGGTGCCACGTGTCCCTTTCTCCCACACAACCAACACTGAATCCTGTACAATCCTCCATAGTTACCTCCCATCGGCCATTTCTCCTGGGGCTTCATTCCTCTGAACCCGCCAAATGACCCTCCTTCTCGTGGAAATACACTTCTACCCCTTGGGAACCTTTTCATTTGCCTTTGATCAGACGCATTCCCGTCCATCCAACCTTGTGCCATTCCTGGTTCAATATGTAGGAGCTGGTTATCACTGCACCTTCTAAACAGATCTTCACCCGTTTTTTTCTGAACAAGCTTGGCCCCGTCCTTTGTGCCTGTTCAGTACTCTCTTTTTCATTTTCCTGCCTTCTCTTAGAGAAATGAACAATGTGTGCCTGAATCTCCAGCCAACCCTTGGACTCCATTCCTACTACCTTATCTAAATCATGCTGGACTTCTTTGGGGAGTCCCTTTTTTAGCATATGATAGAAAATAGCCACATTTTTCTCCCGTCGCTGCCATCCACATCTCCTGAATTAACGGGATATGTGCGACAGGATCGTCATCCAATTTCATTGTCCCGGCCAGAATCAAATTTATATCTGTCATATCTGGATACATGACCCGCAGGGCCCCCCATACCTGTGCACTGTAATTATTGAACTTTGCTCCACCATGGGTGTTCGTTTTCAACTGAACTTCTGAATACCCTGATCACATCCATAGCTCCACTGACCATTCCTGTCATGATTCCTACCCCTGGGCATCCTGATCGAGTCCATCAGCCCCGGGAGCAGGCATCCAGACACTTATTAAAACCCCAGCAGCCCCGGCTGGGGGCTGTTTGGGTTCAGTCCTGCCGCCTTAGGCGCCATGCTCATCTTAGAAATCAGTCCTGGCGCCATAGGCGCCAGGCTCATAGACACTACTTACCTCATGCAGACCATGCTGCAAATGAATCCAAGCCAACGTGAGGCCTGGATGGCACTATTTTATTATAGGGACTATTTTTCACTCAGGTGTGGTTCTGGGGAACTTCTTACCTGGAACTACTTTGGAGGCTATTTAAACCACGCCCGAACAGCAGCACATGCTTCGCGTTATTCTGCATTCTGCAGCGTAACGCTCACCGTGCCTGCAAGTCAGCATCCAGTCTTCTGCCACGCCCGCCTCAAATCCGTAGCTCCTTGAAAAAGGGGAAAGAAGGAGAAAAGGTTTGATCACGGACATTATTTTAATTCCTTACCTGATTCCGGATCCAGCACGTCTCCGAGCCTGGAAAGGACATTATTTCAGCACGCGTCCCATCGCCAGCAGCAGCGCCGCGTCATACTCACCAGTCCACAGCATCTTTCGACTCGGCGCTGCCTCCATCATTTTCTTCAGCAAAACGAAAAGGTGATGGCTGGAAGGTTTTGAGTAAATCATAACCACGGGCAAAGCTCTGGGCAACCCTCCAGACCATCATTTTTCAGTCTGCCAAGCCATTACAGAAGGGGAAAAACCATATGCAAATCAGGCATGGTCCTACCCCAAAAGGGGCAGTCCAGCCCGAACTGCTAGATCACATCCCTTCTGCACAAGACCACAAGCATCCCCAGACATGTTTCAGCCTTGTTGGGCGTCATCAGTGAGGAGTAGCTTGGGTCTCTAGGCTCGGCAGACTTGGGACCCACGTCTGGGCATACCAGTCCCACTCGGGGTGACTTTAGCAAAACGAAAAGGTGATGGCTGGAAGGTTTTGAATAAATCATAACCACGGGCAAAGCTCTGGGCAACCTTCCAGACCATCGTTTTTCAGTCTGCCAAGCCATTACAGAAGGGGAAAAACCATATGCAAATAAGGCATGGTCCTACCCCAAAAGGGGCAGTCCAGCCCGAACTGCTAGGTCACATCCCTTCTGCACGAGACCACAAGCATCCCCAGACATGTTTCAGCCTTGTTGGGCGTCATCAGTGAGGAGTAGCTTGGGTCTCCATCATTTTCTTCGTCAAACTCTAGCACCTGGGGGAAAACAAAAGAAATAACAAGGTGAGCCAAGAGTGCCGACAAATACAATCTCTTTTACCACCATAGGCTTACCTGATTTACCACCTGAGGCATTACCCTTTAATACGCCACATCTTCCTATGCCACACCTATAAAGGGAGAGAAAACAACAAGTTAAACTCATGAAACTTTTACCGGACAGTGTTGGGTAATACAGACTCTTACCTGAACGCCATCAGCTGCCACCAGGCAATATTCTTTTGGACCCAGCTGCAATTCAACAAGGGAATGGAACAAGAGTGAACATCAGACATATTGAACTCTTTGAACTTTATAAACCCCGGAGTCAATATTCCTCTGGTACTCCTCCAATACCTTCAAACCAGTGAAGTAACTGGTATCTACGCGCCCCTGCATGCCACGCGGGATGGAGAGGTCATCATTTAAAAACATACGGTGAGGTTAGTAAAAGGGGATATCGGAGGTGACTAGTGGGGAGAACGAGAACAGTGGGGGGGCCATCACTAAAATCCACTGGTGGCTAAATCCCTTTCTCCACTTGCAGGAGAATACTTCTACGGGTCCAGCAGACGAGATTAGGCGGGCCAGTCCAGACAGTCATCTCTGCACTGCGCATCACGTTGGTGGAGACCGCAGCTGTCCGGGTCCGATCGACGCCCCTGTGGGAACCAGGTGAGCGTAACAGAACGCAAAGCCTATCTACAAATCCCCACCCGGGCGTAATGGAAACCTCAGAAACGGACCAACTAGCCCAATTGTTAGGGGAACTTAGGGCAGAACTGCACTCCGCACGCCAAGAGACTAATGCCCTCAGGAGAGAACTGATTTTGGCAAAGGAGCGCACTGATGATCTTGCTCTACAACTGCTGCAAAACCAAGCTGGGCAAACACCACTACCTGGACTCGGGGGGAATCCAATCCTGTGCAAGTGGTTCTACCAGGGAGCATTCCTTTAGCTCCACCCGAACGTTTTGCTGGGGACCCGAAAAGGTTTGCCGTGTTCATGAACCAATGCCGCTTGCACTTTTTATGCAGACCTGGAGCTTTTCCAAACGACCAAGCCAAAGTAGCCTTTGTACTATCATACCTTAGTGGCAGCGCAGCGGATTGGTCAATTCCACTAGTCAACCAGGATGACCCTCTTCTTCGGGATTTTCAGGGTTTTCAATTGAGTATGGAAAGACTATTCGCCAGACATTCACAGGGACAGGCCCTGGATAATGAACTTTTATCCCTACGTCAAGGTAACCAGGATCTGCTAACCTATATCGCAACCTTCAATAGGTTGGTGGTGGAAACCGCATGGCCAGAGGTAAAACGAATTACATCATTTCATCGTGGACTTCGGGGTGAACTCAAAGATATTTTGGCCCAAGTTGTGAACCCACCTCAGGATTGTGCAGAATATATAGACTTAGTGGTCCAGTTAGACCACCGACTTCAGAATAGAAAGGCTGATCGAGCTAAGTTCGAGAATCGGGTATTGGTTAAACCCAATGTTACCCCCAAAGGAACAGATGCATCCGAACCTATGCAAATCGGGGGGTTAAGAGACCCTTAACTCAAAAGGAAAGAGAAAGGAGATGGCAGATGCAATTGTGTCTGTACTGTGGGACCTCAGGACATTTCTACGGGATTGCCCTATAAAACCATCCAAGAAAGTAGTCGGAGTTGCTGATAGAAATCAAACAGAGCCTGATTCGGGAAACGACCACGCCCGACAAGCGTAGAGGTCCGCTTGCCGAGCTTGAAGAAGGACACTCAGACCTCGCACCTAATCATACCAATGGTCCTTATTGATCCAAGCCAGCCATCACGTATGCACGCAGTAAGGGCATGCATTGATAGCGGGGCCGTAGGAAACTATATGGACCACAAATTGGCTTCTAGGATGAATCTACCTCTCTGCAAAAAGACCACTTCGGATGTCATCACCAAAGTCGATGGAACTGAAATTGCCTCTGGGCCTGTAACTCATTCCACCACAGAGATGACACTGTTGGGTCAAGATGGGCATCGAGAGACTATTGTGTTTGATTTAATCAAAGCCCCGCAGTTCCAAAGAATACTGGGGATACCTTGGTTGGAAACACATAATCCTTGTATTGATTGGCGAGAGAAGAGAATAACCTTCCCGGATTGTGCACACACCTGTTACCCGGAAAAAACCTTGAACAAAGGCCTGGCCAGAGTCACTAATCCAGTCGTGCAGTTACCTCAAGAATATCAAGAATTCCAGGATGTTTTCCAAAAAGAACAGGCAAACACCTTACCACCTCACAGATCATACGATTGTCAAATCGACCTCATACCCGGTGCACAACCTCCATGCAGTAGGATCTACGCCCTTACGGAAACCGGAAAACCTTCACCTACGACAATACTTGGACCAATACCTTGCTAATGGCTTCATTCGTCCATCCAAGTCCCCTGCATCCTCAGCTTTATTCTTTGTGTCTAAAAAGGAAGGTGACCTCAGAACGTGCATAGACTACCGCGCATTAAATCAGATTACGGTGAAGAACCGATACCCATTGCCTCTGATCCCACGAATTCCTAGACCTAGTAAAGGATGCCTGCATCTACACTAAATTAGATCTCCGAGGGGCATATCATCTGGTACGTGTAAAGAAAGGCGACGAATGGAAGACTGCCTTGCACACCAAGTACTTATTATTCGAATATCAGGTGATGCCCTTCGGGTTGTGCAATGCACCAGCAGCCTTCCAGTATTTTATGAACAATGTCTTTCGTGAACTCATTGACGTCTGTGTTGTCGTATACATAGACGATATTCTAGTGTACTCCTCCTCAGAATCAGACCATGTTAAGCACGTTTGTGCAGTCCTCGAGAAACTACGCCAGCACAAGTTATATGCAAAATTGGAAAAATGTGTTTTTCATACTAGAGAAGTTGAATTCCTTGGATTTATCCTGACTCCAAAAGGAGTCCGAATGGACTCTCGAAAGGTGGATGCAATTCTCAAGTGACCATCACCCAGTTCAGTTAAAGGGGTACAAAGCATGCTTGGATTTGCTAATTTCTATTGCAGATTTATTCCTGACTTCTCACATGTTGCACACCCCATCACAGCACTTTTGCAAAAAAAACAAACGCTTCTTGTGGCCCGAAGAGGCTGAAAAAGCCTTCCAAGAGCTGAAATTGAAATTCACGTCAGCACCTGTCTTAAAGCATCCACGCCCGAGCTCCCATACATAGTGGAAACCGATGCATCCAGTTTAGCCGTGGGGGCTGTCTTGTCCCAGAAGGATCCTGAAACCGGTCAACTTCATCCAGTAGCATTTTGGTCCAGAAAGTTCTCGGCCCCCCGAGTTAAACTATGCGGTTACCGATAAAGAGTTGTTAGCCATCAAATCCGCTTTCAAGGCTTGGCAGCATTATCTTCTCGGTGCCAGGCACATCATTACTGTAATCACCGATCACAGGAACTTGCAGTATTTAAAAACAGCCAAGGCCCAATCATCGCGTCAACTTCGATGGGCATTATTCCTTGCCGAATTCGATTTCGTGATCACTTATCGACCAGGTTGTAAGAATGGTAAGGCAGATGCCTTATCCCGAATAGGGATGGGAGAAGCATATTCAAACCCAGAACCGGTGCATATAATTCCACAACAAAGAATTCTTGGCATAACTACTCTACAGACTTTAGAAGATATTCATTTAAAAATCCAACAACTTTTCGATTCAGCAGCCCTGCAGGACTGGGTGAAAAAGGGCCAAGATTATTCACTCATCAATGACTTACCTTACTATCAACGGCGTCTATTTCTACCACACAAGGAACTACAAGAACTAGTCATCTCCAATTACCATGATGCTCTGATGGAAGGGCACCCAGGTATTGCAAAGACTGAAGCTAAAATTAAAAGACAATTCTGGTGGCCCACCTGGCGAAAAGACGTAAAGTCATTGGTACTGTCTTGTGGCATTTGTGCCCAAAACAAAAGTCAGAAGAAAAAAACAGCTGGTCTTTTACAACCTTTAGATATTCCACCCACACCATGGCACACTTTGTCTTTAGACTTTATTACAGATCTACCACCATGTAATGGATTCAACACCATTCTAGTTATTGTGGATGTTTTTTCCAAGATGGCCCACTTTATTCCTTTAAAAGGATTACTTTCCGCTTCAATTTTGGCCAAGGAATTTCTCGAAAACATTGTTCGAATACATGGATTTCCTTCCGTATTGATTTCTGACTGAGGTAGTCAGTTCATTTCGCAATTTTGGAAGTAATGTTGTCAATTGGCGCAAATCGACGTAAGGTTTTCAACCAGTCACCATCCCCAAACCGATGGTCAGACGGAGAGGACCAACCAGAATATTGAACAATACCTACGTTGTATGCTTCACCAAACCGAAAGTAATTGGAAGGATATTTTATGGATTTCTGAATACGCATACAATAACTCTGTACATTCAGGAACCGGACAAAGCCCCTTTTATACCATATATGGACAACATCCTCGAACCTCAGAACTCGATTCGCCACAGCACTTAGAAATGCCGGCAGTGACCCATCTGCACTCTACTATTACACAAGCCTTTTAGGAGGCAACAGAACCTTTGAGACAAGCAAAAGAGAAATACAAGAAAAATGCTGATCAACATAGAAGTGAGACTCCACCATATCGGATTGGAGATCAAGTTTGGCTGGCTACAAGACACATACCCCTGAAAGGAACTCGGACTTTTAATCCTAGATATTTGGGACCTTACACCATTAAGGCCATTATCAACCCGGTGGCCGTCAAATTAGAATTACCCTCTAATATGCGAATTCATCCTGTCTTTCATGTTTCACTTCTAAAACCAGTTCATCCCGGGACAAGATTAACCAAACCACCTGACACCATCCTAATAGATGGAGAACCTGAATTCGAGGTAAAAAAAATCCTGGACTCTAAGATGGTTAAATCAAGACTTTTTTTATTTAATCAACTGGAAGGGTTACGGACCACAAGAAAGGTCATGGGAACCTAGTGACCACGTTCATGCTCCTCGGTTGGTGAAAAAATTCCATCGGAACTTCCCAGACAAGCCAGGGCCAAGGGGAAGAACAACTTTAGGAGGGGCCTTGGTGGGGAGTGCTGTCCTGATGCCTACCCCCGGGCATCTGGATCGAGTCCATCAGCCCCAGGAGCAGGCATCAGACACTTATTACAACCCCAGCAGCCCCGGCTGGGGGCTGTTTGGGTTCAGTCCTGGCGCCTTAGGCGCCAGGCTCATCTTAGAAATCAGTCCTGGCGCCATAGGCGCCAGGCTCATAGACATTACTTACCTCATGCAGACCATGCTGCAAATGAATCCAAGCCAACGTGAGGCCTGGATGGGACTATTTTATTACAGGGACTATTTTTTACTCAGGTGTGGTTCTGGGGAACTTCTTACCTGGAACTACTTTGGAGGCTATTTACACCACGCCCGAACAGAAGCACACGCTTCGTGTTATTCTGCATTCTGCAGCGTAACGCTCACCGTGCCTGCAAGTCAGCATCCAGTCTTCTCCCACACCCACCTCGAATCCGGAGCTCCTAGAAAAAGGGGAAAGAAGGAGAAAAGGTTAGATCACAGACATTATTTTAATTCCTTACCTGATTCCGGATCCAGCACGTCTCCGAGCCTGGAAAGGACATTATTTCAGCACGCGTCGCATCGCCAGCAGCAGCGCCGCTTCATACTCACCAGTCCACAGCATCTTTCGACTCGGCGCTGCCTCCATCATTTTCTTCGTCGAACTCCAGCACCTGGGGGAAAACAAAAGAAATAACAAGGTGAGCCGAGAGAGCCGACAAATACAATCTCTTTTACCACCATAGGCTTACGTGATTTACCACCGGAGGCATTACCCTTTAATACGCTACATCTTCCTATGCCACACCTATAAAGGGAGAGAAAACAACAAGTTAAACTCATGCAACTTTTACCGGATAGTGTTGGGTAATACAGACTCTTACCTGAACACCATCAGCTGCAACCAGGCAATATTCTTTTGGACCCAGCTGCAATTCAACAAGGGAATGGAACAAGAGTAAATATCGGACATATTGAACTCTTTGAACTTTATAAACCCCGGAGTCAATATTCCTCCAGAACTCCTCCAGTACCTTCAAACCAGTGAAGTAACTGGTATCTATGCGCCCCTGCATGCCACGCATAATGGAGAGCTCATCATTTAAAAACTAAGGTGAGGTTACTAAAAGGGCAAATTGGAGGTGACTAGTGGGGAGAACGAGAACAGTGGGGGGCATCACTAAAATCCACGGGTGGCTAAATCCCTTTCGCCACTTGCAGGAGAATACTTCTACGGGTCCAGCAGACGAGATTAGACGGGCCAGTCCAGACAGTCATCTCTGCACTACGCATCACGTTGGTGGAGACCGCAGCTGTCCGGGTCCGATCGACTCCCCTGTGGGAACCATTTGAGCGTAACATTCCCCCATTAGGGCAGTGAATAAGCTTAGCATTTGCATTTCACACCCTCCACTCTGGAGGCTCGCACTTACACCTCCCAGTGGCCCAGGCTGTGTAGCACTCAACATGTCTGGCACTTCGTCTAGCTTGGACTCGCAAGTACTTACCCCCTCTTCCTTCTTCCTTTCTGTACTTGCACATTCTGAATACTCACAAGGCATAGTAGGTTTGTCCCTTCCACCTCTGCTCCTAAATATTATTGTTGGA
This sequence comes from Ambystoma mexicanum, assembly GCF_040938575.1. NCBI lineage: Eukaryota > Metazoa > Chordata > Amphibia > Caudata > Ambystomatidae > Ambystoma > Ambystoma mexicanum. Next base: position 671,460,273 of record NC_090935.1, on the reverse strand, counting down.
ATGTATTTCCCACCCTCGCTCCCTCCCTGCCCTGTGGGCACTTTGAAACAGTATTTTCTTATTGTGTATGTGCCTAACAAGAAAACAATAAATAAATGTCCCCTATGGCCAACATGAAACCAGCAGTTTGCTTTTCTAATGCATAAATCCACTTCCCCACTCCTGCAGTGAGCGAAGGAAGTGTCTTCATCAAAATATTCCGGTCCATGTGCAACCAGAGGACATAATACTCCTTTCCCTGTTCCTTCTGGAGCAACGGAAATTCAGTTATGCTTGCTTTTACTGAGGCTCTCCCCGTCTTTTCCTTGCTGCTCACTACAGCCATACAAGCACAGCTGCATATCCTATGACCCCATGGTGCGATCTCCATCGCTGCTGCTGGAGCGGGAGGTGGGGCTGCTACACCCTGTTTTCCCGGCTCAACATCCAATTCCCATTCATCCTCTTCTCCTGTTCCTGTTATCACATCCCCTGGCCATTCTATGGGCAAGGAGGAAGTATACTCAGTACTACTGTAGTGTACCAGTTCCCGTTCTCCTTGCTCACGTCCTGTACCCGTAGCAACACTTCCCTTTTCAAGATCCATATTGACCTCCATGATGACTGACCTATCAAGCCTAACAAGGATTTGTCCATGCCTCCACCTTCCTTCTTCTACATCCTGTACGTGCCTATTCACTTCTTCAGGCACTTCACCTCACTACTGTCGTAACAGCACTACCTCTTCTTCCGCTAGCCTTAGTGCTTCTTCTAATTTGTTCCGCTGCAGCCTATCCTCTAAACAAGCGACGAAAAGGCTTTTTTGCCCACTCTCAACCCTTTGTCTAACCTTTTGGTTGCTGGTATAACTCTCTTCTGCTCCTCCACCCTTAACCTCTCTGCTAACCTAGCAGTCTGGGGAGTTATTCCCTTTTCACCTGCATTTTCAACCTTTCTGCAGCCCTTTCCATTGAAGGAGTTACCCTTCCACTTTCCTCAGTATCCCATCTTTCCGAAATCGTAGCTCATGGCGGAGTTACCCGTGTCTGTCTCATAACCACTGGAGTGGCCGCTGGATAAAATGGGGGAAAATAGAGGTTTGAACTCAGGGTTAGTATACTCTTCTGTGGCCGATAAAGGATAACACTCATATGAGGGCAGTGCGCAAGGAATCCTTGCCCCCTCCTTTTTTGGCCCTTACTCTGCAATTTCAACATTGTGGCCCTTTCTGCCGTTTCTCATACATCTTCCACAACTCTAGAATATTTAAATGATTCTCCAACTTCAATCCCTTGTACCTAGTAACTAAGAAGGTGTACAGGTTTAGGCCAAGAATAACACATTTTACCCTTAGTTTGCCACAGCCATTCTCAATGGTATTTTAAAATCTTTACCTTATACCCAGGAAGTACCTGAAACAAGTGATTCAGTGGAGCTTCCATACTCCAAACCAGTTTAACTCTAACAATTTTATTTCAAGAAGCAACAATCCGAACCCGCAAGCCGAACTCACGGTACAAAATTTCAAACCCAAAGAATCCCCTTTTTTTTTCCTCCTTCCCAATTTCGTAATATTTCCCACAATTACTCATCTTGATATTCCCTTTCACCATGATCACCTCACTTAGAAATATTCACTTGTAATTATACCTCTCACTCTTCCACAAAAGACAGCATATTATCCGATCAACACAATGCCAGTCCAAAACCTCTTTACTTCTTCATCTCTTCTTTATCTCTGTTAGAACATCATCTGGCCTTTCGGCGTAGATTGAAAACTCTGCTTTTTTAGTGGCCCTACAAGATCCTTGCTTCACATTGTTTCCTCGGCGCCAAGATGCCTTCGGGTGTATGTGCACTTACATAAATGCCTTTAACATAACATAAAATAGCATAACATAACATAACATAACAACATTTTCAACTACAATGTTGTCTTTTTCCGACTACAAAAAGATACCCTTCACTACTTCAACTAACCAAGAAAAGAAATTAACAAACTAAGTAAAATTATCAGTTCCATGGGGTGAGTTCTCTAACCACACAGACAAACAAAATGAAGGGTGCCGAGGGTACACTTCAGAACCTTTTCTATGGGTGAACTTATCATAAAGATGCCACCTCACCCCTAGGTGAGGTGTCCAGCAAACCAGACAATCAAACTGAAGGGTATCAGTGTACACTCCACAAAGGACGTGCGGTTAAGATACCACCTCACCCCCCCTTAAAATAACAAACTATGTACAAATATATGAAAAAAGACTTATAACATGAAACAGTTCATTCACTCCTACAAAATATTCACCCTTTCAACCCACCTATCCTCGCCTGACTCCACAGATACAAGTCTTCTTTATCCTTACCAAAAACCTAAAATCAAAGAAAAGACTCTCTTTTTCCCCTATTATCCTCTTGCTTTACCCACGAAGGTGCACTCATGTAAAAATTGTCCCAGAAGCACTCCAAAGCGGTGCCCCTTCAATTTGCCCTGCACAGCTGGACTGCGGCACCAAGCCTTTACGGAACAGACAGGCCTTTAACCAAAATGGCACCTGTAAACCTCTCCTTTAATTGTGAATGAAAGACTAGTCCCTGCAGAGAAGTGTTGCAACCAATTTGTGCCGACAGGAAACTCTAAACATCTTGGCAAGCCTGGGGATCACATTGAGGCCACCTAATGTGGGGTGGAACTCCGATCTCCATGCCCAAAAATAGGTCCACCTCTTAAGTAGCGAGTGCATGTTTGTCCATAAAGCAAGTTTATTGTACAAATGGCCGAGAGGGGCTAGATGACGCTGCAGAGTCAAACTAACCCATTTCTCCTCGAACCACACAAAGATTTCACATTATATACATTTTGCAACAATTAACACACTCCTACATATTTCGTTACACAATCATCCCCCAAACATAATTGGTCAACACTATACACAGATATCTAATCCCCCTCAGTTCCCACATTCTCATGGGATACATTTATTTAACCACCATACCCTTTCGTCATACGTTTGCATCATCTCATATTTATAGCATACCCCGTCTTGGGATATTTCCGTAATAGCGCATGACATCATCGCATGGTTATATATTCGCACAACAATCCTGATTTACTACAAGTTCCATTTGGTTGGAGGCATCTAACCCTGCTTGTGATGCACATAGTTTAACCAAGGATACTGCAACAAAACGAGGGAGAGAAACAAACAAGTTCCGTTTGAACTGACAATAAGCATCTTATCTGCCCAAACTTGCTGGTGTCCTCATTTCACACTAATCTCTACAACGACTACCATTTCAGCATACACGGCTCTTGCCACAGTCTGGTCATTCCTGAGACCCTGATCGAAACCCATAAGCCATTTGTACACTCTGCCCTTAAGCACCCATGCACCAGGTTTATTACCTGGCCCCAAGTTGACCCTACTAGGTGGCCGGACATCCTTGCTCACTGGTAACAACTCCTATGTACTTAAAAAGATTACATCTCCTATTCGCAATGGCACCAAATTGTAAAATCCGAGCCTGGCCTCAACTGACCATTTGATGTTATCGCAGCTGCCAGAATGCAGTTAGCTGCCTTCCCCCAGCCTCCAACCAGATTCCCAGGTCACACAGAGTTTATCTCACCATCCCAGGTTTCTGTGGCCTACACAACCCCTAGCCATGAGGGGATTCATGGTGTACACATTTGTGTATTCACCATGTACCTGTTGTTCCCCAACTGTCCCAAACACATTTCCCTGAAGACCTGAGGAGGAGACCAGTCTTCCAGAAGGATCCCTGAGTCATAATCTAATTGAAGACCCTTGGGTGCGAAGAAAAAGAATTAGGGGAAGGGTATGTGATGAATCTAGCAATGTCCTCACTGCTTTCCTTAAGGAAGCCTCCACCACTGTGGCTAGCGGGCAGCAGCTGCTACCTGATTCTGACCCTGGGAGGGCAGCTATATGAGGGAGGACCACCACCTGATGGGAGGTACACCTCAGGAAGATGACACGGCATTGTTGGAGGATGCCACATACTCCCATTCCTTTTCAGGGATGTTTCCTCTATTCCTCATGCCTTAATGCCATATTGAGAAAAAAAGTAGCAAAAGCTCAACTACCCCTCTTTTTGTCCGCCTTGCAATGGGATCAGGAACCAAGGGATTTTTTGATAGATATCTTTCTTATCTATCTAGGAGTCGCATAAAGACATATCATTGTCCAGAGAGCGTTCAGAGTAAAAAACACAATATTTTAATAGGTTAGATTACACACTTCTATAAATGGTCGGTGCTTTCCACAAGGCACCTCCAGACTTTAGAAACAAATTAGAACACATAGAATTAAAAAGTCCAGCAAAAAAACCCACACATATTCTATTCGTGGTGACTAGGGTTAGTAAAGTGACAGTTCTTATGAAACACCTTTCCAAATCAATTGTTTAGATTTCTGATTCTGTTTGGGGAAACCAAAACATTAAATGCGCAGCAAGAGAATTTTAGCGCTGCAAAAAAGGCACATCTATTTTTGTGTCAGGATGTCTATATATGTTTCAGCAACAATTTGCATCAACACCATCCCTGGTGTTCTGCTGCTCTAGTTGTAGCCCTCTTCAGGACAGGAAACTGTTTTTTAGGTTGATATAAATTCAGGGAACCCCAGGTATTCACTTTATTTTCCAATGCTGAAAAGAATGGAAATATGGAATTCGTGTTAGTGCTTGGTCTGAGATACAATATAAAAGCTCTTCTGGTAAAAGTTCATGCGAAATGGATACTCTATTTTCCACATTCCCAATTGGCACTGATCTTTATATGCTTTTGTGGTCGGACTGAAGTTTTTTGATTTTGTTGTAAAAAACACAGTGAAGTCACTCCTTATTTTCTGTGTGTCGTCGTGCAATAAATTCCTTCTTTATTATTTCGGCTTCAAACCAATGTTAGTCTTTACGTCGAGATACTTCAAACTTTGGACCTTAAACAAGTTTCATGTATTGGTTTTTGGTAGAACCAAACCCTCGCCTGTCCTGCTCATCTTCCAAGGTGCAGACTTAACTGCATTGTTTTCTGCCCTGGTGATTTAAAATCCCAGTCCTCTAATTTCGGTTACGCGTTGGATCTTATAATTGCTGCACGTTTGCGCTGTCAATGATTTTTCAAAGGTATCGTCTATTTCTTTTATTTAGTTGACCTGTGGAGACAGACCCAATGTTGTTTAAGGCATGTACCCCATGTTGACTACAGTATCTTAAGTTTCTCTTGCTCGCGGAATTCCGCAGTTATTTCTTTAAAATAGAGAGAGCAGCGGGTCGCGGGGTTACAGTTCATTTACCTTTTGAGGAAATCCGCAGGTCAGTCTTCCTTGTTCATCGTGCAGCTCCTCTCAGTATTCGCGTGGGGGACCGACTCGATTGAATTTGGTACTGCGAGGGAGGAGATTGTGTTTTTTCCGTGTTCGCTTGTCATGTGACTACCGCGTACGGGTACTGGACCCCTATTAATTTTTTCTTAGTGGCGCTGGCGGCCATCTTGGAGTGTGTGTCACCAAGCTCCTTTTTGTTTTGTTCTTGTTGGAGTACATTTGTACTCTGTTGATTGTAATCTGTAATCATAATTTAAATACTGGATTTCAAATGTAAATGCTACAACACGCATTGTGGTATTTCGAGAGACCGTGTATGGCGACCTAAATGTGTTATTAAAAGCCCATTTTGGGCTATCACAGTGCAGGCAAAATGGTCTTTTTTCATATGTGCAGTAATGCCACACAACCCTTATAGATATTCACAGGGTGCCAACCCTGTACTTGTAATTTAAACCACTTTTTTGGAAAAAACCTTCTTGCCTCGATCTGATCGGCTGGGAACCACTTTTGCATCAAAAGAAAATACCCCACTCGACTGACGAATTTAAGCCATTTTTCACAGTGTCTAGATCAAAAATCCACTTTTGTTCGCATTTGCGCAAGGCCAGGTCGTGGTCTCCTCCTCTTTTCGAAATCTGGACTGTTTGAATGATGAACCAGAATATTTCGCATGGTTTATGTTTGAAAAGGAGGTAATGAGCGACAAGGGGTTTATTAGGTGTTTGATTTCTTATATTGGTCCGATGTTCTCCAATACGTATTTTGATGTGTCTTTTTGTTTTCCCAATATACAGAAGTTGGCACGGGCATTTGATCGCATATACTACCCTCTGGGAGCTACAGTTTGTAAATGATTTAAAGTGCCAGATTCTTTCTTTTAATTTGACGCTCTTCATGTTTTTCGTGAGTGAACAGACAGAGCACATGCCACATTTGAAGTGTCATGTTACCAATGGGAGGTCCCAAAGGGTTTTCTGTGGTTCTGCTTTTTTTACTCGAGGGTATGTGTGGACCAAGTTGTCCTTTAGGTTTTTCTGTCTTTTAAACGCAAATCTCGGGGGTGCTGGATTGAAATCTTCAGTTTTTATGATATGCCAGTTCTTTAGAATTAATTTGCGTAGTTTGTGACTGATAGGAGTGAAAGTTGTGACACATGTCATTTTTTCCACAGTTGTTTTGTTTGGCGGGTTGAGCCATGTTTCTCGATTTTTTTTTCCGCATTTTTGTATGCCACATTCACCTGTTTTTTTAGGTATCCTCTTTGTTCTAGGCGTTTTTTAAGCTGTTTCCCATGGATCTTATAGTCATCTATGTTTGTACAATTACGGCGTACTCTTAGAAATTGGCCTATCGGAAGGTTGGCCTTCAGACTGGCTGGATGATAGCTCTGATACTCCAGGAGTGTGTTTTTGTCTGTCTTTTTTCTGTATAGGTTTGTGGTTAGGAAGCCGTCTGTCCCCATTTTGATTTCCAGATCTAAGAAAGGGATACTCTTAGTGTTGTGGCACATGGTGAATTTGATGTTTGTATTACATTGATTTAACCATCCTTGGAAATCTAATAGGAGTGAAGTTGATCCTCTCCATATTAAGAAACAGTCGTCAATGTACCTATGCCATGCAATGATATTTGTTTTGAAAGAATTACCAGTATGATAGATGGACTTGGTCTCTACAGAATCCATATATAAATTGGCAATGTCTGGGGCAAATGTTGCACCCATACTGGTCCCATGTCTTTGATTGTAGAAGAAATCTCCACAGATGAAATAGTTCTCCATAAATTCCAATCTTGCACATTCAAGGATGAAGGAGGTAGGAACCGTCTTGTTGTTCATGTTTCGTTGGTTCAGATATTGTTCCAAAACCTGTAGACACTCGAGTTGTGGAATGCTAGTGTACAAAGCAACAACGTCTAGTGTTGCTAAGATGTCTCCTTGTTCTGTAATTGTACTTTCTACGATCTTTATCATACTCGTCGTGTCTTTCACATACGATTTTATGCGTGATACAAAGGGTCTGAGGAACCAATCTACATATATCGACAAGGGTTCAAGGATCGAGTCTATGGCCGACACAATTGGTCTCCCTGGAGGTTTTGTGCTGTTCTTGTGCACTTTGGGGAGTAGGTAGAAAGCTGGGATAGTTGGATTGATGTTAATTAGAAAACGTTTGTCATCATAGTCTATCCACCCTTCGGATTCTGCATGTGACATCAGGCTTGATATTTCCTCTTTTAGGCGCGATGCCGGGTCGCCTTGTAATGGTTTATAGAATTTCTGATCTTGTAGATGTACTTTAATTTCCTCATTGTATGCATTTGTGTTCCATAGGACTATTCCTCCTCCTTTATCTGCAGGTTTTATTATGAAGAGATCATTTAGTTTCCGAGGAAACTAAAAAACTGTTATCCACAAAAAATGTCGCCAAAGACAATCTTTGTCCGAATGAGAGAAAGGCATTAAAAGACCTACAAACAAATGATCTCTTCATAATAAAACCTGCAGATAAAGGAGGAGGAATAGTCCTATGGAACACAAATGCATACAATGAGGAAATGAAAGTACATCTACAAGATCAGAAATTCTATAAACCATTACAAGGCGACCCGACATCGCGCCTAAAAGAGGAAATATCAAGCCTGATGTCACATGCAGAATCCGAAGGGTGGATAGACTATGATGAGACACGTTTTCTAATTAACATCAATCCAACTATCCCAGCTTTCTACCTACTCCCCAAAGTGCACAAGAACAGCACAAAACCTCCAGGGAGACCAATTGTGTCGGCAATAGACTCGATCCTTGAACCCTTGTCGATATATGTAGATTGGTTCCTCAGACCCTTTGTATCACGCATAAAATCGTATGTGAAAGACACGACGAGTATGATAAAGATCGTAGAAAGTACAATTACAGAACAAGGAGACATCTTAGCAACACTAGACGTTGTTGCTTTGTACACTCGCATTCCACAACTCGAGTGTCTACAGGTTTTGGAACAATATCTGAACCAACGAAACATGAACAACAAGACGGTTCCTACCTCCTTCATCCTTGAATGTGCAAGATTGGAACTTATGGAGAACTATTTCATCTGTGGAGATTTCTTCTACAATCAAAGACATGGGACCAGTATGGGTGCAACATTTGCCCCAGACATTGCCAATTTATATATGGATTCTGTAGAGACCAAGTCCATCTATCATACTGGTAATCCTTTCAAAACAAATATCATTGCATGGCATAGGTACATTGACGACTGTTTCTTAATACACTCGAGTTGTGGAATGCTAGTGTACAAAGCAACAACGTCTAGTGTTGTCCATCTATCATACTGGTAATCCTTTCAAAACAAATATCATTGCATGGCATAGGTACATTGACGACTGTTTCTTAATATGGAGAGGTTCAACTTCACTCCTATTAGATTTCCAAGGATGGTTAAATCAATGTAATACAAACATCAAATTCACCATGTGCCACAACACTAAGAGTATCCCTTTCTTAGATCTGGAAATCAAAATGGGGACAGACGGCTTCCTAACCACAAACCTATACAGAAAAAAGACAGACAAAAACACACTCCTGGAGTATCAGAGCTATCATCCAGCCAGTCTGAAGGCCAATCTTCCGATAGGCCAATTTCTAAGAGTACGCCGTAATTGTACAAACATAGATGACTATAAGATCCATGGGAAACAGCTTAAAAAACGCCTAGAACAAAGAGGATACCTAAAAAAACAGGTGAATGTGGCATACAAAAATGCAGAAAAAAAAATCGAGAAACATGGCTCAACCCGCCAAACAAAACAACTGTGGAAAAAATGACATGTGTCACAACTTTCACTCCTATCAGTCACAAACTACGCAAATTAATTCTAAAGAACTGGCATATCATAAAAACTGAAGATTTCAATCCAGCACCCCCGAGATTTGCGTTTAAAAGACAGAAAAACCTAAAGGACAACTTGGTCCACACATACCCTCGAGTAAAAAAAGCAGAACCACAGAAAACCCTTTGGGACCTCCCATTGGTAACAGGACACTTCAAATGTGGCATGTGCTCTGTCTGTTCACTCACGAAAAACATGAAGAGCGTCAAATTAAAAGAAAGAATCTGGCACTTTAAATCATTTACAAACTGTAGTTCCCAGTGGGTAGTATATGCGATCAAATGCCCGTGCCAACTTCTGTATATTGGGAAAACAAAAAGACACATCAAAATACGTATTGGAGAACATCGGACCAATATAAGAAATCAAACACCTAATAAACCCCTTGTCGCTCATTACCTCCTTTTCAAACATAAACCATGCAAAATATTCTGGTTCATCATTCAAACAGTCCAGATTTCGAAAAGAGGAGGAGACGGCGACCTGGCCTTGCGCAAATGCGAACAAAAGTGGATTTTTGATCTAGACACTGTGAAAAATGGCTTAAATTCGTCAGTCGAGTGGGGTATTTTCTTTTGAGTGCAAAAGTGGTTCCCAGCCGATCAGATCGAGGCAAGAAGGTTTTTCCAAAAAAGTGGTTTAAATTACAACAAGTACAGGGTTGGCACCCTGTGAATATCTATAAGGGTTGTGTGGCATTACTGCACATATGAAAAAAGACCATTTTGCCTGCACTGTGATAGCCCAAAATGGGCTTTTAATAACACATTTAGGTCGCCATACACGGTCTCTCGAAATACCACAATGCGTGTTGTATCATTTACATTTGAAATCCAGTATTTAAATTATGATTACAGATTACAATCAACAGAGTACAAATGTACTCCAACAAGAACAAAACAAAAAGGAGCTTGGTGACACACACTTCAAGATGGCCGCCAGCGTCACTAAGCAAAAATGAATAGGCGTCCAGTACCCGTACGCGGTAGTCACATGACACGCGAACACGGAAAAAACACAATCTCCTCCCTCGCGGTACCAAATTCGATCGAGTCGGTTCCCCACGCGAATACTGAGGGGAGCTGCACGATGAACAAGGAAGACTGACCTGCGGATTTTCTCAAAAGGTAAATGAACTGTAACCCCGCGACCCGCTGCTCTCTCTATTTTAAAGAAATAACTGCGGAATTCCGCGAGCAAGCGAAAATTAAGATACTGCAGTCAACATGGGGTACATGCCTTAAACAACGTTGGGTCTGTCTCCACAGGTCAACTAAATAAAAGAAATAGACGATACCTTTGAAAAATCATTGACAGCGCAAACGTGCAGCAATTATAAGATCCAACGCGTAACCGAAATTAGAGGACTGGGATTTTAAATCACCAGGTCAGTAAACAATGCAGTTAAGTCTGCACCTTGGAAGATGAGCATGTCAATAATGCTCTACCAAAAACCAATACATGAAACTTGTTTTAGGTCCAAAGTTTGAAGTATCTCGACATAAAGACTAACATTGGTTTGAAGCCGAAATAATAAAGAAGGAATTTATTGCACGACGACACACAGAAAATAAGGAGTGACTTCACTGTGTTTTTTACAACAAAAATCAAAAAACTTGAGTCCGACCACAAAAGCATATAAAGGTCAGTGCCAATTGGGAATGTGGAAAATAGAGTATCCATTTCGCATGAACTTTTACCAGAAGAGCTTTTATATTGTATCTCAGACCAAGCACTAACACAAATTCCATATTTCCATTCTTTTCAGCATTGGAAAATAAAGTGAATACCTGGGGTTCCCTGAATTTATATCAACCTAAAAAACAGTTTCCTGTCCTGAAGAGGGCTACAACTAGAGCAGCAGAACACCAGGGATGGTGTGGATGCAAATTGTTGCCGAAACTTATGTAGACATCCTGACACAAAAATAGATGTGCCTTTTTTGCAGCGCTAAAATTCTCTTGCTGCGCATTTAATGTTTTGGTTTCCCCAAACAGAATCAGAAATCTAAACAATTGATTTGGAAAGGTGTTTCATAAGAACTGTCACTTTACTCACCCTAGTCACCACAAATAGAATATGTGTGTTTTTTTTTGCTGGACTTTTTAATTCTATGTGTTCTAATTTGTTTCTAAAGTCTGGAGGTGCCTTGTGGAAAGCACCGACCATTTATAGAAGTGTGTAATCTAACCTATTAAAATATTGTGTTTTTTACTCTGAACGCTCTCTGGACAATGATATGTCTTTATGCGACTCCTAGATAGATAAGAAAGATATCTATCAAAAAATCCCTTGGTTCCTGATCCCATTGCAAGGCGGACAAAAAGAGGGGTAATTGAGCTTTTGCTACTTTTTCTCTCAGAATTCAGTCCCGTTGTTAGCTCAATCCCCCTTAACAAAAAATAGGGGCTCACCCTTGTTGTATACACATTAATGCCATATTGTCACAATCTTCCCCAACCTCTTGATAAATCTATGTTGACTACTCTCCAAACTCCCATTAGGGTTAATATACTGACATTTGGGGTGAGGAAGAGTCAGGGAGCAGTGAAGATCACTCCCAATGAAGTTCAGTGACCACTTCCTCAACTCCATTCAAGAAATGGTCCCATAACTGCTGAAACAAGAAAGAACAACAGAGTAATGAAAATCACTAGGACCAGTCGACCAACGCAGTGGTCTAGCTGTTGGATACGGTATAAACAACACAACAAGAGGTAGAGGGAAAGGAGAACCCGTATATAACCAACCCTCAGAAAGGTCAACAACCTTTAGTGAACAACATTAGGGTCAAGAAGGTATAATGAAGCTGGTAAGTTTACATGAGGCCTGGCTACAGCTGACTAGGAAAAGGAGAGGAGAGAGCTGAAGATGCTGACTTGCCTTGTGACCCGTAACAAAGCTGAAGACCACACTAGAGGAAAACACGCTGCGGCAGGTGACGTGAAGGCAGCCCCAAATCCAGGAAGAAGAAGCCAAGGTGCAGCGGTTCACCGCTTGAGGTGAGAAGTCAGTGGGAACTGCGCCCCGAGAAAGAAGGCACGGTACAGGTACATCACTTAACGGGGTGCACACAGAGCCAATATGCTGAAGCAGCCAGTAGCGATGGAACACTGGAGGCAACCGGTAAGCCCAGGAAACACAAGTGGGTTACTGAGGTGTCTAACCGAATGTGCAGCTTCACAAAAACACAGCGAAAGACCAAAAATAAAAGTCATTTAAAAAGTGAAATTATTTGTAGAACCAGTTATGAATGAATTGTTAAACCCCTAACCTGAAGAGAAAGTGTTTGTATAATAAAGTCCTGTCAAGGAAGTAGACCAGGTGAAGTTAAGTGTTTGTGTAATAAAGTGTTCGCAAGGAAGTATACCAGATGAAGTTAAGTGTTTGCATAATGAAGTTCTAGCAAGGAAGGATACCATGTGAAGTTAAGTGTTTGTGTAATAAAGTCCTGGCAAGGAAGTATACCAGGTGAAGTTAAGTTAAATGTTTGCACTACAAAGTCCTGGCAGGAGAGTATACCAGGTGAAGACAGATATTAGTGTATATTGTACTGTGTTTTAAGGAAGGATCATGCCCTTGAGAGTATGAGCTATTGTGTGAACTGTTGACAGACGAATCTTAAGGAAGGTCATGCCCTTGAGCTTGTGAAATGTTATTAACTATTGTGTGAATAGTTGAAAGGAGGATCTCAAGGAAGGCCATGCCCTTGAGCTTATAAAAGTGTGCAAAGGAAAAGAGAGTCCCTATGAAGAAAGATGACCTTAGTATTTTGAAGTGAAGAGAATGCTTGGGGAAGGGGACAATTTCCTCAAAGGAAGTGAATACACCAAGACGAGAGAGTAATTCTCTTGGGAACCTGATTATTCTTTTTGGACTTGTTGCTTTAGTACAAGGAGTCTGGGGGAAGGAAGCTATTCCCTGGAGCTGGGAACATTGTTCATTTGGAAGCCTTTTAGTTGGATTTGAACTTTTGTGGTGGATGTGACCATTGGAGCACATTTTGCGAAATCGAGAGACAATACCCTTTTCACCTTGAAGTTATTTTATAGTGTGAGGACCAGAATAGGATTACGGACATAGGACATACTTTTGTTTGGACATCTTGACACAGGACATACCCATTTGTTTTGGTTGAGGTAGGGAAATTCCTCCTAGATTAGGGATAGTGAAGCATTTTAAAACCCCATTTGCTTTAATAAAAGTTTGTAGCCACAAACATGTCTGCTCTGTGTTCGCGTCTCATTCCTGGCTCCTCACAATAGGGAAAAAGGCAAGTGGAGAAATGATTCATGTCTCTTTTTTTATCAAATAGCTGAATCTATTATATTACAATCTAGATGTCCTGAAGTGGGGAGTTTCTGGTGTGACTTTTGTATTACCTATTTGATGGTTATGCTCAATGAAGGACTAAAGATGGACATCCCAGTTAACTACACTTGTTTTGAGTCCATATACAAATCCACAATCATTTTTTTGCAAAAGTGCATTCATTTGAAATGTTCACCTCCCTTGACGTTGTAAGAAATTATCTTATTCATCTTGTGTACCTTTCACTGACCAAGGAGAGCATCAACCTGCTAATAGGGTGAAACTGAGACTGGTGGGAACATTAATATAAAACTGTCAGGTGCTCATGGACATGGGGTTCTAATGCTATAAGTGCAGAGATCCACCTCTATGTGAAGCCTTGCATCAGGTATTGTACTATCACTATTTACTGCTGGCAAACCTGCCACAGCCTCAGGTGGAGGTTAGGCTATGGGAAGTATAAATGATGAGAATTATGACAGAACTGTGATGACAGAAGACTGTGATGAAGGGGAACTATGTTTAAAGAAAGCTGTGATGGTGGACTGTGATGAAAAGAGAACTATAACGGACCATGCCTAAAATAAAGAAGGAGAACAATGATTAAAGATGAAGGCTGTGATGAAAGAGAGGTACTATGATGAAGCAGAAACACTGTGTTGATGAACTGTGATGACGGAGGAGGACTGTAATGAAGGAGAGGACTGTGAGAAGGAGGAGGAATGTAATGAAGGAGAAGGACTGTGATGAAGGGGAAGAGCTTTGATGAAGGAAAAGGATTATGATAAAGGACTGCGATGAAGGAGAAGGATTGTGATGAAGGACATGTAATGATGGACTGTGACAAAAAGACTGATGAAAGAGGAGGAATGTGATGAAGGAGGACTGTGACAAAGGACTCTGATAAAGAGGAAGGACTGAAACAATGGACTGTAACAAAAGAAACAAACTCCAATCAACGAATGCAAAAAAGGATAAGGAAAATGATGAAGAAGGATTGTGATAAAGAAGTCTGCACTATGAAGAAGGAGAAGGGCTGTGATAAAAGAGTGAAGAAAAAGGACTAAGAAAAGAGATGGACTGTGAAGAAGGTTTGCAACAAAGGAAAAAGGGCTGTGAAGGGGACTGACAAAGAGGGTCTGTGATAAAGGACTTTGATGAAGTAGGGCTTCTTTTTAACACACTTTCTCTTTTCTCTCTTCTTTATAGCAATGTTTCAGCCATAGTGTGGTGCTGTATGTGCCAAACTCAAAAGGTAGCAAGATAGGATGCATATTGTGACAAGGTCCCCTACTTGATCCTGTGAACTGATGGTTGTGCGGTCACCATGGCTGGGTGCTACCCCAAGCTAGTGGATGTTGGGTGTGCAAGAGGTAAATCAGTGATTCCCAGACCGCCCTTACCTAGTTTCCCGGGATGCATCAGGAGATCATCACATAAGCCCACACTAAGATGACTTGTGTTTCTGGGCATCAACTGAAGGATCAGGACTCCAGTCAAACATATCAGGGGAAAAACATCCCTGTGTGGTTCGTGAACCTGACATAAACATTAGCTCCTAGCTGCATGCAATGACAGTTAGTTTTACCAGCGTGGCTCACAAACCTTCGTCATGCACTGCAACTGTGCCTATGAACATTTTCAGCATGGTCACCTTTCCCTGAGGAAGACTCTCCCTATGTGGCCAAGGGACGGCAGCGGCTACCTGATCCTGAAGCTGGGGGTGGCTATATGAGGGAGGACCACCTGTGGGGAGGCGGAAGAATGACATGACATCAGTGCGGAAGATCACATGCCCTCCATTCCCTTTTGCCAAGGTTCCCTCCATTCCTCATGCCTTAATGGCATGCTGTAACACTTTTCCTCAACCTCATTCCAGACTCGCACTTAGTATTCCCCAACCTGACACAAAGGCCAGTAAATCAACTACTGAGATGAGGAAGAGGTTGGAAGCAGTAATGATCACTTCCAATAAAACTATAAAAAAAAAACTAAAGACACTTCTGTTCAAATAAGATACTATCATCTAGATACACCAGGAATCCAAATGCATAACTTGTAAACTGATATGTTATGTGTGGCACACACCATTGTCCTGTTACCTGAATAACCATGTCTGTCTATATGTAATGCGCTCTGATGCCCGCGGGCTGCAGCACTATATAAATACATAAATAAATAAGTAAATAAATAAATAAATAAATAAGATCTCGTACCAGCTTCCCCCACATCATCAAAGGGGTGACATGGTAACCACTGAGACGAGGAAGAGGGACAGAATAAAGAAGATCGCTCAGACTGGTAAGCCGACACAGTGGTCTAGTCTTTGGTGATTGTTCAATCATGCTGGGGAGTTTAAAACCAGTGTCGCTAGCAGAGGGAGCTGTAGATGCTGAGCTGCATGGCGACTTGCATGGATACCAATCAGTATTCTGGGGAAGAGGATGCCGAAAGAAAAAGTGTTGAGGCTGATCGAACCAGTGGAAGAGGAAACCAGAATGCAGTCAGCTTGCCGCCTAAAAGCGCAAGACCGCTGGAACCGCATATAGCAGAGAAGGGCACATGCCGAGCCAGCAACATAGAGAAAACTGAAGCGGGGAAGCGTGAAGGACACTACTAGCACCTGGTAAGCCCAGGCAAGGCGTAAGGGTTACCAGGTTGCATAAAAGTGCATGCTGCTTTATAGAAGCAAGACAGGAACAACATGAAGATGTTTGCACACCTGTAAGCCGTGCCAAGAAGGGGTCGCTGAGCCCATATCCCGAAAGAGACAGAATTGAGAAAGAAAGTCAAATAAATGTGAATGGACTTGGAAAAGGGGCAAAAGCCTATTGTATGAAAAAGAGAGCTATTATTGAAACAAACATTGTTAAGCAATGAATGATACAGCAACGTTGGGCTAATATCGTTTCATGGATAAAAGGGAAAAGTAACTACACCATAGTCCTGGCAGTAGAGTACACCAGGTGAAGAGAAGTCTTTAAACGTACTTGTGTGAGAGTCCTGGAACGAGAATACACCATGTTAAAACAAGTGTTTTGTTTAAAAGTAACTATGTGAAAGTCCTGGCAGGAGAGTATACCAGATGAAAAGAAGTGTTTAAACGTACGTGTGTGAAAGTCCTGGCAGGAGAGTACACCAAGTGAAGAGAAGTGTTTAAATGTAATTGTGTGAAAGCTCTGGTAGGATACTATACCAGGTTAAGAGAAGTGTTAACACATAACTTTGTGAAGGTCCTGGCAGGAGAGTATACCATGCATAGTCAAATGTGTGTAAAGGCTAAAGTGTGAAGTGTGCATAGAAGGAAAGAGAATCTCAAAGAAGACACATGCATTTGAGATTGTGAAGTGCTATAAAAGTGAAGAAGAGTGTACCAGGCAACCTTCGAGTCTGGGACCAACACCCAAATTGTAATACAGTAAAGAAGATAATCCCTAGGAAGTCACATGCCCTTAGGATTTTACACTAGCTGAACCCCAAAGAGAAAACCTGGGGAAGGGAGAAATTCCCCAGAACTGAGAAGGAGCTTGATTATTCTTTGTTGGAACTTTTCTTGTTGTGGCTTCTGGGGAAGAGAGCCATTCCCTGGAACTGTGGACATTTTTCCACTTGCAACCTTTCGGCTGGATTTACATCTTTGTGTTGAATTTGAACATGTGTGCAGCTTGAAATCCAGAAACAATATCCTTTGCACATAAGAGTTTGATTTAGAGTGTGAGGGCCAGCATAGGATTTCAGACACAACACATTTTTGCTTTGAACATCATGACGAAGGACAGACCCATTTGTTTTGGTTGAGGTAGGGAAATATCCTAGATTAGGGATAGTGAGGAATTTTCCAGCCCCTTTATTATTTTAAATAAAGTCTATCACCACAATCCTAAGTTTTCTGTGTCTGTGTCTCATTCCTGGCTCTGCACGCTGTAACAAACACCTTCACTATTTCTACCAATGTCTGTGAATCTTGCATACCACTGAAATGAATCTGTGTTTTGCTGCACACGGACAAGCCATGTAAGCCTCCAATCCTCCCCGCCCCCCTTTTAACTGCAAGAACTGTATTTGTTACGAAGTCTGGCATTTAGAAATGGGAGAAATACATTTATGTTAACTTATATGCAAATCAAGGATGGACTAGCAAGGCTCACTTGAACATCAGGATATATATACATCAGAACTTACAAAGTGTTGAGAAGTGCTTCGAAGCACATAGAACTTAATTGTTCACTGCATGTAAACACAGGACTAGTGCCGAGAGTAGCAGAGACTGTAAAAAACAACTGCAAGCACGAATATTAAGTGTATAAAATGGGCATACATATTGAATTAAAATTGTGTAATGAGAACAGAATACATTGTGAATGTAAAAAGCCTATTTTTCATAATGCAATGCAAACGCACTTTCTTCCTTTGAAATGCTTTCAGCTCTCAGCTCGGAGGAGCTAGGCCAGAGCCAGTTCAATAAGTCAAAACATCACAGACAATATAGGTAGGCCTCGTAAAGCATTATATTCAGATAGCAAACTTTTACAAAAACAGACACAAAAGGTTGTAGCAATGCTCCACAGGTGCCGGAGAAATACAGCATTACCTAGTTAATTTAGATACAGACCCATGTAGCCTTAAAAAGGGCAGCAGGCCAAAACGGTCATATACTTCAGTAAATCTTTCCCATTTTGAACCAAGCATGGTTCAACTTGCTGTTATTTTTCAAAACACACTCCATACAATCACTGATCGCCCACGATAAGTGAATAATAGCGCTTACAGTTACAGTATATGAGATAAGATTGAGATAAAGGGTATACATGTCGGAAGGGATTCTGAAAGGAAAAGACGACAACACTGAATTTGCAGGTGCTTTGCAGATGAGGTCGGGTTGTGCAGAGGATGGTGGTACCAGATAATTCAAGACGGCAGTAAAAAAGGCACAGAAGGGGTTCTAAGTCCACAGTTTTGGTGTGTTACATTAACCTATGTAGCACAGGAAGGCTACACAAGACTTTTAATACCTATTTTATTACTAAGACAAAGAGGCATAGCACATGATTCTGTGTGTCTTGAGTCTAAATTAAGGGCACAGCACATGATTCTGTGTGTCTTGAGTCTAAATTAAGGGCACAGCATATGATTCTGTGTGTCTTGAGTCTAAATTAAGGGCACAGCACATGATTCTGTGTGTCTTGAGTCTAATTTAAGGGCACAGCACATGATTCTGTTTTTTTCTAGATCCAAAGTAAGACAGGGTTCATTCACTGTTGAAATAAAGCAATTGCATGCGTTGTGTTAAACAGCTTGTCTAAAGATGTGCAGTGTTTTAAGATGGTTTAGGCCAGAGGTAATCTGAATTTCAAGAACTGGAAACCACTGCACACAGAACATTACACTGATTAATCTGCACCCTTAATGAGCTGAGTTGAATAGATTTTGAAACATATTGTGTTTAGAAGCAGTTATACTGCTGTAGGCCATTATATTTTTAGAACAATTGACAAGCGAGGATACTACATTGCTTTCAAAACTCTAGTTAATCTTCTGATTTTATTTAGCTGAGTTTCAACAAGCAAGAATGTTTAAAATAGATTGAAGCAATTAGAATCACAAACAGTGGGATTATTGTTTGGTATTTCTGAAACCAATGCATGTTGATTTTAGTGAGATGCTATAAGATCATTTTTGAGAGTATCAACGTATTCATGAATGTTTTAATGAATTGTGACACTTAAGAATGCTCACACATGGTAAATGCATTGTTGAACGCAAATGGTTTCATGAATAATTTTAAGTATAAACAAAAGTGTGAGTCTTGAATCCTTAAGAGTCCAGTGGATGACCAAAGAGTTAAATGAGCATTTTCTTTGTTACCAAAAACGTGCAACTGAAAATATGCTCCTAAATGTATAGAAACTGATTAAACACACACACTCCCCATTGACTAATTAGATTTAAGGCGTGGTTTGTTAAATGCATGATTTGAGGTACGAGTAGAATAAACAATTATCACCGACCGATGTTTTTTATTTTGGCAAGACACTGGTTACATTTGTGTGTAACCCTTGAGGCGACACCTCTCATTAAAGAGGTCATAAAAAGTAAATGCCAAATGAACACACCAGGAAAAAGTATATTGTATCTTAGCCCTGATGAAAGTGAGAAATCACCTGGTGAAAATGAATGTTACCATTCATGGATCACAGCGGGCCTAGCAGATGTGAAGTTCTGGAGAACAAAGCTGCACACACAAGCTATCAAAACCAACACGCAGAAAGGAAACAACTCAACCTCCTAAAGCCCATAAACTCGGGAGAGGAGAAGAAAGACCAACAAAAGGCAGCTTTAAGAGCTGCTTGGGGTACATTGCTGTCAACCACATAGGCAATATCCCTAGTACACGGAACTGGGCTGACCGAGACCTGAAGACCCAGACCAACCTCAAGTGAAATATCAGTAGTCTGATGCCATGCCAATGGGAAGATTGAACACCTGGCCATGGCCTGACCCACTGTTCTACTGCCGGAAACCAGGACACTAGCTGCTGTGCCCCATTGAATCCCAAGCAAGAGGAGCACCTATATTTGCAGTCACTGCCAATCGTGGTCATTGAGTTGGAGACAAAAACACAACCCCAAGAATCGCAGCAGGGAATTAGATGGGATCTGATTGCCTGAAAAAGCCATTTGCTTGTTGCAAACCCCATTATGTTAATGTTAAAGGACATTTAATCTATGCACTATCACCGCCGGAGTGGTCCCAAGGCGTTCTGGCGATTCTGAAAGGTAAGAGGATAGCGAGGGTTAGTAGGGTGTAGCGAGATAAAGGTAGAGCGAGATTTTTTGGTGTCCTGTTGGCAGCTTCAGTTTGGTTAACATGAGCATGGGTGCAGTTTCCCGATCGGTAGACTTCCATGTCCTGTTGTGCAAGGCTATGTGTGGTTTGTTTGTAGTGAAGTGCATAGGGTTTGCTATGCAAGTAGGTGGTTATTTGTTTAGGTTGTGAGAGGTGTAAGCGGAAAGTTGAGGTTTTTAGAGGATGGGTTAGTGGGGTTACCTCACTGTTTCGTACATCTGTGTTAGGTGTCTATGCCCTTGCTGTCTGCAGGAGCATTCCTTTGGTGGTTCATTTGTTTGGTTCTGCGTGAAGTGGTGGCGTGTCTCTGTGCCTGTCAGGTTATCTGTGGGCTGGAAGGTGGAGAGGGGCTCTCCCTCCCCAGGCTTGAGATCGCTAAGGAGGTGGGTTGTTCTTTGGTTTTCAGTGGGGGGTGCCTTCCCTTGCCTCCCTGTGCTCCTAGGGCACAGTCTCCTCCTCCCAAATCCCAAGTGCTACCTGTCCCGTCCGGTGCTAGTTAATGAATAATGCTCCTTCGTCTCCAGTTACGGTCCCTGCCCCTCAGGCTTTGCCTAATGGCAGGGATTGGCTTGGGAGAAGGTGAAATCCTGGGCTTCCTCCCTCCACAGCTATTTCTTGCCACGTGTGTCTGTTTGTGGCACGTTCTATTTCCATTGGTGTATGTTAGTTGATTCCGTCTGGTTCTGAGGTGAAGAGCCAGGTTTTGAGTAGTTTCCTGAATTTTAGGTGGTCATTTGTATTGCATATTTCTTCCAGAAGTGTGTTCCAGGTTTTTGCTGCCAGGTGGGAGAATGAGGACCCCCCGAGTTTTTTTGCATGTATGGTTTTGGTTCCAGACGGATGTCATTGCTTTATCTGAGTGTTCTTGTTGGCTGGTAAATGGTTATTTTCTTTTGTAGGAATTCTGCTCCTTGGCCGTGGATTATGTAAAAGCAACTATAAAAGAGACAGCAGGTTATAAAAAAGCATGTAGCTGACCCACAGATACGTTTGTTCCCTTCTCTTCTATGGGTTCTCTCTGATGCAGTGTTTGTACAGATCAGAAAACTCATGGAAAGTCTCAGTTGAAAAGTAGCGTTCCTAGATGATAATGATGTGTTATTTATATAGCGCCTTAACCCAAAGCATTTTACAGAGCACATTTTTACATACAATATCACCCAACCGAAATTGGTACTCATTTATCGACCTCTGAAGGATGAGTTGGCCTTGCCGGGATTCGAACCTGCGACCTGCAGATCACGCTCAGATCGCAGCAGCGAGCGCTCAAACCGCTGAGGCACCAGAGAGGAGGCGATAGGAGAGCGCTCAGCGGGTTGCTTCATCGGCTAGCAGTGCAGGGTAAGGGGTTCATCTTTTGATTTTCGGCATGGGGGCAACAATTCCCACAACGGTAGAAGTGCGGTGGCTGTATCCATCCCCAGATCAAAACACACCATTTTAGAGCACATATTGCAGAAATATTTGGATTGACAGGGAGATCAAAAGATAACATTTTAGCAAGAGTCACCTAATCTGGTGAGCTCTTTCCTCGGTAGTCTGCTTTTGGCTCTCCTTTACTATTTCTGCTCCGGCCGAACAGCTTTGGCCCGTCCCGCCTATCTGATTCCCTCTCCACCCCATAATTAAGGCTTACTTAGGTGGTCCATGATTGAGGCTGCACCTGTTTATTTTTCAAGATGTATGCTGAGACAGAATACCGGATGGAAGGCAGAGGGCACGGGCATGATTGACAGAGTCCAGAGTGGAGTGAGCAGGAATGAGGAACCAGAAAGCGAGAGAGAAAGGACTGTGGAACGAAGGAGAAGGTAATGTTTGAAAGAAGAGAGAAGAAATGTGCAGCACACAGTGCAAGGGAGAGCAGGAACCTTACAGCGCCATGTTTGGTCAGATTGGCAGTGGGCACTAGTACTTTCCAATGCTGCCATGGACCGCATTTAATTATGCACTGGCCGCCATGCCGTTCTACAACATTGGGGCTAGAAGCAGAAGCCCTGAAGCCTGAAGATCAAGGATGCATTCTGGAAAAAACAGGTTTACATGCGTAAAGCTTGATGTTAAGTGTTCTTCTCCACATCCCGCCTGGCCAGTATATCTGACAACTGTGGCACTGTCCGTTGAATACAAAAAGCATATATTGAAAGCGCCTTCAATGCATGCTTTTTGTGACCACATTAAAATCCAATACCACAGTGTTCCACAGGCAGGGCTGGATGGCTCTCACACACTTGGAATGGAAAAAATGTGACGTGCATGGCATAGGGAAACTTGAAGATCTTTCTCCCGTGTGGCATAGGGAAGCTTGGTGGACTCTCGCGTGGCATGGGGAAGCTTGGTGGACTCTCGCGTGGCATGGGGAAGTTTGGATGGCTTTTGCTCGCGGCATAGGGAAACTTGGGAGGTTATTTTTCGTGCCGCGTGGCATGGGGAAACTTGGAGGCCTTGCTCACACATGACACAGGAGAACTTGGATGCCTTTCTTGCACATGGCATGGAGAAACTCTAGAGCTCTGACTAGGGCAAAACTTGCCTCAGTTCCAGCCTAACGCGTCAGAACCTTTATAGCAAATTGTACACAATGATTATTTTTTTTAAAACATTCCTAACCGAGGAAGATTTTGTTCATCGTTAATGAGTATTTTGGGATGTGGCGGTACAAGTCAACCTTTTGTCACATTCCAACTTGGCATGGGCAAGCTACTCCATCATGACACAGATTCTACTTTAGGCTATATCTGATTTTATTTTCACTGATGAACTAGCATTTTGTCACATGTGAATTTCGCACTGTGCACAATTTCGAAGACCAAAAAACAGTGCTGGGCACCTATGACAAAGTGACTCTTTTTCTACTTTCCTTTAGTTCCTGAATGGAATCTTAAGGGTCTTCAACAGGCATTGCCTTGGCGAATTTGCCGTGGGTAAGGAGCCGCGAGCCGGGCCAGCAGAGGCCTGGAAAGAGACGGGGCAGAGGAGAGCAGGAAATGAAAGGTGGCTGCTCCAGCAAAGCAGCCCGGCTGTGTCGTCGACTGTCTAATTCTGGGCCTTGCCAGTATTTTCTTTCCTGGAAGGGCGGCGAGGTGGCATGGGGACGGATGGACCTCCTCTAAACATCTTGTGCTGGAGCTGGCGTGGCAAGGCTGCAATGCATTCCGGCAACAAGCCACGCCAGCCGCAGTGCTGGCACTCTATTGGTGGAGTACACGCACTACGTGACTCATAAGAGCCATGTAGTGAATGCACTGCACCAATAGAGGGTCAGCTTTTTTCCCGGCCCAGCAACTCAGACTTTCCTAAAGTTTTAAGGAGTTGTGGATGGGCTAGGTTCACAGCCAAGTGGGTGGAACACTCACAATGATGTCCTCTGTATTGTTTGTCATTAACTTCTCTCAGTTGGTTAGTCAGTTGCAACATTAATACATGGCCTTTGTGAAATCAATGTCCTCTACTCACTGATCTTAACTCTGCTGGAACCCATACTTTACACCTACCTAAACAGCAGCTGCTTCAACATGGGCCTGCCACTAGATATGTGTGCTGCCACTAGATATGTGTGCTGCCACTAGATATGTGTGTTGCCACTAGATATGTGTGCTGCCACTAGATATGTGTGTTGCCACTAGATATGTGTGCTGTCATGAATAGAATGCAGTAATTACTTTCACAGCCTGGATCCCAAGATCGACAGTCTTTTGCCTCCTCTGGTCTGACAGAGTCCTGGGGACGAAAAGTCTGTGGTCCTGAGTATCCCTCAGGAGTGCATTACAGTAGTCCAAGGGACCAGTCACTATGACTCCTAATATAACTGCACACTTGTCCAGTGGCATGAAGAGGTAAATCTCATGTAGCCATCTGATGTTACCTGAACCTTTATCAACTGTATCATCATCTAAGCATTTAATCTGAGACAACAATTTAACAAGTTTTTAAAAAACGGGGGGAGATGCGGCGTCGGGAGAGATCATTTCTTAGTTTTAGCTGCACCTCATTGAACTTCTGATAGTTAACTTGAAGCCAGATAGTGTTCATCCGGGCTAAAATGTCATCCAGGCTTAGTGAATGTACGGTGAAACAGATTTCAGTTTGCCAGTGACTGCCGTATGCTGGTATAATGAAGTGGAATGCTTTAACCTCAAGCGAAAAACTGTTCCCGAATGGTGAAAGCGATTGTACAAAGGAGTAGAACTGTTAAGAGCAAAAAATAAATGTAGTGGTATTGCGCTCCCGATGGGTCCCACTTACTTGGACCTCTGCCAGTGTGTGCAAGAACAGAGAGGGTTCTGGGTAGAAACTTGGAGAGGAACAGGAACACATACAAAATGTCAGTATCAAGAACTGACTGATCCCAATACTGTAAAGCCTCAGCCATTGAACTATGAGACATCAGTATTGGTAATGAGGGGACTGCTCTCCAAGGTAGGTATGACAAGAACATGAGTGTTCTGCTACAAACATGTACTCCAGACCTTGGCTTTTTCATCAGCGAATGGCTTGACGTATTGTAATAGGACGGCAAATGGAATTTCATTATGTTCAGACGATGAGAAGGGGACAAACCGATTCCTGATTCGGATGAGCATTTCTGATCCAAAAAAACCCCCAGTGAGTTATGGGAAGACAAGGATAGCAGAGGTGAAAATGTCAAGGATGGCCAGGTTTTTAAATGCCTTGCAAACTAGCCGTACATTAGGTGACTCATACCAGCTATGCAATTCGCCCATACAATGATCCTTTGAGACTGACAGGAAGCAAAAAACCTTGATGGATATTAGTCTCAGAGAAGCAGACTTTTCGTATGGTGGTTTTCAGATTCCTGGGAATTGAACAGAAAACAGCAACTGATGACTTGCTTGGAAAAAGGTATCGATTCCATCATAAATAGATAAACAATTTTGGAAAAATCTCATATTGTTAACCTAAAAATCATATTCTTAACTCAAACATAAGCAATAATTGTGGCGGATACTGCGTAGGTCTTTTGCAAGCGGAACATTCATGCACGGCCTGGTGTACGTACAACCTAAGCATATGTGGAGAGGGACCTGTGAGAGATACAAAGAAACATGATGCTGTCCTGTAACCTCACATGACATACCTCGTGACTCCAGGGTGACACCTGGAGCATTGGCTGGTTTCTGATAGGCCGCCCTTAACAACAAGCATTGGCAAAGCAAATAGGGCTGGCTTTGTTTCTGCAAGTGAATATTATTGGATTCATGAATGAGCTGGTGAATATGGTCGCATTGTTGGTAAAATTAGTGGCTAAATATGGTTGTATGGATGGAGCAAAGGGCACAAATTAATAGATTAATGATGTAAGGCATTTTCTTTTGGCAGTTGTGAGCAGATGTTGCCAAGTCCTTTGGGAGATTAGCAATCTTTGGGTCTAAGCATTACAGACTCCCAAAGCCAGAAACTCAAGACATTTCTGTGATGGTGTAGAGCAGCTACATAGATATCACTTCAGCAGGCACATGAACACACTTAGCTATCTTATCAGGATTGAAGCCCCAGCCCTCCAAGTTACAAAGACCACCTACGGAAAACTCTTAGCTAAGTGGAGGAGTCTTCTTGAAAATGTGCTGTCTGTGGGGACTGTATGAGGGTTTATGTAGCAAATCAAACTAAATCGTTTATTGGAAAATAAATAACATAGCCTTAAATACTGGCACTGGAGAGGCAGTAGGTGATAGGTCTGCACGCTGGGTAACATGTTTGTGCTTCAAGCATGTTACCTTTGGGGCGCAGATGTGAAGACCACTAAAGATTGGTGTCCCAAAAATCTATTTCTATTTCACTGAGTGTGGGAATCTCATATCTTTACATATCTGCACCTTGGGGTTGGGATGGAGGGTGCAATGAAGAGCAGTTCTGCTTTTGTTGAAGAGAAATGATCTGACAGAGGATGGGGGATAGGCGTAGAAATAGTACATTTTCTATAAGGGATCATGTGCTGGTTATATTTGTAGAAAGGTTGAGATGTCAATGCAAAAGATGAATAAAAGACATACAGACCCATCCTCCGTTGTAAAGTATTTACCAGCCCCCACCGCTTCTCTGTGTTACTCTCTGACCATTAACCAAGTATTACTTTTCATGACCCCCACTATGTACCAGAGCCTTACACTATCAGAACCGACCTAGGTAACCATACCACATCACCAGCATAGTAAACCGTATCTATTATCATACTCCACCTGAACTGACCCAGGACGCCCTCAAGAAGCAGAGAATCTTTACTCACACCGCTTCCTGGGGGGAATTAATGTCTAGTAAGGGTGTCAAAGCCTTTACATGTTTGATTTTGTATTAAATAACAAAATGATGGGTGTAATTCATCTCATAAAGGTTGGTCTGATAACCAGACCCCCTGTCAGTAGAGCAAAAGCATAGTGTACATCTTTGCCCTGCTGCATCAGTGGCCTGATCTGCAGCTCCTGCTCTCCAGTGGCACAGAGTAGTTTCAGAGGTCGCAGGTGCTCTGTTTCACAGCGACGGAGACAGCAACGTCACTACAGTGCAGAGGCTGCATTTAAATCTGCACCTCTGTCCTAAACCACATCATTATGATCAACAGCCAACCTGGTATCAGGATAATCTGAAAATATAAGGCATACCTAGGTGTTGGTAAAGCGGCTGGTAGTTCACATAATTATTAAAGACCAGATCTGATTTGTAACATACACATGACAACACTGTGAGCCCAGGCCAGCTTTGGAAGGGTTGTGTGTATTCTAGTCAGAAAACCTGAAGTTGCTTCCAACAGAACCTTGTCAAGCAGATCCTTTATCCTTCTGATGTCTACTGGCACATACATGCAAATTCCTTCATAGACATTAAGCACTTATTGGTCTCTACTCTGATTGACCTTAATTCATGCTCCACAATTCCTTTCTTATATCCAATATTTTAATTATTTATTCAATCAATATTATTTTGAAAATTCATTACAATTCATTCTCATTTGTTTGCTTCATTTTTTCATTGTTTTTTACACTCTGATCCCTTGCACTGCTGTGCATGAACAAATATACATAGGTGGCATATATATCTCGATTGAATTAAAACATATAAACATACATTCAAAAAATATACTTATGTATAGCCGTGAATGAATACAAATACAAAATAAACATACATATCACTGTGAATAAACCCAAAACTGCAAGTGTAATGGAAAGTATAATATTCTTTAAAACTGGTGGAGGTGTGTCTACTTGTTTTGTAATCACCTCACCCTAGCCACATCTATATCTGGTACATGAACGTGATCTCACACTCTGTACTAATTTGGGACAATGAAACACCTGTTCTCATTGAAATCTGAGGCTTGTCATTCTTTTTTTATTTTTCCTTACTCCATTTACAACATGGTAACCTTGTCACCTCATGGTCTTAAGGCCTGCGTCTTCAGTCCATGGGCCTCATTATAACCCTGGCGGTAGTCGTGCCTATAAGACAGGCACGGCTGCCGCAAGAGTTGCATTTTTTTCCGGCACCCATCAATGAGGAATTACCGGGTAATTCCGACATTGCCGGACCCGGTAATTCCTGCATTGCCGGGCCGGTGCCTGTCAGTCCCCATTCCCGTTTGAGCCCAATAGGTGCCTGTGCATCCGACATGTGCTTGCGGGTGCCGCTCTGCCCGCGAGCACAACTCGTAATATGGCGGTCTGGGAACTACAGTACCGGCATGCTTACCGGTACCGTAGTTCCCGGACCGCCATGCTTATAATGAGGCCCAATGTGTTCATACACGGGTGGGTGTAATAGCCCAGCACTTTCCCCACTGAGGGGATCAATCTCCCTCTGGATACTGTGATGCTTCTGCAACGTCATATCCATGGTTGCCGTACTCGGGACCGCTTGGTGATGTTGACCCTGTGTGCAATCACCCCCTGGTAAATTAAAGAGAGGTACACAATCATCAACTACTGTGAACGTGTGCCTCTTTTTATTAGAATTGCCACAGACAGTGAGTGCAGTATTATTGGGATTGTGTTTATTCTGGTGGAAAAGAATTCAATCCACCAACAACCGGTTCTGGATATAGTGAGGCAAGTCCAAATACACACACTGCTCCTTGGGTAACTAGTGAAGGTGAAATACCATGTATTCATAATAAACCTATATATGATGGCATAGGCGCCTGACAGAACCTTTGAAGGCACGGACACCATGCCTGTCTATAAATATTGACTTTATCAGTTTCACATATGTTTGCATAAACCATAATTCTGCATATAGCAACAGAATGGTGTACTAATGCTGGCATATTATGTGGTAGCATGCATTGTGAGCACATCCTCATGAAAGTGACTAGTGCAGACGTATGCTGACTTATATTGTGGGTGCAGCATCATTAATGTAATATACAATGGCAATGCCAGCATATATTGTGTCTGGCATATATGAACATAATGTACATTGGCATGGGTATCATGGCTGAGATGAAACATACTCCTTACACCTGTGGGATGCCCTACCTATGCTGTGGCTGACCGATTTTCATGGCAATAATGTGATGATTAGAATGTGTGGAGTAAAAGGCAGTCTTTTATTACCCTAATGTCTTACGTTGGAAAACAAAGCACCCTATTACTGTTCCATTAAGGATTTATGCAGGCTATAGTGAAGGGTCAGGTACGTTCACCTAAGGGAAGTCACCCAAGTTGTGAATAAAGCTGCTATTATGTTACTGGGAGGGAAATTGTTTGAAGCTGTTTAGCTTTTGCTTACAGCCTCTAGTGTTGTCCTGGGATGGGTCAGGTAGAGTGCTGAGTGAGGTATGCTGTGCTGATGTCATGATAGGGTGTTTAGTACAGTTTTATTGGCCTCATATGGGCCTTGTGTAGTGATGGCAAATCTGTTTCTACCTTGGGGTGGCACCTTAGTTTAGGTCACCAAGTGTTCTGTTACTATCTTGGGGTGGTACAGGTAGGGAAAGGTAGACAATACTCCATGCTATGCTATTATCCTCATACGGTTCAGGCCGGATGTGATGATTGATAGGTACTATGACGAAATGACTACTGACCCTCAAAAGTACATGCATGAGCAGTGAATAGACCACTCACTTCTACAAACCAAATGTGGCCCAAATCATAAAGGTCAAATAGAGACAGATAAGGGATATATCTCCTTTGCCTTTTGTTGTAACTTGGGCCGAGGGCAGGTTATACCCTTAAGAGGGTGTGAATGTGAGAAAGTAGCAATTCAAACAGCTGGAGTACAACAGTTCAAAATAAATTAATGTCCAATCAAGGTTTTATAACAATACAGTATAATGAAACACATCAATATGCATCTAAAACACTAACAAAAACCCAGCCCTGTAAAGGAAAACAGAGTTATGCAAAATGTAATGAAGCAAGCACTTTGGAAACATACCTGGGAGGAAAAGGCAATAAATCACTTCAATGTTGGTGAAAAGGATATATCTTTGGGGAAAAGGTCCAATGGGGCACTTAACCAGCCCCTCGGTTTCCA
Organism: Ambystoma mexicanum; assembly: GCF_040938575.1. NCBI lineage: Eukaryota > Metazoa > Chordata > Amphibia > Caudata > Ambystomatidae > Ambystoma > Ambystoma mexicanum. The sequence continues at coordinate 671,430,406 of NC_090935.1, read as the reverse complement.
AGAAATGTACCAGGTGAATAGTTATCGGTGGTGCAGCGGCATCAAACCAGGTTTCTTCACATTGTGTGAGTGGGACGAACCAGGTTCGGATGTGGCGGGTCTCAGTGATCAAGACAGCGAGCAAGCATTGAGTTTGAGAGGATGCTTGATGATGATCGATGCAGTGTTCGAAGGATGTGGTCGATGGGGCCATAAGGGTCTTCGAACAGGGGTCACCAATGAAGATGCTGGTGGTTTCAGGCATGATTTGAGACGTAGCAGAGAGATTCTTGTTCGAGCCAGGCAATTGATGCACTCATCTGGTGCGGTGCAGCAGTGAACTGATTGGAGGATGTGATTAATCTCTGGGGGGAGCCAGTGAGGAATTCAACCATCCACCTGGTTGGTGGGCGCTCATCTGGGCTTTTTAGAAAAATGTTTTACATTAAATTGAATGATGGTAGATCATCCTCTGGAAAATGTATGGGGCTAATCCGCAGACAGTTTCCTATGCTCACCGCATGACATACGCATAGACCCGTGTACTCTGAGTAGACACAGCGTACAGGTGCCGACCCACCATCATATTTAGTTGGGATATGACAGGAGGAGCATCTCCAGAAGGGGGGCAAACATTACCCCTGCCTAATTAACTGACAAAGGCTCCATGCATCCGCCCTGCTCTTTAGTTCAGCCCTGCAGCTGGTGGCAGCGATTAACATACAAATAGAATGTACTTCAAACCAGACCTCCTGGGGCTTGGCTGCAGAGGGTAGCAAAGGAGACAGGAAACACCAACAACCTTTCATAAGCAACTGTGTCAACCTGAAGCCAGCTCCTGCCCTCAGTATCAATTGGCATTGAGCAGTCATGTCTGGGACTTCATGTTTACAGTAGTTCACCCCGTAGGGGGACCCCATTCATAAGGTATGAAAATGTTGTTTGCAGGAGCCAGAGAGTCTGGTCTCCCTGCAGCTTCAAGGGAGACCTGCCGCTTTAATCAGGAACCACAGAGAGATCCATTAACCAGAGAGACTCTTTGATCAACAACAGGCGGGAAGATGGGTTAGACTTAGAATTACAAGTGTTCACCTCTTTACCTTTCCTGTTGCAAAGCACTCTGGTTATGACCTCATGCATACAGGAGATTATCAGTAAGGACCACAGGATTGGATCATTAAGGTAGGCTTAGCCTACACCAATCACTGTGTCCCACTTGGCTTTAAAGGAGTGCTGAGCCCCTCTTTTGGCAGATCATCTGAAGGCTGGATGAGTTTACATCAGCTGGGGCCCAGATCAGACTGCCTTCTTTAAAGCCCAGAAAGAGTATCCCACTCTGGCAGGCCTGCAGAAGCAGTTGGAGGAGCAGCCTACGGGGTTAGGCCTGTAAGTGATTTCAATCCAGCACTCCAACTAAGTCAAAGCCAAGTATGGGATGCCCAATGGAAACCCTTATTTATATATTTTTATGTCAAAAGTTCTTTTAATTCTGGATGATGTACCCTTATATAACACTTCTCTCTTTGAATCCCCCCGGTCTCACTGAACCAAGAAGAAGGTTGTTTTGCAAAGTTAAAATATTTATTTGAAGAATTGAACAATCTATAATTACACTTTTATGAATATGAATAATATCTGAATATCACAGTTATGAATATGAACAATGATCAGCAATGGTAATATTACAATATCAACAATCTCTTTAATCAATTAGGAGTAGGAATAGGAAGAATAATGTAGCAGAGAATACTTTGTATGGGTTCAAGGAAATGCAAGATAGGAAAGAATGCAACACAGGAATAAACTTGATATGAATTCAACCAAAGACAATGCTATCACTCTTTCCCCCTGTTATTACTCACTCCCCCCAGTATGCAATATGAAGAGATGGAATGAGGGCACACAGGTTTCAGGAATAACAATCAGCAATGCAGTTCAATCCCAATTCCCCCAGCAAGCTTAGAGAGAACAGGTATGATTTTAAAATAGGTCAATTGCTTTTAAATGGGGTTTGAATTGAATGGGAAAATGCTAAAAATGATTTTAATTCGCTAAAGGAGATTCGGAGCTAGTGAGAGTTGCTTTGGATTGGGTCAGCTAAACACTAGCAATGATTGTAGAATGATTAGCAGATGGAAAATGAAATTCAGAAGTTGAAAGCAAGAAACAGCTATTTTACATGGAGTGAAATTGAGCCAAATTGCAAATCCGTGGCAACTTTTCCACGTGCGAGAAACGCGATTACAGCAAATCTATCAGGAATTGGAATGTTGTTTTGGGTTTGTTTGAAAGCTGAGGATGTTGTTTCTAGGACGTACGGTTCAAAAGTTACAGAGGTTTTAGTGAAGGTCGATTTTTCAGAAACAGAGTCAAGATTTCAAAATGAAAGATGCGCTTTATAGATTAGTGACAAGGCGAGGTTCGTCCCAACGCAGAAGCAGCAAGAACTCCTTCCTCCCCCTGATGGTCTTGGCGCCTGGATTGGGTTAACACAGGTCGCTGCAACCCCCACGGGGAAAGAGGGTTAGGGTCCACGGATTTGATGGGTTTCGGGGTGGTAGGGAAACCGCGTTGAGGGTTAGGAAGATGTTATGGACAGGCTGGGGGTTGTTAGGAAAGGCATGTTCCTTGACTCCGACCTTTAGAAGTCTGTTCAATTTGGCCCTGGTATTGCTGCTTGTTCTCACATTCAACCGCTCATGCATTCGTATCTCAACATCGAATTTAGCTTCGTAATTTGTGCTATCATGCACAGCATCAATACAAGGTTAAGCACTCAGTTTAGCGTAGGCACTGAGTTTTCCTTGGTACTCTAGGATTACAGACCCTTAACAGAAACAAAAATTCTAATACAATTTAGATAAAGCACAACTTAGATCACCAAAAGGAACTTAGCTCTGGGTTTCTGATGTGTTTCAGTTTCGTTCCAGTTTCATTCCGCCCTCCGGCTCCGCAGCTCGTGGGCCTTGGAATCAAGGTTGCTGTAGGTAGCGGCATTCTCCTGACAAGAAAGGAGACAGTTAGATTTGCTCTCGTGTGTACTCTTGGGTTGCTCACAAGTACTCGCGATTGGCGAGTAACATTCAACAAACACCCGCAACCAGCGAGTGTAGCGTTACGTTACCACCCGCAACTGGCGGATGTACTCCGACATGCAGTTTAGTATTGTTAATAGTTAGTTCGTAGCTCCCCTGAACTTGGCAGGCTTCCTCTATAGTCTAACTGGCCACTGGAGCCTTTTATGAATATTAATTTCCCTCAGGCTAGTATCAGAATAAACTGTTAACTTATCTTAACAATTGCGTGGCCTGACGATTATATCCTGGCAGCGAGGGTGGCCCCGCAAGTGGCTTCGCTGGAGCGCTTGCGAGATGCGTCCTCTCGGTAGCAGCGTTGAGCGCGAACAAGCGTTCTTCGAGCGCGCATGCGCGTTGGCTGTATCGCGCATGCACGTTGCTTTGTGCGTTGGTCTAGGCGTTCACAAGCAGATTTCAGGCTCTGTGTGCCTGCTTTCTCCTTGCACGGGGCCCGGACTGCTAGGGCTGTAGTCTTTGGACTTGAGGCTGCTGGGAGATGTAGTCTTCCCTGGTCCTTGTTACCAGGAAGCTTCTTCCCACTGCACCAGGAGCACCTACAAAAAGGGCAAAGGTGACATCTGCTAAAAGAGATTTCCCCCACAGTTCCTGCAATCACTTGGCCTTTATACCATCCCTGGGGGCATAGCCTCGACTTTATGACAGTACACCCCCTCCCCGCAGAAGGGCCTGGTTTTGTGGGGTGGTTGCGATGGAACATGCGCAAGAGTCGAGGAGCATGCACATTAGAGGCGGGTTCCCATGACCTGTCCTCAGGGCCGAAACCCACCCAGTCAATCAAGTAATGCAACTGACCCCCCCTCACCCGTGAATTTAGTATGGCTTGGACCTTGTACTCTGGGTATCCCTCGACCAAGACTGGTGGTGGTCTCACCATGCGCGTATTTTGGTCTGCTGCTTTTAGGAGTGCCACATGGAATACAGGATGAATTCTTATGTTGTCAGGGAGATGAAGCCGCATGGCCACTGGATTAACCACTCATGTGATGCGAAACGGGCCTAGGAAACGAGGTTTCAATTTCTGGGACCCAGGAAGATGCAAGTGCTGTGTTGAAAGTCAGACCTTATCCCCCACTCGGTACTCTGGGTTAGCTCAGCGTTTTCTGTCAGCATACTTTTTACTGGTGTTCTTGGCTGCGATTAGATTCTCACGAACCTTTTTCCAGGTTTGAGTCAAATAGGCCACTTTAGTTTGTATTGATGGTAATGTGTCTGGGATATGTTTTCTCCTTGGCTGTACATGCGGGTTATATCCGTAGGTCACATAAAAAGGAGAGTATCCTGTAGAAGAATGCTGAGAGTTGTTATATGCTAATTCTGCCAACCACAGGAGTTCTACCCAGCCTTCCTCAGCTCTGTGCATAAAACAGCAAAGGGTCTGCTCTAGTGTCTGGTTTACTCGCTCAGTCTCTCCGTCTGTTTCGGGGTGATAACTGCTGAACATTTGCAATTGTATTCCTATTTTTTCACAAAAATGACTCCAGAACCTAGATGTAAACTGGGATCCACGATCCGAGATTATATGTCATGGCGCACCGTGCAGACGAACGACATGTTGTAGGAACAAATCCGCAAACTTTCCTGCTGTCGGCAACCACAACTGGGTACAACATGAGCAAGTTTAGAAAAGGAGTCCACTATTACCAGTATTGTGGTATTGCCCTGATCTGGGGGTAGTTCAACGATAAAGTTCAATGACATGGTATCCGATGTTTGTGACGGTGTGGGCAAAGGCCAAAGTAGTCCTGCTGGTTTTCTATGATCTGTTTTGTTTCACGCACATATTTCACATCAGGTCACATATTCCTGTACTTCCTTATGGAGGTTGGGCCACCAATAGTGCCGCTGAAGTAGCTCCTGGGTTTTATTTACTCCCGGGTGACCGGCCAACGGGGAATCATGACACCATTTAAGGGCTTGAGTTCGCAGATCCTTGGTGGGTAGATAAACTGCTTTCCCCTGATATGGTATGCCATCCTGCAAAGAGCGTTTCAGATCTGGGTTTTCCCATTGGAGCAGTTCCTGGGCTGTCATGGCGTTTCCAATCTGTTCTAGTAGGGTATTGGTTATGCTTCCTATTACTTTACCAAGGGGTACAATGGGTTTTGCCATCTCATCAGCTCCGGGTGGCACTTGTGATTCCGGATACCTGGAGAGTATATCTGCTTTTCTGTTCTCCTGTCCGGGCTGGTACGTCACTATAAAGTCAAAATCTGCAAAGTACATGGCCCATCGCAGTTGTCGTGGGGTGAGAGCCTGTGCTGATTTCAGGAATTGGAGGTTGCAGTGATCGGTTAGCACTGTTATGGTATGTCTCGCCCCAAACAGGTAGTGCCTCCACTCAGCGAAAGCTGCCTTAATAGCAAGTAGTTCGCGATCAGCAAATGTGTAGTTCTGTTCTGCAGAGTTGAGTTTCCTTGAGTAATAGGCAACTGGATGTAATTGTCCTGTTTGATCACGTTGAGATAGGATCGCTCCCAGGGCATAACTTGAAGCATCGGTTTCTACCAGGAAAGGTAGCGTAGGATCTGGGTGTAACAGGACAGGAGGTGAAGTGAAAGCCTCCTTTAATTGATTGAAACTACGTTCTGCCTCGGAGTCCCATACAAATGGCTTTCCTTTCTTGAGTAGGCGAGTAATGGCCAGACTTTTTTGCACAAACCCTTGGATGAATCTTCGGTAAAAATGTGCAAATCCCAGTACTGTTTGTAATTCCTTGATGTTTTGTGGAGCTGGCCAGTCCAGTATCGCTTGCACCTTGCGTGTATCCATTTTTACCCCCTCGGGTGATAATATGAAGCAAATAGATGGTGTTCCCGTAGACGTTGTAAAACGGATCTGACATGTTGCACATGCTCGTTCTTATCCTGGGAGTAGATCAAAATATTGTCAATGTAAACCACGACGAATATATCCAGGAAACCACGAAGAACCTCATCCAAGAAGCGTTGAAAGGCGGCGGGTGCGTTGCAGACACCGAATGGCATGACCTGATACTCGTAAAGTCTAAACTTCATTCGGAAGGCGGTCTTCCACTCGTCTCCTTCACGCACCCGCACCAGATGGTAAGCACCTCATAGGTCCAATTTGGTATATATTGTGGCTCCCCGAACTTGGTCCAACAAGACTGGTATAAGCGGGAGAAGGTATCGATTCTTGATCGTGATGCAGTTTACCGCGTGGTAATCGATACTTGTCCTGAGTTCTCCGGTTTTCTTCGGAACGAAGAATAGCGGTGAAGAAACCGGTGAAGTGGAATGACGAATGAACCCATTCTGCAGATTGGCCTCTATGGACTCCTTGAGATGCTGATTCTCGGCTTCCGTTAGTGCATAGATCCGGCTGCATGGCAACGCAGCCCCTGGCTCCAGATCTATTCTACAGTCAAATGGCCGGTGTGGTGGTAAAGTTTCGGCTGCCTTTTTGCTGAAAACATCCTGAAAATCCTAGTATTCTTGTGGTAGACCTTCTAGTGGGTCTTTTTTCTCTTCTTGTGTGCCCCCTATAACCTGCACTATCCGTCCCAGTTCTTTGGTGCAATGAGTTCTACAAAAACCGGAGGAAAAGCCAACCGTGCCACATGCCCAATCAATTGCTGGATTATGTAGTACCAGCCAGGGTAGGCCAAGGATAAAGCAGAACTGGGGGGGCTGCAATAATATCGAATCGAATGAGCTCTTTATGGCCTTGGATGTTTAGTATCATTTCCCATGTTTGCTGTGTCACCGGTCCAGATTTTAGTGGGGATCCGTCAACCGAACGAACTTCCTCTTGAATGTTCTTTGTGGCCACTGGTAAACCCAACCTTTCTGCATAATTGGAGTCAACAAAGTTACCGGTGGCGCCTGAATCAACCATGAGAGAAATCACCTGGTCCCCTTGGCATGTCTGTAGAGTACCAGTCACAGTAACATGTGTTTTATGAACCTGCGTTACATTACCCAACGAATGCACAGGGGCGTTTTGATAACTCTGGCTCGGCAGATCCGCCCTCCTCACTGGTGAGCACTGGCGGTTCCCAACAACGAAGCATTCTTCGGTTTGGCCCCACACTCTCTTACAAAGTGTCCAGACTTATCGCAGTACATACAAAGCTTTTCCTTCCTACGCTTATCCCTTTCCTCTTTGGAAATAGGTCCTCGAATTGTTCCTATTTGCATAGGTTCAGCTTCCTGAGTCCTTTCTGCTGTTTTGCCTGAGGCCGTTGGAGCTCTTGGATAGTCTGTTCTTGTCCAGTTCTGTTTTGTATCCCATTTCCGTCTGTCTTGCCTCCTTTCACCTTGCCGATGGTCCAGACGCAAGGCCAGTTCTATCATCTCTGTGCAGGTGGTTGGTTGCGGGTCCACCTGCACTATGAGATCTTTTATTTCTTCCCTGAGGCCTTGGTAGAAAAGGGCTAGTCTTTTCTCGTGGGGCCACTCGGCTTCGACCACCAACCGATTGAAAGTTGTAACATACCAGATGAGCTCCCTACTCCCTTGTCGCAATGTGAGCAGTTCTCGATCTCGAATCAAGGAGGCTGCCCTCCTGTTAAACATCTTACCGAATTCGTCCTGGAATTCTGCCCAATCATAGAGCAAGCCATCATCCTTCTATACCAAAGGGGTAGCCCAAGCTGCAGCATCCCCAGTGAGATAGGAGATTATGAAGGCTGTGCGGGACTGGGCCGAACGGAAGAGTGTTAGCTTGGTCAGAAAGTGCAACTGACATTGTGTCATAAAAATGGAAAACTTTTGCGGGTCCCCCAATACATTTCCGGGGTGGCTAAGGGCATAGGCGGTTCTGTGGTTAACTGAACTTGCACTGGGGTAGGTGGGGGTCCATCTGGAAGGGGCCTACCTTGCGCCGTAAGTTCCTGTACCCGATTGGCTAATGTTGCGTAATCCTGCCTAGTGGCTTCTAATGCCTCCTTCAACTCATGTAGGATGCGGGCTATGTCCTCCATGGTTCCGGAGTTCATGCTGCTTGGGCGTTGAATATACGTGGGTTTGCGCTTCTGTCAAGGCGAGGTTCGTCCCAACGGAGAAGCAGCAAGAACTCCTTCCTCCCCCTGACGGTCTGGGTGCCTGCATTGGATTAACACAGGTCGCCGCAACCCCCACAGGGAAATAGGGTTAGGGTCCACGGATTGGATGGGTTTCGGGGTGGTAGGGAAACCGGGTTGAGGGTTAGGAAGAAGTTATGGACAGGCTGGGGGTTGTTAGGAAAGGCATGCTCCTTGACTCCGACCTTTAGAAGTCTGTTCAATTTGGCCCTGGTATTGCTGCTTGTTCTCACGTTCGACCGCTCATGCATTCATATCTCATTCATGCATTACCCTTGGTAGAACTCAACACACTCAATATCAACATCGAACGTAGCTTTGTAATTTGTGCTATCATGCACAGCATCAATACAAGGTTAAGCACTCAGTTTAGCGTAGGCACTGAGTTTTCCTTGGTACTCTAGGATTACAGACCCTTAACAGAAACAAGAATTCTAATACAATTTAGATAAAGCACAACTTAGATCACCAAAAGGAACTTAGCTCTGGGTTTCTGATGTGTTTCAGTTTCGTTCCAGTTTCGTTCCGCCCACCGGCTCCGCAGCCCGTGGGCCCTGGAATCAAGGTCGCTGTAGGTAGCAGCGTTCTCCTGACAAGAAAGGAGACAGTTAGATTTGCTCTCGTGTGTACTCTTGGGTTGCTCACAAGTACTCGCGATCGGCGAGTAACATTGAACAAACACCCGCAACCGGCGAGTGTAGCGTTACGTTACCACCCGCAACTGGCGGATGTACTCCGGCATGAAGTTTAGTATTGTTAATAGTTAGTTTGTAGCTCCCCTGAACTTGGCAGGCTTCCTCGATAGTCTAACTGGACACCGGAGCCTTTTATGAGTATTAGTTTCCCTCAGGAAAGTATCAGAAGAAACTGTTAACTTATCTTAACAATCGCGGGGCCTGACGATTATATCCTGGCAGCGAGTGCGGCCCCGCGAGTGGCTTCGCTGGAGCGCTTGCGAGATGCGTCCTCCCGGCAGCAGCGTTGAGCGCGAACAAGCATTCTTCGATCGCGCATGCACATTTGCTGTATCGCGCATGCGGGTTGTTTTGGGAGTTGTTCTAGGTGTTCCCAAGCAGATTTCAGGCTCTGTGTGCCTGCTTTCTCCTCGGACGGGGCCCGGACTGCTAGGGCTGTAGTCTTTGGACTTGAGGCTGCTGGGAGATGTAGTCTTCCCTGGGCCTTGTTACCAGGAAGCTTCTTCCCACTGCACCAGGAGCACCTACAAAATGGGCAAAGGTGACATCTGCTAAAAGAGGTTCCCCCCACAGTTCCTGCAATCACTTGGCCTTTATACCGTCCCCGGGAGCATAGCCTCGACTTTATGACAATTAGGAACCAAGATGGACTTATACTAAGGGGCTATGAAAGTGCAAGATACCCAACGGGACAACCACCAGAACAGGGCGCCTTCCGCTCTGATTTTTGTGCGCCAGGACACTTGACTTTCTTCAGAAAAATATCAGCGCACAGATGATTATCACTACAATTATCACAGACTATATAATGAGAAAAATTCAGGATGGACACAAGATTGTATAATGCAGTTCTGGATAGGTTGAAATGGGTTTAATAGGATTACTTTAAACTAAGAGATGACTATGGACAGTTATATACTAAATACTCACTACTATGGCTTTGGAATGGGATGGGCCCATCAAAGATCTGGTCAAGGGTTTGGCTGGGATTCGCTCGCCCCCGGACAGGTCTCAGGTGCTGGGTTCTGCTCTCAGCAAGGCACTCTGGTCTGCACGGCCTCTTGGACTGGATCTGACGGGTTCTGGGTTACAGCTGTGCAGGACTGGTTTGGATCTCTGGTTCTAGCACGGGTTCTTCGCCAGAACAGCAAAACAGCTCAGCCAGACTGTTGAATGGTTTAGGCCACGTGGAAGTTTAGGGGTTAAAATCAGGTTGCTAAAGTTTAAAGGCCTGCTGAAAAGGGTTCAGTTTTTTTGGGTTAGGCCTCTGCTTCAAAGTTCTAGAGTCTGGATTCTGGGTCTGGAGTCTGGGTCTATGTTCTGGAGTCTGTATCTTCCTGCAGGGTGCTTCGCCAGTGGATCAGTTGATGAGTGAATGTCTGTGTGTGTCTTCTGGGTCCTCAACAGTCCCTATTTATCCATTTTCCAAAGTGGGTAGGGAGGCTGATTGTCTAGGCCCAACCCTCTAAGGATCTGATAGGTCAAAGAATTTCCCCTCTCCTGATTTGAGAAAGGAACAGAATGTCATGATGTGTCATAGTGATGCTGCCATTTACAATCTAGGGAAGAACCTCCCCTTTGCTTTCACCCAGAAAATCTATTTTTCCCAAAAAACATATTTCCAATATCACAAACTTGGTACTGCCAGGTTCATGAATACCTTTAACCTCACAACAGAGTACTGGCAGGTCGGCTTGACAGACAGAGCGAGATCAGCATTTTCAACCCCAGAAGGACATTATCAGTTTACTGTGATGGCCTTTGAATTGAAGAATGCCACTGCCACTTTTCAGTGGATGGTTAACCAGGTTTTGTTTGCACTGGAAAACTTCAGTGTCGCCTATTTAGACAGCATTTCTGTGTTCATCCACCCCTTGGGAAGATCACTTATCCCCCCTGAAACAAGTGCTTCAGGCGCTGTAGAACGCAGGTCTGACTATCAAGGCCACAAAGTGCCAGATAGCGCAGGGCACAGTGCTTTACCTTGGCCACTAGGTTGGTGGAGGTAAGAAACAACCTCTCGAAGCGAAGGTACAATCTGTGGTTGATTAGGACTTCCCCACCACACAGATCGGGTGAGAGCCTTTCTAGGTCCCATTGGGCACTACTGGTCGTTCATCAAGGGGTATGGGGACAGTGAACAGAGGAGCGCGCAGGGGCAACATGCTGGTCTTGGAAGCAAGACCACACAGAGCAACAGAGGTTTGAATCCCAGATCCGCGCTTAGAGACTGAATTCAGGTATTAAGCGCGTTATAAACAAACAATTAAAATAAAAAATTAAATAGGGGACCATTGCATGCCCCTGAATGATGTAACTTCACAGAAAATGCCATAGAAGGTTGGTGGGACCCCCGTCTGTCAAACCGCCCTTCAGGATTTAAAGGACGAATTGTGCAGGGCCCCAGTTCTGAAAGTGCCATACTATGGTCAGGAGTTCATTATCCAGACAGACGCCTGTGATTTTGGGCTTGGGGCAGTTTTAGTGCAGCTGAACTCACAAGAGGTAGAGCAACCTGTTGCCTACATTAGCAGGCGATTGGCAAAAAGAGAAAGGAACGTTACCATGTTGAAAAAGAGGCTCATGCGGTTGTGTGGGTAGCAAGGAAGCTGGAACCCTACAACCTTCGGTCACACTTTACTATCCAAACAGACCACCAGCCTCGTTGATGGTTAATGGCCATGCAAGGGCAGAACCATAAACTTTTGTGTTGGGCCATATCCCTACAGAGATTAGATTTGGTTATCCAGCACAAGCCAGGCACCCAGCATGGAATTGCAGATGGCCTCAGCCGGTACTTTAGCCTAGATGACCAACCAGACCCTCAGTAGGGTGGTAGTTGTCATGGTGAGGCTGTGGGGGCATGTGAGGAATTTGACCATCCACACGGTGGGTGTTTGCTCGCATGGGCCTTTTTGAAATGTTTAATTAAATGAATTGACCAGCCTCAAGAAAATGTGTAGGGCTAACCCACACACATTTTCCTATGCGCACACCATGACAAACGCGTAGACCCATATACCCTAGGTGGACACCACCTACAGGCACAGTCCGTCCTGTCATATTTAGTTGGAATGTGACAGCCAGGAATACACAATGTCCTCTCCAGGAATGGGAAGGACCAATCTTCCCCATGCCAGGGCCAGTCTGATTAACTAACAAAGGCTCCATGGATCCGCCATGCTCTTTTGTTGGGCCCTGCGGCTGGTGGCAGCGATTAGCATACCAATTTGATGGTACCTCAAGCAGGCCCATATGGGGCCTGGCTGCAGAAGATAGAAAGGAGACAGGAAACCCCAACAACCTTTCATATGTAACTGCATCAAACTGAAGCCAGCTCCTGCACTCAGTGTCTATGACAGTAAGCTGTCATGTCTGGGACTGCGTGTTTGCAGTAGGCCACCCCGCAGTGGGATCCCATTCATAAGGTGCGAGAATGTAGTTTGCAGGAGCCAGAGAGTCTGGTCTCACCGCAGCTTCAAGGGAGACCTGCCGCTTTAATCTGGGACCACAGAGAGATCCATTAACCACAGAGACTCTTTGATCAACAACAGGCAGGAAGATGGGTGGGACTTAGTATCACAAATTTCACCACTTTACCTTTCCTGTTACAAAGCCCCCTGGTTCTGACCTCATGCATACATGAGATTGTTGATAGGGACCCCAGGATTGGGTCATTAAGGTACACTTCCCCTACACCAATCACTGTGGCCCACTTGGTTTTTTAAAAGAGGCCTGAGCCAATCTTTTGGCAGATCATCTGAAGGATTCACTATAAGCAGAAAGAAGAACTCATCCTTGGAACCTGGTTGAAGGTACAGTCTGCCTTATATTTTCCTGCAACACACTCTTCAGCATTGGGGCGTCCGCCTCAAAGGACAACACAAGTTCATTGAAGAAGCTGGGTGAAGTGCCTTGATGAGGATCTAGTGACATCCGCCCTAATGGACATTTTTTAGCTAGTTGTGTTCCTCCAGCTGTAACCAACTGAAATGCTGACCATTGTCAAGCTGAAGTCGCTTACAGACATCCAAGACGTCTCGACCAGTGCTGAGGTGATTCCTGACCCCGAGCCAACCTGCAGCCGTTCGTCCAGCTTCGCTCGCCGAACCATCTTGCCGCCTAATACCCGCAGCTGACTACCATCTTGAACTCTGTCGCAGAAGGATGCAAAGTGCCCTGAAGCTGACTCAAACCTCTTGTGAACCAAGAACACCTACAGCACAAGGTGCATTTTGGTTCTGTCCTCCGGGCCCTTCCCAGAAGCCCCGTAGAGACATTTTAAGACAAATTGCTCCCTTGGTGCTGAAGCCAAGTAACCTTAAACTCTAGTGATTATTAACCATACCAACTACCTTCCTGTCAATATCCAGAGTGCACCCCTTTTCCATCTTTGAAACTGTCCTCTGCATTCCTTTACAGGGTGGGTTGTATTTCGTAGTGTTGCTAGAACTGTCTGTTGTGATATAAATAAAGTAGATATTTTTGATACAACCTTGACTGGACAGTCCCTTTTATCATTGGGTTATAATTGTATTTTAGCTGTGTTGCAACTAACCAACGATCCACAACCTTTCGGAGATTAGCCTGCTGTTCCATCCACGTTACCAAAATTGGACATGGAGGTTTATAATTTCCTTGTTATTCCAATCTGTTCGAATCGCTTCTGGTGTACTAGAGGTGTGGGGCTGATTGGTGGTTTAGAAACGCTGTCTCCCAGAAAGATTGGTGCTTGTGGTGCAGTCACCAGGACCTCAGCTTGGTAGCCTTGCATGCTGGGTGACACCCAACATGTGGGGTGCTCACTCGTGCGTGAATTTGCAGGTTTGTTTTATACACAGTCACTCATGAAGGTTCACATCATCACCACTTTATTCGAGTCGAGACACGGGAGGAAATATGTAAAATCAGGACTCACCTGAGAACAAAGGACAGGTGGCAACAGAGTGCTGCTGTACCTGCACCTCAGCTTTTAATGAGACTGGCTTTTTACTGTAAGGCGAGCGTCTATCTCAGCACAGCCTGTATTTTTATACATTCTAATATGGGGGATACACAGTCGTGAGCGGGCACTTGCTCTAGAACACATATCTAATATGGCAGACATTCCGTTCAGTAGCAATGGGAAATAAAAGAAGTAATGATCTCCTCACCCAATTCTGCACGACAAGTACAGTAAACGCTAATGCAGCACAAAAGAGGAATACACATAATTAACCAATATGCAGGAAATCAAAACACCCATTTGACAGCATATATTTCTAAAATCCCAGAAGCACCCCTATCGTTTAATTAGCTACTAGGGCTCTTTAAAAAAGAAAGTGCTGATGTGGGAGTCGGGCTTTTAGCAGGATGCATACATCAGGCTTGACCGGGCAGCTGGACTGTCCCTAAATATGTACCCTCAACAGGCTGGCATAGGGCAAGTTCTCTCTCGTCAGAGCAAAAAAATGACGTTATATCCTCATGTGCGGGTGCGTGTATAGACAATAAAGCATAAGAAAGTACTCAGATTCAATGATACTCAGGAGCCCGGGTCGTAGTGTGCTACCTTCTTTATCAATCAAAACGCAGACTGATTATTTGGCGGTAACCCTGCCTATAAGATACGCAGTGGGCTGCAGCCCACAACAAACAGTGAAAGGGGACATGTGATCGCCTGTCCCTACAAGTAAACAATAGGCATATCAACGGGCGTAATCTCCCCCTTGCTTAATTACAACTTGTACCATTAAACCATTTCCTCAATCCATTTTGAGGGTTTGCTAATCGCCCTTCTTGACGGGCTTTGCAGAGGAGGGGTGCTGACGTTGTTGTGACCGCCTACGCTGTCATCTGTGTCCACATCACCATCCATGAACTCAGCGTATTTATCCGAGGAGTCCTTGCATGTAGTTGAGTCTTCTCTCTGAGGAGTCAGTTAAGCTTCATTTGATCGAAAGAATGAGGATTTTCTTGTGACGATGCCTGTGGGACTCGCTGCTGTCACCATGGACCCATTGACATGCATCAATGTCAGGGGATCTGGGTTGAAAGCTGGTGTCTCCTTGGAACATTGTGCTTGACGTGCTTACACTTACTCTCCTACATGAAAATCACTGTTCCTTGCTTTCCTTCTGCAGTCGGCATATCCCTTCATTTTGTTCTTGCTTTCCCGATCATGTGCTCTCGCCTTGGCTTCACTGTTGACAGCTTTTTCATTGTGGGGGTTGAAAGGGATAGTGGATCTCACAACACGACCAAACATTAAAGATGAAGGAGACACACCATTGGAGCTCTGTGGCGTTTTCCGATAGTCCCGAAGAAGTGTGCAGACAGCCTGCATAAATGATCCCTTGGTGATTGAGCAGATTTGCAGAGCATGATTCAGATTTGCCATAAATCACTCTACTGTTCCATTTGCCTGAGGCCAGAGTTGTGTGATTTTGCAGTGTGGAGCCCTAGATGCTCTGCGAACATCGCAAAGTCATGCCCGCTGAATGGGGGTCCATTGTCCGACTTCACCATGGTGGGGATTCCATAATCTGCAAAAGTTTTGTCCAGAGCTGGGATGACTGACTGAGTCCCTGTGGAATGAATTAGGTGTATCTCCGGGAACCTGGACATCTCGTCTATGATCACTAGGACGTATTTTCCATTGGAGAGTGGTCCCAACATGTCAACGGCGACCTCGTCCCACACCTGCTGTGGCATCGCCGTCATCTTGAGTGGTTCA
Source organism: Ambystoma mexicanum (assembly GCF_040938575.1). NCBI lineage: Eukaryota > Metazoa > Chordata > Amphibia > Caudata > Ambystomatidae > Ambystoma > Ambystoma mexicanum. Next base: position 671,414,878 of record NC_090935.1, on the reverse strand, counting down.
GGGAAGGTGCGAGGAGAAACTTCTTTACACGCTATGCATTTTCCCAGCTTCTGTTCAACTTTGGCATCCATCTGTGTGAACCATACCTTGGTTTGGAGTTGCCTCTTTGTAGATAGGATGCCACGGTATCCCGTGTGAGCCATGGCAATGACTTGATCCTGTAGAGTTGTAGGGATGACAATTCTGTTCTCCTTTAGCAATAGTCCTTCTGGGGAAACAGAGAGGGTGTGCCTTATCAAGTAAAAGGTCCAGAGTTTTTATCTTTCTGTTTCTGATTGGGGCGTCTCATGGTTTCTTCTTTAATGCAATTTTCCGGAGATCACGCAGCCTTTTTTTGTTGTGAGGAGATGGTCTTGCTTCATGCTCTCAAGTATTTGCCGTATGGTGAGTGATTTGGGCAGTGCATTACTCACAATGTAGTTGAGATATTGGTTAGCCTTGACGGACTGCCTTTCATCTTTGGCGGATAGGCGATGTGTGGACAGGAAATCAGCTGGGTTGTTGTCCTTTCCTGATCTATGTATGGTGGTGAAAAAGTATTCCTGTAAACCGAGTCCCCATCATGCGATGCAATGTGGCATTTTGGCTGTAGGTTTTCCATATATGGTCGTGAGGGCTTGGTGGACTGTTACGATGGTGAACGGCCGACCATACAGGAACAAATGATAGTTCTCACAAGCCCACACTACAGCAAGGCTCTCTTTCTCTGGTTAAGAGTATGCACATTCAGTTGAGGATAGGCTACGGCTTGCGTAGGTCACTATGCGTCTTGTAGAGGATGGTGACGGGCCCTTGGTTTTATTTGCACCAGCATTGCCCTGAGGCCCACGGGGCTGGCATCCACTGTTAGTTCAGTTTCTAGTTCTCGGTCGTAGTAGGCCATGCACGAGGCACAGGTGATGCGTCTTTTGACCTCTTTAAATGCTTCTTTGCAGTTGGCAGACCATATGAATTCTTGTCCCTTGCCGGTGAGGAGGCATAGGGGAGTGCTGATAGAGGCAAAGTCTTGAATATATCTGGTGCAATAACTTGCCATCCCTAGAAATGATGTGATGGCAGATACCGATGTAGGTGTGGGTGCTTTTACTAACGCTTTCACTTTGTATGGATCAGGTTGCAAACTCTTGTGTGAGAAGATGTGCCCAAAGAATTTGAGCATTGATTTACTTAGCTCACATTTGTCTGCATTTCGGGTCAGGTTTTCTTCCTCAAGAGCCATGCACACTCTTGTCAGCGTATCGTCATGGGCCTCTTGAGTTGCCCCAAAGATTAAAATGTCATCACTGTAGTTCAGACATTGGAGAATATGTTTGATGATCTGATGTATCTCATTCTGAAAAATGTCTGCAGCTGAAGATACTCCAAAACGGAGACGTTTATATATAAATAGTCCTAAATGTGTGGAGAAAGTAGTTATGTAGCGAGAGTCTGGATGTAACTCAAGCTGATGGTAGCCTTTATTTAAGTCTAACTTGGAGAAGACTTTTGCGCCATGCATCAAGTGCATCATGTCAGTCATTCAGGGTGCCAGGTACCGCTCTCTTTCAATCGCAACATTTGGTGCTCTCATGTCCACACAAATACAAATGCTTTTGTCATTTTCATTCTTAGGTAGTGCCACTATGGGTGACACTCAGGTCATAGGTCCTGTTGCATGCTCTATGATGGCCTGATTTAATAACAACTGTATTTCTGCTTCCACTTGTTTCTGAAGGTTGAGGGGTATTCCCCGATAATGCTGTGCTAACGGCATGATGTGAGGGTTGATAAGCAGCTTTATTTGCTTCCCTTTGAACTTCCCCAAGCCTTTGAATAGAGATGGGAATATTTTTGTCATCATATCTTTCGGGCTGGTCGTGTAAAATGACATGATTTGGTACATCACGTGCACCAGTCCCATCTGGAAGGCCGATCGAAAGCTGAGAATGCTTCTTCCTGGAACCTCTCCTTTGATCACATATATTGTAATCTTCATACTCTTGTCTTTATACGTACACGTGGCCTTGAACATGTCTTTGCACTCCAACGGTGTGTTTGTGCCATATGGATAAATGGCGATATCTGCTGGCTTTAATGATTTCCTGTCATCAAGGGACCTGTAGGTGTCTTCATTGATTACATTGACTTTAGATCCAGTATCTATTAGGAATTCTCGACTATGTCCATCGATTTGCAGCAGGAGCATCGGGCTGTATTGGGTTGCTGTGGCGCTGCCTATGGCATACACGTAGCCCCTTTTCTGATTGCTGCTTGATGACGGTGAATCTGACTCATTGTGGTGCCTCGGCGAGGCCTCTAAGTATCTTATTTTCTGCCGGACCGGTCTCCTTTGTGATTCCTCCTTGGACCGTGAATGCCTAGCATCTTCTCTTTTTTCATCATGTCGCCTGTCCCTGTGTGATGATTCTCTGTTCCTGCTATGCGATCTGTGACGACTGGGGGTTGGAGACCGCCACGTTCTAGTGCGAGGGCTTTCCCCCCGAGGACGGTGACTTTCCCGCCTTCTAGTTTTCTCGTGGTTTTTTGCCTTCTGGAAATATTTGATGTTTTTGCCCACTGAATAGAAGTCGTTTTAGCCTCCACATTTATCACAGTTGTGCCCTATGGCTCGGCATGGGCAGACGTGCGGGAAATTGAAGCGGCAACGATAACATTTATTTTGTTCTTGACTGCGTTCAGCTGACTGCACAGGGCACAGGGATGCTGTTGAGGCTGTCTGCGTGATTTTAATCTTACTCAATGATTCAGTCTGTAAGGATAGTGCTGTGTCTGCTCTGGCGAGTTGCAAGATTTCTTCCAGCGTCCTGCTCTTCTGTAATCATTTTTTCCTAAATTTAGCAGACTAGCATCCTGCAATTGCTTGTAACTTTAGGGCCTCATCCGTCGAACAGCAGTCAAAGTTGCAGTATTTCACCCTTTTACGTAATCGCATGACAAAATTGTCCATGTATTCCCCTTTATCTTGCATAGATGTGTGGAAGATGTGTCGTTCGTAATCTACATTCTTAAGAGGAGGGAAATAATCATTCAGGGAGTCAATGATGCCTTGGAACGTGTCAATCGAATTTTCTGACATTTCAAATACAATATCTCTCACAACTGGGCCTAGCGAGTGCATTAGAATGCCTCTGAGGCATCGTTCTGCCCTGATGCATGTTGCATCAATGTAAATGTTGAGTTCCTTGAGCCACCTGCTTCACATTGGTGCCAGACTACTAGTGTCTGAAATGTCAAACGGCTGTACAGCCTGAAGCTGCAGTGATTCATCTCCCCCATCATCCCTGGGTGCTGGGTTTCGAGAGAATGAGCTTGTTGATGGGCTTGACGAGCTGCTGACTCCTTCATTGTCTGACATGACGGCAGGTGTATAAGCCAGGAGTTTGGGGCACACTCACCTTAATGTTTCCTTTGTCCTTCCTTTTGCAGTCCACAAGTCAATATTTGCTTGCTGGCAGCAAAGTTTATATAGGCCGGGATAGCGGGGCGTTCCAGGTCACGTGCCCCTGCTTTGCTTTGATGCTGCTGAGATATTCCCCCGTGGCGATGCAGTTGGATGCAAAAGAGCGTTGGGCAGGCACACTGTGCGTGCCAGATGAAACAGTGGGATCAGGTTTTATAGCATGGCCACGGCCTGCTTGTAGCTACGCATTCGCACTTCCATGCATAAATAAAGTCTTTCCAGCTGGGCAGGCATTCGCGCCGACCCCAGTGTCCACGTGGGGGCCCAACACTGGGCTCGGAGTTAGAGCGGGAGGAGCACTCGCGGCGGTGACGCTGCACGCACCAGCAGTGGCCCAGTCTTGGAGCAGGTTCCTGATGATGACGTCGGTGCTAAGGTGCGCTAGATGTGGTAACTCCGGCACGAGCGATGCATGGCAGGGTATGACCTCGTCGCCAATGTTATAACCGCATGTGTGAATGCATCTATAACAATAAAGCAAAAGAAAGTACTCAGACTCAATGATACTCAGGAGCCCGGGTTGATGCGTGCTACCTTCCTTATCAATCAAAACACTGACTGATTATTTGGCGGTTACCCCACCTATAAGATACTCAGTGGGATGCCTGTCCCTAAAAGTAAACAATAGGCATAAAAACAGGACATTACACATTCCTATTGTTTAATTAGCTACTCTGGCTCTTAAAAAAGAACTCCTGGTGTGTGAGTCAGGTATTTTGCAGGCTGTACACATCATGCTTGACCAGGCTGCTGGACTCTCCCTAAATATGCACCTGCAACAGGTTGGCAGAGGGCAAGCTCTCTCTCCCCAGACCAAAAAGATGACGATTTGAGCATTCTTTAGTTCCACACGCCCTCCGAGCTGCGCACGAGTCGGGAGACAGCCATCATTGTTGTGCAGCTTTGGAGCAGGTCTTGCGCTGGGCGAAGAGTTAGTTTTCCTGCATTCCTCATGCCCTCCAGGAGAATGTGCATTTGCATTCAAATGCTTCAGCCCTCGTCCACTGTAAACAGGTATTTGCAATGCCAGCGGTGTGGGCTTTTCTGTAGGCATGGGAAAGGCACTTGCCAGACTCTGCCGTCGTAAAACAGCAGTGACAAGACAGACCCTCATATATTGGCCCTAGAAACCCTTTTTTAGATTAATGATTTGATCCTAAAGTTTTCCCTTATAGCCTTCCTTTTATCTTGCAAAGACGTCATTGTCTTTCTCAGCTCGTAGAGGTCAGTTCACAATGGTTCGCAACCTGTGACTCTTGTTCCCTAGGTCTCGATTTCCTTGGTGTTCTTCTGTATTGCTTCGGTTACTTCTCCCTTCAGGGTGGCCATTTCAGACCTCAAAAGCTCCTTACGTTTGTTCTCAAGACCCATTACTCCTTTGTGAGCGCAGACACACTTTCTTTCTCTATTCAACTTTGCGAATGGGAAATGGAACAGGTGTTTGCCCCGGATCGTGACCTGCCTGCCTCCCCTGCACGTAAGAGCCCAGGCCTCACACAGGAAGCTGCCTGATGTTCTGGTTACCTGCCCTCTCGTGCTTGTCAGATGTCATATGCTCAGAGCATTGGGTGTCTAAAAAGATTGGGCCATTGGAGGCAGCTGCAGACCTCAATGACCCCAGTCTCTTTCCCTGGAGTGCCAACTGTGCCCGAACCACCACAGAGATTTTTTGTACCTAGCAGCAGAGGCGCACTACTCTGACTCCCCGGCTGCTTTGTTCTCTACGTCAATGTCAGGTGAGATAATCCATGACAACCCTGTGTGACTCGACTTGCCAAACCTGCTATCTCCTTCTTCTGACTTTTGATCTGGGTAAGGGCGAGCTAGGCTGCTCATCATCAGAAGCAGATCAAGCTCCGTCATGCGTGCCCTCCCAGTGCCATGCTTTCTGAGGTCGTGGACAGACAGGCTACGCAGCCCCGGCCCCTTGAGCACCGCTCACACCAGCATTTCCCCAGTCGACCCCCACACCTATCTCAAGCCTTGCGGGTGCCTAGGTATTACACCACGAGTATACTCTGTCAGGGGCGGCCTCCAGCACCACACACCCTGAACTCCAGTTTCATCAGCTGGATCATGCTACTGGTCCAGTTGCCATTTTAGGATTTTGTAAGTCCCACTGGCTGCCACCTAATTGGATCCCCTCTGATCACATCTGGGGATCTTCTGCTCCACTGACTCAACACCGGATCACATTTTTCGGCTGCAGGTCCTCCCGTCTCACTCCATCACAATGTTGCTCAAGCCCCCTTGAGCATATTTTAAAGGAGATCAGCTGGTGACTCAAACTTCAAACAGGGCTAAATGCAATGATGTATGGAGTGTAACCAAGTAGAAAAGCATATCTACATGTCTGTGCGTGACTACTAGCTTGATGCCGGCGATGTCTAAAGATCACAGGTGGATTTAAAATAGCAAGTGCATGTTATCGAAAGATGGTTGCAGCTGCACCTACCACTTCCATAAACTCTACAGCTAGTGCAATACTGGAGGTGCTTTACATTAATGAACGATAATTGCACAGGCAATGAATGATGGAGCGCTGTCAGTTGTTAATCTGTTTTATGTCAGCATTTTTAAGCTTTCAAGTTATCCAACAGTAGAAAGCCTGTTGGATTATTTTGCATTCCTTGCATCATTCTTAATGGGAATATTAGGATGTGAAGAGAATACATTTGCATTTATTGTTGCGTTGATGCTCTATAGAACCGTACATCTACATTCAAGTTTCATGTAATCAATAGCATACTATCCTGTTTTTTGGGGGGTTCTGGGATAGTGAATATTTTGTTTTTCTCTTTTAGGGATCCCTACATAGTAGCAATGAAGTCAGTCACCCTGGCGTCGGTGCCTCCATCTGCAGAGTTCACCAGAAGTGAATTTCCATGTGCAGGATTCCTCATAAACAGTGAAGGCAAAGATGCGTGCAAGGTAAAAGAGATGATTCCAGATCATTGTGATTGGTGGTCCTCAAACATACCAGGCAAAAGCCGGAGTGGGGCTCAGAAATCATCATATGCCCGGGTACAATATAGTCTGGCAAGATAACGAGCTCCCTCATCAGTACCCGTTGGGTAAGTATTTAAATACAGAAACACGTGTGAATATAGCTTGCGTTACCATATTAGGTTCTGCGGTTAAAGGATCTCAGGGTTACACCAGACACCTTTTATGGTGTACACACGTATTTGCACTGGAGAAAACCTGGGGATATCCAAACTTTCAAGTTGTGAATGAGAACACCTGCACATGTCTAGGTTTTTTCAGGCGCTCCAAGCTATCCTCAGTTCAAGCCTATTAAACATGGATAAAGCAGTGAGATCGGTCTCTTGTCTCATAATTTTTTAACCTCCCCAAAAAATGTGATGTTTTTTTTTCAATAAAACATTTGCGGTAAAAAAAAACAGCGAAAAAACATGCCGCGATGAAAGGACGTTGTATCAACCACATGTGGTGCTGGAGAAAATGCATGCATCAAACAATTATCAGTACATTTCTTTTGATAACCCAATAATCCAATGGCCACAGGTATTTTGCACTACAATGATTCTGCCAGATGATAGCTGTTAGGGGGATTTTTCATAAACGTGCGTCCAGGGAATTACATCACTTACTAAACTAAACCAATTGGCTCACTTGCATGTTCTCCCTTGCACACCTCAAGGGAGCTGTGGTCCAGCAGCCAATGCAACCCATAGGTAGAAAGGTGGGCGGACAGGAATATGAGGTAAGACCATACCACCAGAGGGCCACACAGAGACGTTATAAAAATGTGCTCTTTCTCTACGTGTTTCAGGAAAAGGGGAAGAGAAGAATACAGAGATGATAAAAGATGGATTTATTTATTTTTTATTTATTGTTTACTTGTTAGGCGCTTGTACAATAAGAAAATACTGTTTCAAAGCGCCCACAGGGCAGGGAGGGAGCGAGGGTGGGAAATACATTGCAACACAACCTACTATGCCTTATGAGTATTCAGAACGTGTAAGTGCAGAAAGGAGAGGGAAGAGGGGGTAAGTGCTGGGGAGTCCAAGCTCATTGGTGAGCCTAAAATGAAGTGCTAGGAATGGTGAGTGCTACACGGCCTGGGCCACGGGAGGTGTAAGTGCAAGCATCCAGAGCGTAGGGTGTGCAGATGCAAAGTGTTGTGGATAGACAAGCGCTGTGAAGAATTGGTGTAGGAGTTCAAGGGGTTTAGGGTTAAAGATTCGAATACAAAGTTTCGAAATACAATACTTTCGAAACAAAAGGACCGGGGGAAAAATGGAATGCACCATTCTTTTTACCTATACTAAAACCACAAAAAAATACATTAAATAAAAGGCATTCAGTCATTTTTTTTTCGGTCCTTTTGACTCGAATATATTGCATTCGATCCTTTTGTTTTCAAATTAATGACTGGACACCATTCAAGGCGCTGAGGATGCATATGGGCCACGGATCCTGATTCAGCAACTGTGGGATTAGCAGAGAGGAGAAGGATGGAAGGAGGAGGAGGAAAAGAGGAAAGTCTTAAGAAGCTTCCGGAATTTGAGAAGATCCTGCTCAAAGGGGAGGGGGAGGCTATTCCAATGGAGGGAGCCTGCACAGGAAAGTGAGTGACTCCCCTGCCCTATGTTTATCAAAATGCTTCACAAACAAAGAGTTGGTGCCAGAGGAGCATAGTGGTCTAGAGAAGAGTATTTAGTGAGATAGAGTTGAAGATAGTGTGGTCCCTGGGCCCAGACAGCCTTGTGGATGATGCAGAGGTATTTTAGTGCAGGAGAGATGCGGTCCCTAGGCTCAAAGCCAAGGATAAGTCTTGCTGCCCTATTCTGGATAAGCTGGAGGGGTAGAAGAGTGGAAGAAGGAAGATTCAGGAGTAGGCTGTTACAGTAGTCAAGTCTAGAGAGAACCAGGGCTTCAGTCACATTGAGGCTCTGAGGGAAAGTGAGACAAGGTAAAATTCCTTTGAGAAGGAAGAGCTGATAGTTGAACTTCTTGGCAATGTCCTGAGCATGAGGGAGAAAGGAGAGAGAGGAGTCGAAGATGACTCCAAGGTTTCTGGCTTCAGTTGAAGGTGCAGGGGGAAAGCCTAAGGAGGAAGGCCAGAGTGAGGGGAAGAAGGAGGGAGAAGGGGTCCCAATGGGGAGGATCTCAGTTTTACAGGCGTTGAGGCAGAGATCATTGGAGGTGCACCAGGACTGGATGGCAGATAGACAGTCAGGGATGATGGAGGGTGCAAGAGGGTCAGCAGAGAATCTGAAGAAGAGCTGTGTGTCGGCTGCATAACACTGGAAGTTGGAGGAGAAAGAGGAGATGAGGTGTTCAAGGAGAGCAAGGTAGATGTTAAAGATCCAGGGGGAGAGTATAGCACCCTGGGGGACACCACAGGTGGAGATGGAAGTAGGAGAGGAGAAAGGGCTCAGGATGACTTGGGAAGAGCGGTTAGTGAGGAAAGAGGTGAGCCAATCCAGTACCCATTCCGAGATACCAAGTGTATCGTGGAGCCTTTGCATGAGGATGGAACGGTTAACTGTGTCAAATGCAGAGGAGAGACTGAGATGGATTAGGACTCCAGAGATGCAAGCAGTTCTTCACAGGTGTTCAGAAGAGCCGTTTCCATGCCTCTGGATGCTCGGAATCCAGATTGATGGTCGTGGAGGCCACCAACAAGTTCAGTGTGAGAGTTGAGTTGGAACAAGGCCAGCTTTTCAAGCAGCTTCCCCAGGAAGGGGGTGATGGAGAGAGAGGGGTTGCTGGCAGGTCTGGTAGGGTCAGAGGATGTTTTTTTTCAGGAGTGGGCACACAAGGGAGTGCTTAGTTGGGGAGGGAAAGATCCAGTGACAAAAGAGTGATTGCATAAATCAGCGAAAGCAGGGGCAAAAGAGCCAATGTTATTTTTGATGGTCCTGGATGAGCAAGGGGAGACCTGTTTAGAAGAGACCTTCACAGAGCGCACAACTCTGGTAACTTCTTCAGGTGTGACAGGAGAGAAGAGAGAAGGTGCAGAAGGAGGAAGGGGGAAGGAGGAGGGAGAAGGTGGAGTGTGGTGGTGGGGTTTTATGGGTTGTGAGGGAGTGTAGAAAGGGTGGTCACAATATCCTGAATTTTGGTGGCAAAGTGATAGGCCAGTACATTGCAGGGGGCCTGGGAAGGAGAAGGGGAGGAGGAGACTGTGGGGGGTTGGCTTGCTCCCTGCAGATTTTGAAAGGTTCAGCTGAGTTATTGGATGCGCCGGAGACCCGTGCCTGAATGTGGGCTCTTTTCTTTGCACGGATGGCGAGTCTGTATTGCCTTTGGAGCAGGCGGCAGGCCAGTTTGTCAGAGGATAAGCTTGAAGTTAGTTAGTCACTTCCGTTCTGCTGCCCTGCACTTTCGTTTCATGGCTGCAAGTTCGGTGTTGTACCAAGTGTTACGCTTTGAGGCAGGTTTCAGACGGATCCTCATGACTGAGTCAAGAATGTCAAGAGTGTTGGTGATGCAAAGATGGACATTGCTGAGGGCAGAATCAGAGGTAGAGTCAGAGGTGTGGGGAGTGCGGGGGGTGAAGGTGGAAGGTGAAGTTAGCCGCAGTCACTCGTTTCATCGGGTGGATGTTAGTGAATAAGGTTGGTGGGACCTTTGGGGGGGTAGACAGGGGACCAATGGGACCCAGTTAAGAGCAGAGGAGTGAGTGGTCTGACCAGGAGAGAAGGGTGACTAATGGGAGGGAAAGAGAGAGGTCAGAGTGTATGAGGGCATCCAGAGTGTGTCCAGTTGTGTGGGTTGGCCCAGAAGGGAGAATGGAGAGGGAAAGTGAGGAGCAGGGGGCAGTGGATAGAGTGGATACAGAGCCAGGGGAGTCCAGCTGAATGTTGAAATCACCAAGGAAGAGAAGGTTAGAGGTGGATGAAAGTAAAGAAGGGCAGAAGTCCGCCCATTCAGATGGTAGCAATGGTCAGGGTGGAGGTGGGAGAGGTGACCAACTTGCAAACCAGGCTTTCAAAAGAGAAATAGGGCTGGTTAGGTAAGATAGAAGCAGGAACCCACTCAGAGAAGATTAAGGCAACCACCCACCAGTGCAGTGAGGTCGCGGCTTGGAGATGATCTTGAAGCCGTTAGGTAGGAGGGAGTCAAAGGAAGTGACTGAGCTGGCATTGATCCAAGTGTCGGTAGGAGCGAGAATGTTGAGGTCAATGTCTACAAGGAAACAGATGTCAGAGGAGTGTTTGTTGGCTGAGCGAGTGTTAAGAGTCGCCTGGGGGAGGTGGTCAGCACTTTGAAGGTTTTCTGTGGTGGGGTACAGGGACGTGGTGCACCATTCAGAGGAGGGAGAGAGAGAGTATAAGGTGGAGATGCAGGTGAAAGAAGGATGTTAATGAGAGAAGGCAGGATGCAGTCAAAGAGAAGGAGGTTGGATTGTGGACCCTGAACTAGAATAATGCCAGTGTGATAGATATTAACGAAGCACTGCGAGGATGCGAAACCGGCCAAGAGGACTTCCCACTTGGTGCCACCGTTAATAGAGGAGTGTTTGGAAGGAGAGAAAGAGTGGCGATAAATTGGGGGGTCAAAAGATCAGGAGAGGGGACAGAGAAAAGGATATCAGTGAAAACATCTCTAGTGGACGCACTGACATAGGTGTCTGCAATGGGAAGTCCAGGGTTAGCACTCAGGATGTCCTTTTTGTGCTTTTTCCTGCCAGACTTTTAGAGATGGGGGATAGATGATAGTGTAGCAGTTAGAGAATATAGGAGAGATGGAGAGAGCCATAGGAGGACAGAGTTTTTAGCCAAGGGGTGAAGGAGGAGTGGCAGCACCGCGCAGTTATTGCTAAACTCACTAGGAGGCCTAGTAGATTGAGTCAGAGAGAATAAATGAAACCCAGAAGGAATAGAATTACATTTGATAAGTGGCACAGAGAGGTGTAAAAATTATGGACACCCAAAATCGATTTTAAAAACGGAGGCAGTAAACAATGCAAAGCAGATGGTGCCCAAATGATGCTAAAACACCCAAATTCGATTTTAAAATGGAGGCAGCAAACAATGCAATGCAGATGGTGCACAGGTAATGCTAAAAGCGGCCACATTCGAGTTTATAAGCACACTCCAAATTCGATTTCAAATGGCGTCAGCAAACAATGGAATGCGGATGGTTCCCAAGTAATGCTTAACACAAATGAGAGTAACAAATGCAATGAAAGGAATTAAGTTAGTTAAGGTGAGGATGGAGGAGGTGAAAAGGACTGAAGAGGTCTCAGTTGAGTAAGTTTTGGAGGTCAGCCAAACTCACTTTCATGACTGCAGGGATCGTGTGTGGCCTTTGAACCACTAGCAGTGAAGCAGTCAAGTAATTAGTCCAGGGGACGGATCATAGTTAGAGATGTGAATCTGTGGCGACAGTGCCTTAGATGTGGGCCTTTGTTGAATGGGCTGGCTCCCGCCTCCCGGTGGCCCTGATTGGCTGTTGAGGTGGTGAGGCAGCCAATCCCAGAGACCCAGGCTCACATCAGATGCATGGATTCAGTGCCCAGACAGGGCGACCATCTTGGCGAGTGACCTCACAGCAGGCCAAAACATGATTCAAGTGGCAAACAACCATGTTTGTAGATTACAAGTCACACAGAGTCATTCATGACTAACGTTGTGATGTTCACTTCATTCAGGATTCTTTTTTACAATTTAGCAAGCATCTCACGCACACAGTGAAATTATTTTCTTTAAGTCTACATTTTGATCCAAGTAATACATTATTACGTGCCCGGTGAATTAATAGCGCCCTGTTGAGTTTACCTCAAGAATTAAAGCTCTGCATGAGTGCGGAGGTGAGGCATAAGGAGAGGAGCTGTAGGGAGCTGCATCAGCTGTTGTTGCCCTGCTGGGAGATGAGGAAAGAGACTTCCCCCAGGGCCACGAAGTGGGCCTTTGTGGAAAGTCTTGCAGTGTGTTTCACACATTAACCAACAGATTGGAGTTCTCCATGGAGTTAGCACGCTTATCTTGCTGTGACCACGCTATACATCCTTGACGGCATTTCAGGGGGGTTGAGAGCACCATGCAATGCACTCAACAACTGTACCCTGGATGTGTACTACCAGTTAGCAGCATCCCTCGTTTAGGAGTGCTCACCTCTTTGTCGCTAACGCAGAGATCAAAACAAATAAACCTTTTGGAAGGTACCATATCCACGAGGACCCACTTTAGTTCATGCCAGTCATTTCGTTAGTAAACACAGGCGCAGCCTATTCATTACATATCAGCACAAGGACAGCAGCTTTGCTCTCGGGAAGCAAGGGTTGACTGCGGCAGGGCTTTTCTATCAGGAGGAAGCGGGTCCAAGATGCGGCGTCATTGTTCTTTGCATGGATTCGTCTTCTGCATTTCTGCAACATTTAAACTTTGCTTGCCGTTTTCTTGGAGTCTCACTTTGATGTAGCTTCTAACTAGAAATCCAAACACTACTTCACTACTTTGCCACTCAGCCATATCTGGTGTTGGCTGAGCGGCAAGGCAAAAGCTATGACCAACACTCCAGTCAATCAGGGTGTAGGGTTTTGGACCTCAATACTTGGTTTACACAGGGTTTCGAGATTGGAACACCCCCAGGACAAAGCAGTGACCATCACTAGAGTCATGCCCAAAAAAGGGTTGCCAACACTACCATCACTTTGGGAAAAAGGTACCTCTTTAGCACCCTAAAACTTCAAAGTTAAGTACTTTGCAGAGACACATTCAGAATATCAACCCCGCAGGGGCTTTTGATGAGTTCTGGCTTGGGAAAAGTCACCTTACCAGGGTCGAAAATTGTAAAAATATAAGGGCCTTACCCCGAGGTAGAGCTTAGACTTTTGGTCGAATGGAAGTGATACAATGAGTTAGGGTATGGGAAGCAGCATTGAGCAGACACTTTCTATACGAAGAAAATAAAATGCATGTGTCCACATTAGGTGCGGATGCTATTTGTTGGAACCTAAAGGCAGCAACTGTGACTCCTGTATTCATTCATCTGCCCACGGCAGCAAAGAAGATCACTACAGCTGTGAGAAGCAGTTGAGCTGTGGCATGGGTACCTCTCTGCAATTTCAAAGCCACCCACTAATACTTTTCCCCACCTTATCCATTAACTACTTCCTCCTCTCCTATCTCCATCTTCTCCATTTCCCACTCGTTACCATGTTCGCCTTCACTATCCTACTCTTATACCTTACTCTTTCTCTCTCTTTTCCCTCTCGCTCCACTAACCCCCTTTTGCTACACCCATACCCATTAAATCTCATCCCTGTAACCCTCTCACCACCTTCACTCAGCCACTGACTGAATCTGATCCTCGCCACAATACAAAAAACCCAACCTTATCTAGCCTACCTGAATCTCCTCATCTGACGCCACCTCCCGCTACTCCAACTGTACTCGCCATCTCTATATTGGGCTACGGGATGCTCAATCAATCTGTAACAAGTCCTCTTTTTCGTCTGACTGCTTCCTCTCCCATTCAACCAAGCTTGAACGCATTGCACTGACAGAAACGTTGATCTATCCAGCTGACTCTGCCTCCATCCCTTCCCTACATGAGCTATCCTTCTCATTCGCTCCCTCTACTTGTCATTCTGGCTGCAGTGATGGTGTTGTTTTCCACCTTTCTCCTTCTCCCTCCTCTTTGCATATGTCTCCACATCCATCACATTCCCACCTTTGTCCATCAACTCCTTCTTCTACACACCTTCCTAGCTTCTTGATGCACTCCCCACTAAACGTCACATTATTTTAATGGTTGGTTTCAATCTACGTAAACCCTCCCTTACCCAGAAAACTGAATTGAAATCTCTCCTCTGACTATTCTCTATCTTGATATGATATGATATGGCATTTGTAATGCGCCTATACACAAGTGTTTCAAGGCGTGACGAGGCAAGGAAGGGGGAACAGTGGGAGGACAGAGACAACGATCTTACTAGGCCAAGTGACATTGAGATTGCACAAGTGCAAGGGAAGGGGGAGGCGAAAAGTGCTAGGGGAAAGTGGAGGGGGCAGTGCTGTACATGGGATCAAAACAATAACAAGAAGTGCGGCCAGCAGGTGCAAGGGTAAGTGCAGACAGCAGATGTGCAAAAGTGCAGGTAGGGGGACTGTAGGGTTACAGATACAGACCCAAGTGCAAGGGTTGCCGGGAGGCAGTGTGGGTGTGCAACTGGGCGGGCAGGGACCTGGGCCCGAAATCATAGGGTGACCAATACAGTATCAGACAGGAAATCAGCAGTAGAGAGGAAGAGAGAAGGCAGAAGCAAAGAGGAAGGTCTTGAAGTGCTTCCGGACCCGGGGATGGTTCTACTCAAGTTTCAGAGAGGCAGGGAGGCTGTTCCAGAGAGAGGCCCCAGCCGAAGAAAGAGATCTAACATCACCTCGTTGCATGGAGAAGTGACTGACCCCTTCACAATTGTCGTACTCGCACTGCTAGAAAATTCAGTTGACTTCATCTTCATCTCCTCTGTTGTACCCTTCTCCAACTTCTCTACCATCCTTTCTCCCTCCGATCATTCCATCTTTACTGCCCTAATCACTGTCCCTCCCCATCCGCCGTTGCAAATATACCCCTCATGTTCTACACTGCTACCTCTCAGACATCACCTTCTCTCTTGCCACGAACTCCTATTGCCTCCACTGATGCTGCTTTTCTGAACCTTCATTCAACACTGTCTGCTCCCTTCTTATCTCACTACCCTCATAAAACATTCACTCAACTCTTTACGCATCCATGGCTCTCACGTCAAATCAATGCTCAGAAATGTCACATGCACAAATGTCTCCATAAATGGCACTGCACTCTCCTGTCGATGGCCAAAGATAGCTCTCTGCACACTAGGACTTCACCACTTCTCTTGACTCTGCTCAAGCTCTCCCCAATCTCACCTCAATCAAACCACCCACGATGTCTGCAATTGATATTTAATTCACTAATCGCTCTCCTAAATCCTAAACCATTCTCTTCTTACTATCTGTTGACAACATTGCCCTATACTTCTATGACAAAATAAAAAAGATAAATACCTCTCTTTTGTCTCCAGTCTTCTCTCTTCCCCTCTTCCTACACCCCTCTTGCCTTCCCTCCATTCTCCTGCTCGATCAAGGCATTTCATCCTAAAAATGTAGAAGAGGTTGTTCTAAAACTGGGAAACCCCTCCTCTGGTGGTGATGGCCGCTTTGCTCCTCAGATTGTCAAACACATTGCCCCAGCGCCTTATCTCAGCTCACTACCCCCTTTAATCTGTCTCTCTTCACTGGTATCTTTCCTTCAAACTACAAACTCTCTACTGTCCTTCGCTGCTTAGAAAGCCTGGCAAACCACCTCTGACATCATTCTTGATCCACTTCGATGAGGGTTCTGAACCCTCCACTCCACTGATACACGCTCATGAATTTTCAACATTTGACACAGTTTATAACTCTGATCTCCTCTCTGCACTTTCCCAATGTGGACTCCACCACAAAACACTGGAATGGTCCCACTCTTACCTTTCTGATCACCACTTCAAATTTTCATGGAATGTACTGACCATTAAACTCAGCCTCCTCCCTGTGGGCGTGCACCAAGACTCTGTTCTTAACCCCCTCCCCCTCACTCTTTATACCTTCTCATTAGGGGACCTCATCGCTTTTCATGTCAACCTGTCCCAGACAACACAGAAATCATCTCTTTTCCTTCTGACTTCAATGTTCTCACCAACATAATGTATGACCGTCAGCAAGCAAGTAGTGGATCGCTAAACTCCATTAAAACGGAAGTCATCTACTTTTCTGTTCACTCTGTTCCTCTGTGCCTACATCCCTGGGGGAATTAAGAGGTACAAGGAAGGGGAGAATCAGAACCTTTCCATCCATAATACATATTACCCAAAAATGGGGTGAAATGTCCATGGCAGGTGAGTTGTACCAGAACAATCTGCAGCAGCTGCGCTCCTTATCCATGCACAACTGGAAAAAGTTCACATTTCTTCTTATTGTTTTCAAATCCATCCATAACCTACACTCTTCTTATGGGTCTTCATCATTAACTTGCTACTCTCCCCTCGCACCCTATACTCCACTAACTACCTTGCTGTTTCACGCCCTCCTTCCGACCCTTCTCACTTCCTTTCCGTCTTTCTTCCTGTGCCCACCACTGAAACTCTCTTCCCCCAGATATTTTTAAAGCCCTCACTCATGCTACCTACAATTCCAAACTGAAATCCCATCTCCTCTCCCTGGAACTCTCTCACACTCTTACCCTATCTGCATCCAACTTCCCTCACACACCTCATCCTCCATTGTATCTGTCCCAGTCTCTAAATAAACCCTATGCCTGCTCCTAATACATTGCACTTACCCTCTCCACTTACCCCACTCAGCACTTATCCCCCTTCCCCTCCCACTATTAATGCAAGTCCGTCTTGTATTGTCCCTGGTCCATGTACCTGTGAAAATACACCCCTTCACTATGTTCCTTCTCTTTCACCTTTGGCTCACACTCATGCTTGCGATTGCACAGGGTCCCTGGGCCCTTTGATTCCTCACTAGTTCTCATTTGGAAAACATTCTATGTCTGCTGTACTCAATAATTACTCAATGAATAAATACTCCAGACTGCTCTGCAAATCCAGTGAGCTAACAAAAGTTACACTTAGTTTTGAAAGTATGCCATCGGATTTTGCTTTCATTGGGGTTTCAAGATGAAGTTATGCCATTTCTTTTGATGTCATTGGAATCAAATGTTATGTGGATGTATACTGCGCACTGCTACCACCCAGGGGCAGTCTCTAGGTGCTCACATGGCTCTGCAAGAAAAGAGGGCGGGTGTGTTGGTGAGGATAGGATGATTGGATAGGTTCAGAAACAGGAGGAACTGGTGTCTGTGTGCATTATCTTGCGTGTGGGTTGTGTGGCCCAGCTTGCTGTAACGATAAGGGTAAAGCTCAGTGCCTAGTGATGTGTTCAAGTGTTTATGCTGGGTGTGTGAGTCGTATGTAGTTAGGATGGCAGTAAAATCTAGCGCACAGGTTTGTTGTATCTGTAAGGGGTGTCCAGTGTTGCGGTTGTTTGTTAGATGTTTGATGGCGTTATGTTGGTGTGCGTTTGTGTGTGGTGCGGTTGTGCAATTTCAGATTATGTTCACTGGTATGTTCCTTCTGAGGTTAGGTCCAAAGTCTCTGAATTCTTTTTGAGTGTGAGGGTTAATTAATGCTAGGTGTGTGTATGTACAATATGGCTGGCCCATCGTCATGTATAGTGGCGTGGATTATGTTGGAGGAGCAGGAGTAGGGATGATTGTTTAGTACATTGGTTAATCTTGACAGTACCTCAAAGGTATGTCTTCAGCGCAGATCCAGTTGCCCCTCAGTGGTACCTTCCAACACTCCTGGTTGTGGTCTGTTGGCCGTCCCCACCACCTAACTTCCCCCACTGGTTCCTCTCTGTGCAATCGATTGGTTGTCCCTAAAAAGTTTCTAGTTACTCAGCAGGAATTATTTGGAATAATTGTGCTTTGACTAGTTGTGGGATTGACTACTAAACAGACCCTTGGCTGGTTTCCAAAACTTTCATGACGTTATGTGTGACTGAGCTACCCTCATCTAGGGTGACGCCTGATAGATAGTCTATATGCTTCAATTTAATGTGTTAAATGGCTGGTCTTTCCTGAAGGCATAAATGATGCACGTGGGGTCTCTTTCCCCAAATTGATCTAATGTGAGGCAGGCTACTCTTTGCCCATCTTTCTTGCAGTGACGCATGGCTGGTGAGGGGGGAGGAGGGAGGGTTTGGCGGTCGGGTATTTTTGGTCCTCCTTCATGTCTCTGCTGCTGTCCTTTATCTGTGACTTTGTCCCCTAGTGCATATTCTTCAGTCCTCTTTGCTTTTGCTGCCGTTGTCCCTTTGTGCCTGACATTAGCAGTTGAATAAACAGGTTTTTTGTCATTTCCTGAAGGTGAGGTAGTCTTCTGTGGTTCTAATTTCCTTGGGCATTGTGTTCCATAGGTTAGCAATTATGTGTTTGAATGCTGTTCCTCAAAACATACTCTTTTCGTGTTGTTTTGTATCGATTTGTAGGTCGTCCCTTTATCTTAGGTCTCTTCTTGGTTGGTAGTGGGTGATCTTGGCCTGGAGAAATTCTGCTCCTTGTCTGTGTAGAGATTCATGGGCAATGCAGAGGACATTGAATTTAATGTGTTTATTTACTGGTAGCCAATGTAAACTTCTCAGAGCTGGAGTGATGCAGTCTCTTCTGTTTAGTCTTAGTAGCGTCCTAGCTGCAGTCTTCTGAACGCCTTGACGTTTTTTAGTGAGTCTTTCAGGAATTCCTTGGTAGAGACTGTTTGTGTAGTCGATTGTTGTTAATATCAAGGATATGATAGTAAGGGCTATGTGTGGAAAGGCGAGGCATGGGAGCAACCCTCTGAGGAGTCTCAGGAGATAGAAACACTTTTGTGATATAGTTGACTTGCGGTTCCAGGGATAGTTTGTTGTCCATGAGTATTCCTAGGTTATTTACCACATTTTTAAGTTTATGGTTGGGTTCCCATGCATGGCGGCCAGTCCATTTGTGGGTTTATTGCGTTGCCTTTCTATGGTGTGACCATTATTTCCATTTTGCTCGGGTTCAATTTGAGGTTGTTCATTGTCATTCAGTTGTAGGTGACTGTGAGACAATTGTTGAGGTTGTTATTTGGTTCTTGGATCGTGGTTATCTTCACAATCAGTTGTGTGTCGTCTGCGTATTTGTGGGTGGTCAGTCTGTGGGTTCAAATGATTTTCATCAAGGCGCACATGTAGACGTTGCAGAGTAGGGGGAGAGGCTGGATCCTTGTCGAACTCTGCAGGAGATGATTTTAGTGTTTGAGGATAAAGGTGGTAGGTAGGTTCTTTCAGTTGGATTTGTGAGGAAGGAGGTAAGCCACCTTAGGGCTGATACTTTTATGCTGCATTCCATCAGCCTTTTTATTAGAGCTATATAGCTAATTGTGTTGAATACCACAGCGATGTCCAGTAGTATGAGGGCGGAATGGGTGCCATTGTCTGCATTTAATTTAAGGTCGTCCCATATGGATAGGATTGCAAATTCCATTCCTTTCATTGGTCTGAAGCCAACTTGTGAGTGGTCGAGTATTCCGTTTGTTTACACATATTTAAGTAGGGTTTTGTATACATGGTTCTCGAGGATCTTTGCCATGTAGGGCACGTTGGATATAGGTCTGTAGTTGCTTGGATCTTCTGCACAGTGGTTTGATGTATGGTGATTTGAAGGAGTTTAGTACTATTCCTGTGTTTAGTGACAGGTTCATTAGGTGTCGTAAATGTGATGCTTGGGTTTTTGTGGTTGATGATTTCTTTGTAGATGTCCGATAGGCCGGGGTCACTTGGAGATCCTGCGAGATTGGTGTCGAGGTGAGTCGTGCTGTAGTCAGTGATTCGCCTGTTATCTGTGCTTCAGTGGTTGTATTTGTATTAGCATGGTTTGGGTTGATGGTCTGCTAGATTGTTTACATGTTTGATCTCAAGTTGTTTGTGATGTTGTTACATAGTGCTTGCATTGGGATGACGTATTTGTTGCAGGATGAAGGTTTTTTTATTTCTTTGATGATTATGAAGAGTTTTTTGTGAGTTGGTTGCTGATTCAATCCTTGTAAAGTAGTTTTTTTTGTTTGAGTACTGTTGATTTGTATAGTCTGAGTTGCCTTTGGTATTTTATTTTGTCTGGTCAGTTGTATGGTTTTCTCCATATATTTTGCATGTTAAGGTTGTTGTTTATTTTAGGTCTTGCAGCTCTTCCGTGTACCATTTTGCGGCGAGTTTGTTTGGTGTGGCTTTGAAAGGTGTTGCTGGTGCTAATCTAAGGGCTCAGTGATCCTGGCGCTGGGTATGTTTTCCACTGAGTCTGGGGTCAGCTTGTTCCATTCCGTAGTGTTTGGTTGCGGTGATTCTAGCAGATCTGTTAAGGATTCCAGGTCTAGACTCTTCCAGTTTCTTTTCTCGGTGGCGCATAGTATTGCCTTGCCGTTCGGTATGCAGGTTTGGAGTTTGATGTAGAATGGTGTAATTTTGCACATTTTATCATGCTTAGAATAATAAAACAGGGGGTGAGATCTGCCAGTATTTAAAGCCAATCCCATTTTTTTTCTTTGATGCTATACCAGATTTACATTTTACACAGAGCAATTTATCAACAAAATAGGTTTACCTCATCTAAACTTAAATGTGGGTGTGAGCGGAGCCTACAATGATTTCTTATGGGAAATCTGAACTAACATACATGTCCTTAGCACTTAAGGAGTTAAAAAAAAACCTCAAATATATACAGACACATGCAGTGAACTTTCTCCGTAGAACATTGGTTTCCTTGCATGCACATTTCTGTTCGTGTCATTTTCCTAGAAACTATTGGAGTCACAAAATCCACGCCGGTTTTTAACTCTGATCTGCCTGTCTCAACTGAGCCGCTTGCTCACCATGTGAAAATTTAAGAAAAAGGGCCACCTCCTCTCTGAAAACAATAAGAAAAACATAAAAGGGACTACATGTTTGAAGTGGGTGATCAACAAATAGATGTGCTATAGTGTTACATGGTCATTGGAGAACATTTTGGGGAGTAAAGGCTAGCAATAAATAGTTTGTCTCAACCATTTAGTAATTCTAAAATAAAACATTGTGTAAGAGATGTTTTTGAATATTTAATTTCCCTCTTAAAAACCCCAGAGAAATATCCTTTTTTCTCTAGCATGTTTCACATTTTTCCTGGGTCTTCAACCAGGTCCGGGAAGTCACCTGGATTCTCTGCCTGTTCTGGAACATAAAGTGCACCGCCTTTACCACAATCATAAACCTGCCTCAAACAGGTTGGAATGAATGATGTCTTTACTCAGACACCCATGCACAGGGGAGGACTGGCAACATTTGGCCTGGGGGCAAGTTTACTTCTATAGCCTATACCTATAGTGCAATGGCCAAGCCCACAATGCAGTGGCCCCAACTTCCAGTAAAAACAATACCAACCTCCCGCTTCCTCCACATTCTCAAATAAATATAGTCGCCATTATTGGCATTACTTTCCGTTTATGCAACATATTTGTAGTTATGTTTGTGGTTTCTTAGTGACCTGCACCCCTTGTAATTCTCCCACTTACCAAACATAGTAACATTATTTTACCAGGATAACATAATTGGTAAAATGGAAAAGCTGAGATCTGACCACAGTTTTCAATGTCTTACAGTTTGTAATTTGACTGCATGCTACATTTCCTCACATCCCATCTTTAGTTTTAGTACAACGTAAAGAGGTGGCAAAGCTAAAGAATTCATTGGCATAGCAGAGCCATTGCTGAACGAGGTGGTTTGGGTTTGCTCTGTGAGAAACCTGAAGGCTCGGGGATCTGTCATCCAGGTGGCCAACACACGGCCATCGCTTTTGGATCCAGTTCCTGGGGGTGGACCAGTGCGGGAGGTTCACCTGGATGAGGGATCTTCGGGGAGTAGAAGTGGGACTCCGAAGGGTGAGACGCGGTATCCCCTTCCTTACAACACATTTTCCCCATCCTACCAGGTAGGATACCTAGAAACTCAACTCCCCAGCGCCCTTTCTCGAAAGAAACACTTTCTCACGGACAGCCCACCGTGAGCAACAATGGACTAACACCAGAGCTGTATACCTGACATGTCCCAGCACCATGGTCAGGCAATTACAAATCATTTCAGACACCTGACTTCCATCACACTTCCTCACATGGATAAAACACACGAGGAGACAGCAGTTCCAAGATTGCATTTTTATACAAGGAGAAAGACGGCAAGACCAGAGAGGGTGGCAAGGAGGGTGTACCCTTAAACTACAAAGACAGTTACTTTCGTGAACCTTGGAACTTAAGAAACCGAAGTCCAGGAATGAAGGCTGATCAAACCTGTACAGTGTGTCGGAGGTACCCCGGGCTCTCCTGTATCGATTACCCAGGCGGGAATGCGCAATTGCCGCTGTGGTACTGTCCTTGGCTCCTACAACAAAGCTGCGTAAGAAAATACAGCACAGCCGTTGAGTCAGAGAGAATGATACCAAACCAGCTTGTGTTTCGAACCAAGGTTGCAAGCAGCAACTTTGTATAAAAAGAACAGTGTGTGAGGCGTTTACGATGAGCGATGCAAATATAATTGGAAACAAACAAGAGTAATGGGACTGTGAGAGATCAAGCAAAGATACCATATACAGAGTGATCCGGTGCCACGTGGGCACTCATTTGAAGGTCTATGTTAGGTATCCAACTGATGCTGAATGGGAGAAAAGGAAATTGAGATCGAAGTGGTCATGTAACGGGTCAAGCTAAACCCTGAAAGTCTTCGATAGTTTAAAGTACACTGCAGTTGGTCCGAGCCTGGCTGAGGGAGACTAATTGAGCAGGATCTGAGCCCGGCTGAGGGGAATCCGTGGTGAACCGTGAGTCACCCGAGAAAGAATTCTCTGACATTTATGTGGAAGAGATCTAAGCCCAGAAGAGGGGGATCCAACCTGGAACTTTTGAGTTAAAAAGGATCCAGGTTGAACACCCTAATTGTGTGCGTGCGAAATACTGAAGGGGAAAGAACGTTTACTTATTGTTTTGTGCAGCAGGCCCTCTGAGTGAAGAGACTTGCAAGAAGTAAAGAGGCCTTGACACAGAAGGTCTTGAACTGTGGAAATTGAACTGTATCCTCATGCCACAGAAGCCAGAGTGTGTGCTTTGCTGGAGTGACACGCCTTGCCCGTGCTCAAAACGTATGGAAGGGAGCCACATGGCCCGAGCATCCTGACACATAATTTTGTGAACACTTCTTTCTTTTTCACAAAAATTACCCCACATTATTTGTAAATTAGTGATAAGGATTCGCAATAGTTTTTTTGTATAGTCCATTTTTATTTGACAAGACTACACTAGGACTGCGTTATTATTATTTGTTGGTCGTTGCTTGCTCCCATATGTAGATTTAGGTTTAGATAGGCGTTTATCGCACACTGCTTGCGAAAGTTCAATAAACACCCTGGAACTGTGGTCACTTGTGTCTGTCTTACTATTGCCACCATACGTTCCTTATAGCTCTCAGAGGCAAACATGAGCTGGCATGGCACCGCTATCAAGGAAGTCGCGGTAACCCCATTGATAAAAAAAGAACTGCCCTAAATTCTAAAGATACATTTAACCTGAGGCCTATTACCAGCACTCCCTTTATTTTAAAGTTTGTGCACACAATCGCTGCCTCACAGTTACAAGAATATCCAGGAGCCTCTGGTATTGTTCAACCTAGACAATCAGGCTCCCGAGGTAACCACAGGAATGAATGTGCCCTCTTAGACCTTCAAACACAGATGCTTGGCATCAAGCAGCTTTCGATTTATTAGACCACGAACACCTGCTAAAAACATTGGCAATCACAGGCTGGATGAGCACATTCTTGAGTAATAGAAGGTCCAGAGTGTGCTGGGGTAATGCCACTTTGGAATCGGCACAAATACACTAACGGGTTCCGCAGGGTGCATGTTTGTCCCCAGCCCTGTTTAATGTTTACATCAGACCCCTTTGTGACCAGCTGGTACACATGGGGAAACAGTTTATCAACTATCCAGATGACATCCAACAGTTGATAAAGTTGAGTGGGAACTACATGAAAGACGCAGAACAACTGACTAATAGTTACAGATCCATTAAGAGATGGATGACAACAAGCTGGCTGTGCTTGAATTGCGCCAAAACAGAAGTTATGATTTATGGATCTAGGCAAGCCAGGGCTAAATTGGGAATTGAGTATAGAGACTTTCAGGTCTATCATGAGTTGGGTGGTATCCCGGCGCTAATTGTGCCAGGATACTGCCCAACGCAATTTGCCTTACCACTACGCAGTCCGCCGCAATTTGCACCAGATCATGAGTAGTGGTTAGGCGGTAAATCCCCATTCCCCATTGGGTTCATTGGACTCAATGGGGCTGGGGGCGCAATTAGCGCCGGTGCAAACTGCGCCGCTGCTGATAGAGCCGAAAATGCCCTTTCCACCAGCGCATTCATTGAATGCATCCTAGCAGGGCCAAACTCATGACTGGGCGGAACGGTAAATGCAGCGGTAATAGCATTACCGCCGCATTTTACTGCTCGGCCCAACTCATGATGTGTCCCTTTGAGATGGAATGCTGCTGTATTCCTGTGCCGAATAAAGTCAACACTCTAGGTGTCTTCTTGGAAGCCTCCCTTGGTGTAGATGCACATGTGGATGGAGCCGTAAAGAAATCTCACTTCCACCTGAGAGTACTAAGACAGAAAAACCCTGGTAACACATAGGAATTGCGAAAGCTTGTTAGGGCTATTATTATGACAAGCTTAAATTATTGCAATGCATTACTCAGCGGCGCTAGAAAATAACGCATCTAAAAGCTCCGAGTGATACAAAACGAGGCCATCAGGATTGTTAGTAAAACCCCAAGAAGAGAGTATATAGTAGGTGCAAGGAAAGAACTCCACTGGCTGCCAGTGGCTGTTAGAGTGTGTTTCAAGGTAATTACACTGACCCACAAATGCCTTTATGGCAAAGCACCTCTGTACCTAAAACAGAGGTTGGTTCAATATGCACCAAGTAGACCCTTACGCTCTAGTACCACTCAACGCCTAGTCAACCCCAGGCTTAAAAGAACAAGGGGTAACAGACGGTCTTTCCCTGTGCAAGCGGCTCAAGCTTGTGAACCCTCTACCTGTGGACCTTCGCTGGGAAAAAAGGTTATTGATTTTCAGGAAACGCCTGAAAACCCTTCTATTTGAATATTGAGTTATAACTGGCATTGGATTATAGGTCCTGTCTTGTTTCACTGAAATCTCCATGTGTAGATGAGCGCCCTGATGCCTGCAGGCTTTGGCGTGTAATAAACAAACACATAAAATAAATAATAATAATAATAATAATAAACAAAATAAATAAATAAAAGACCCATAACTGACTTCCTGCTTCCCAGCCCACAACACAAAACCCATACCTGCACCCTGTGTTCCCACCCCCAAAACATAAGACCCTCACTTTTCCTCCTGCCTCCTCACCAGAATGCTTAACATATATTGTTAAAATGGGAATTATTTATAGAGTAACGCAATAGAGTTATAAACCCATATGATTGAGGCTTTTTGCTCTTCAGATAGTTAAGGGAAATAAGGCACAGTGATGAAAAGTGATTTGCTCAGGATCACATAATATATGAAGTGCGGAAGGTGGGGATTTGATCCCTGTCTTCCAGGTTCCACAGGTTCTAATTCAGAAGGCAGGAGAGACTTCATCTTCTCCCATTCCATCTTCAATATTAGAAACAACACAATGCTTTGTGCAAAGTTGATATTCAAGGGCTAACCTGGTATACTGTTCAATAAATAAAGCACTAATATATCTATAAGGGACAAGCCTATTAATTGTCTGTATGCTGAGGGAAATACACTAGATATAGTGAAAACCTACTATAATTATGATCTCAGTCTGTACAATTGCGTGTACTTTAAAAGCACCAAGTTACATGATAAAGCAACCTGAAAAAAATAAAAGCGAAGTAGTAATTGAAACATATGTTCACTAAGAAAGCGTGCATTACAAAAAGAAAGGGGGTCAAGCCAGTCCCAGAATCGTGGGCATTGGCAATCAGGTCAGACATAGATCTCAGCAACAGTCAACCTGCTTTCCTACAGTTGCAGATGTGTACCTCTGTCTCATTTTCCGTATGCTTACCCCTCATCCTGTGGTGTCCTTCCCTTACACCACATTTCAAAGCCACTGTTTCCTACAATGAACTTTCAGACCTTTTCCCCTTTTGTTCCATCCGTTAACTATTACCTCAGTCCCCTTTCATTACTTTGCACGCACCTACTTCCCTTGCCCACATTGCTCAGTCACCAATTCCTTGCCTCTCACACCCTTTAATTGCCCTTCGCACCAAGCTCATTCCTTGCCCCTCATCACCTTCTGTTGCTCTGGCTTACAGTTAGACAGTAGACCACCTTGATTTTCCAGTCAGCCTGAGCCAGGCACGGCAAGAAGCCATGGTCTGGGTCTTGCTGGTAATTGTGGCTATGAGGACTGCACTTGAACAATGCAGAGTGAAAGACAGCAAGAGCATGTGGCTTTGTTTGTGCTCCTAAATTGCACTTCCCTGGACGGTCAGCTCCATAATTCAACTCACAGAAGCAGAGAGAACTGCAAGGGGAATACGCTGTGGACCTTGAGATTCAGAGGGAGCAAAAGCGGTGTATTATATGTATGTGCGTTTTCAAATAAGGTGGAGTGTGCAGGTGTTTCAGTTTTCTGTAACTGGGTGAATGTGTTTAAGTGTATTTGCGACACTGCAAAGTATAGGCGGAAGGTGGTATCTGTGTTCATGTGACTTTGTATCCATATATTTAAATCTGGTGTCGATTTGTCTTTTGTTGATCACATAAGAGAAAGGTGTTCTGGACAGGAAAATGAAATACAATCACATTTTGAGAGGGTCATTCAGAGTTGGGTGGTAACAGTAAAATTGTCAGTATTGGGCAAATACCATTGATTTTACCATCCATTCAATTCATGGTTTGAACGAATACCTTTGGTGGTATTCCATGGGAATACCGGTGGTGGTATTTTAGGCAGACCTTTTGCAGAAAATGCCCCTATTTCTACCTCCACCTTGAAGGTGGATGCAAACAATCCAAACTGGCCCCCGATGTTTGTAAATCTGTGTTTTTGCTGTACAGAGCACACACACATGTGCCTTCATAGAGTGAGCAACGTTTATTAAAAGGGATATGCTGAAAGGGTAAAAAGGTGCTCATCTCTGATTGCCTCCTCTCACCATCTTTCCCATGTAATGTATAAAGGGGCCAGAATTGACCCTTTTGTGCATATAGAAAATCAACAGTAGTGATATGAGCCACTACTGCACACAATCCATTTCTCTCTTCACATTGATGCTGAAAAAGACTGAAAGAAATGTTTACAAATTACCTTTTTGGTTGGTATTTGTGAAAAGGCATTGGAGGTATTGCAGAAACACCACCTATGCTGGTGGTAAACATTGGGTCGGGAGGATTTTCAGAAAGACCACTGGCAGAGCTGGTAACTCTCTGCAGCGCTATTAAAAGAAAATCTCCAAACTCTGGATGGCCCCCTTAGTTTGTAGTCTTCTAATAATTAATACCTGAATATTGCATGTTTCTATGTGTGTTTTTCAACGGTGTCCAAATGTAAGTACTACAAAATGTCCAGCAGCCATTTATATAACCACAACCTGAGTAACATCCATGGGTGCTCTTACATACTTTTTGAATGAACACACTGGTGATCAAGAAATTCACCAGAGCATAGTGTAAGCATTTGTACATAATCAAACTAAAGACAAACCCTAATAGGATATGGGCCCTTCCTTCCCTGGCAAGTAGCAGTCTTGATAAGATGCTGTGGAGTGTAGCAGACCAATGGTGTTTGGGGAGCAGTGGTGCTAAGATTATCATTTAGGGTCACAGAGTAGGTGATTTAAATGCATACATTGCCACTATTGCCATTGAGCGATGTGAACATGCCCCTGCAGCCGATACTCCTTTCCAAATCACTGTGGATGCCCGCGTCTAGGGGCCACCCTGGCACATCTACAGCATTGCAGAAATCCAGACGAATGCCTCGCTCAGTTTACAAGGAACCTGAGCAGGCTTTGCAGCACTCTCTTCCTTTGTGGCTGGCTTGATTCTGACGGAGGGCCTCTTTTTTTATATTTGTTTTTGCATTTTGGATCTCAGAGGCGTTGCTAGGGGGTGGGGGGGTAAGGGGGCTATAGCCCCTGGTCTTTTGGTTGTAGACCCGGATAGAATCTCAGGAGCTACAACCAAAAGGCTAGCTAGGCCCCAGTCCCGACAGTTCCGACATTAGCTTAGCCCCGGGTCTTTTCCAGACCTAGCAACACCCTGGCCTATGAGACAACAACCCAGCCAGCCTGGCGGGCATTTGCCCCTTTGCTCCCCCTGCCAGTCCGTCCCTGCCCGTGCATGGTATTCCTGCCACATAATCTCCAGAATACTTGAGCAACTCTCCAACCAACTCCCTGTACAAGACCCATGGTATGATCTCATTCTGGTCTAAAAAATACACTTGAAAACTAGCAGTTTCCTTTTATACAATCGCTCCGCCTAGGAATCTATATGTCACTGCAATCGTGGTTATATTGTGCTCCGAGCTCTTTAATAGAGGTTTAAGAGCTCAACAGCTCGGCTACTTGGGACTAGCCAGCGACATCCACCTTAAGAGTACTTCTAAAATGAGCGTAGAAGATGTGGAGGCCCAATCCATCAGGATTCCAAGTGGCGACCTGAAGCTCACAGAACTCATTGAGCTCTTATTGCCCTCTTTTGCACACTATGTACCAAACATGACAAAGGAAGGGGGCTGGGAAATGAACCCAGCTCAGGAACACATTGCTGTCACAGAAGTGAAGGAGCTAGAGCTTCGAGAGTACAGGGAGATGCAATAGGCACAGACACGGAGGGAATCATGTGGCCTCTCTGCAGACACTCTGTATTTAGCAGAGAGGAAGATTCTCTGTTACAGGCAAGAGGTGCACCAGCCACTATTACCCTCTAAAATCAGGCAAATGCCCCCAACCAAAGATAGGAAACAGACACAAACCAGTCTACACCTCTTGCTTCTACTCGCATAGCTCCAGGTATATACACCTAAATCACTGGTGCCAAGGAAACAGCCGTAAGGTAGTAGGTTCGAATCAGGAGACGGACACATTTTTGAGGTTTTTTTTTCTTAAGAGAATAAAAGGGTGTTTATCAGGATGTCTCCACAAAAATGCAGTCTTCTGTCCGGAAATCCAGTACTAACCTACTTTCATTCCCCATCTCTAGAAAGGAAAAGCACAAACCCACTAAGGCAGATTTGGGGGAATTTCCCACTCAAAGGGAGGGGAGGGCGGTTTCCAACCAACACCACTTTTTGACTCGTTATCATAGACCAGGGGTGTTGCTAGGTCTGGAAAAGATCTGGGGATACGCTAATGTCGGGACTGTCGGGACTCGGGGCTAGCTAGCCGTTTGGTTGTAGACCATGAGATTCTATCTGGGGCTGCAACCAAAAAGACCCGGGGTTATAGCCCCCTAAATCTCCCCCCCCTAGCAACGCCTCTGTCATAGACTCTTCCCTAGGTTCAAAGTTCCGAGTTGCACAGTCCAGGCACTGCTGAAATACCGTCCCAGGCTCCATCCGGGTTTCTCTCTTCCTTGCCAAAAAGTTCTCACAGTCTTGGGGGTGAGGGGACTGTTGTATTTCTTGTTTCCTCATGCTTCATTCCTCCGAGTCTCTTCCTCCCCCACTCTGGACCTTTGCTTCTTCTTGTTTCCCACTCTGAGGTTCATTCCTCTTTCCCCCACTCTCAGGCTCGCCTCCTTCTCTTCCAACTCCCTCCATTATGGGGCTGGTTTATTTCTTCCCTTCAATGCCACGGTTTGGTTTCTCTATCTGCTGCCCCTCCACACACCCCGAATCGGTTTGTTTCGCTCCCCCCACTCTGGGGCTTCTCAGTGCTTTCCACACCTTGGGGTTTCTCTGTGCTCTCCCCACTCTGGGGTCCTCGCTTTACCACCCACCTCTCTGTTCTCTGGAGCCACTGTGTACCTTATACCATGCAGGGTTCCTTGGGAAGGCTGTTGTGGCTGTCCGACGTGGTGTGGCTTACACAAGTTGCCAACTGGGTTCTGCATCGGCTGCTGCGTCTCGTCTCCAGCTCGTTTCACACAAGGGTGAGACTGCAGCTTCCACTCGTGCCTGTGGCTCGCCGCTTTGAGGTTCCTCGTTTGCTTATGCTTTTCCAGACCAGATCCTTCTGGCTACTTGTCCAGTATGCGTTGTTTCCTCCCTGCAGCGTAGACCACTGGTTGATATGCATAGTCTGCCGTGCTCCCTCTCTGCCTGGCCACACCACCACCTGTTCACTCGAACTCTGCAGGCTTCATCCAATGGCCTACAGATTGGTTATGTTCCTCCAGGGGGTTGGTCCACTCGCTCCTCTGCTGTCTTCCTGGAGGACTGGGGAAAGTTGGAGTCATAAACCAAACCAGTCATGACAAAAGGGGGTTAGGATTGTCATACATCTCAGCTCCCACATACCCAACAAAGATGGAACCCATCTCCCCTTGGGGAAGGGAAAAGATCTCCTTGAATTGATGCACTGATCTGAAGAGGAACTTTAAGGTAAAATGCTTCTTCTAATTCTTCTAACGTGCATAAATCAGTACTTAGTATTTTCAAAGACGCATGCACTTCAAAAAGATAGCTGTTACTTGCCTAAAAATACTCCTTTTAGGAATAGGAATTTCCTTTTTACTTGAAGCAACAGGGAGTAAAACATCCCAGTTCCAAATCTTATCTCGAGCCCTGAGAGTTTTTTTTGTCCTCTGGCACATACAAATAAATAAAATGCAATAAAACAGTCAGCGGGTTGAGCGCTCGCTGCTGCGATCTGAGCGTGATCTGCAGGTTCAAATCCTGGCAAGGCCAACTCAGCCTTTCATCCTTCCGAGGTCGATAAATGAGTACCAATTTCGGTTCGGTGATATTGTATGTAAATATGTGCTCTTTAAAGTGCTTTGGATTAAGGCACAGCGAGTAGGGCGCTCACTTTGACATCTGTGCAGAGCCTGCTGACTCAGGTTCGAATCCCGGCAGGGCCAAACTCAGCCTTTCATCCTTCTGAGGTCGATAAATGGGCACCACACACTGTGGGTAATAATAAGCAGCGTTCAGATACCTGAGGGTTGGTAACGCTATATAAATGCGAAATAATTATTATTATATAAATAACACATCATTATCATTGGCAGAAACCAAGACGAGAATGTGCAATATATGTAACCCCCGGGTCTTAAAGATTCGAGAACCAGGAGAAAAGGGTTTTCCCAGGTTTCTGGCCACACCCAGTGAACAGGAGCCAACGCTGGGAAACCAGGGGCTAACAGATAGCAAAACCTCCACATGACGTAACTAGAAGGTTTAATCACAATATATGATCCATTAGGCGTTAAAGGTCTTCCAGCCAAGTGCTAGTGCTCCTTTATACACATTCCCGAGTACAGAGTAAACATTACAGTAGGTATGTTTGTATGGCACTAGTTGTCCTGGGGAGTCAAACATAGCTCATTGTGGCAAGCTAACCAGATTCGTGTAGGCTACAAGCAGGGGCCAAGTAGATCGCAGTCATTTTGATTCCCAGTAGCCAATCGCTCTATTAACCAAAGAGTGAGTCTGTGGAAACAGTTGCCCCATAATTGGCTCCAACGATCGTCAGCAAGAGTCAGAAGGGCATATAAGACATTAAACGCAGCACAGACACTGTGGTACAATAATGCTTACTCGTTTTACTGCAGCAGTGTGTTCCCTGACTTTTTCTAGCAGTGTAGCAGGCTGCAGTATGTCAAGGTAAAGGCAGCAGTAACTACGCCAATGATTTTAAGATGGAACCAACATTTTGAGCATAGTAGTAATTGACAAATGTCAATATTGGCAGCTGTAAAAAAAAAAAGGTACACTGTGAATTCTTTGGGGTTGGTCACATGTTCACAAAAGGGAGCATGCATTCACTTTCTGATACACTGCAGAATCACAAAGAATGCAATAATATTTACGCCAGCTGCTGCAGGTCTGGTGCAAGTAGCTTATCCAGGCCAATTCTCCTTGCCTTATGATATGTGCTAGTTTTGATTTCCTCCTTCTAACCCCCAGCAGGGATGTCATAATCCTTCAATGGGTATGGTATGAATGTGGTATGAAAGTAAGCATGGGTTGTATGATTACAAAGTGAAATGTTTTACGGACTGGGATGTACTTCTCTATGAGAGAGGAGAGCAATTTACAGATCCAGATCAAGAGATGAATTCCAAAAAGTATTAAATGATTGAATACTACATGATATTGAATGTGCACAGCAATGATTCAATAATGTATGGTGTTCATATAGTTGTTTGTCAAACTATTTACACTCTCTCTAAAAATTGGAGATGTGAAACAAGAAAAAAAGTTTTTTACTGTTGATATGCTAAAAATAACTATTTTTTGATACGATTTGGTGTAGTAATTTAATGGTTACTAATCTCATGTATTAAGGTACAACCACACATGGAGTTGGGGAAGCAAGTGACCGAGTGAACATTGTGTATTGTCAAACAAGTGTTTTTTGTAGAGGGCTGTTCACCAGTGGTCGTAGAAAATATTGCCTCTGGTCTCTCTAAATTAGTTATAATCCTTCAATGCACCATATACGGGACAAAACAGTTGTGGGGCACACATTTCTCGCTAGGAACCCGTGAATATATTTTCAGATTTATGTATTCATCATGAAGGAAATCAAAGAAGACTCATCTTCCGATAATGAAAAGGTTTTGGAACGAGTAGGCACAAAAGACAATTCCTGTGTGGGTATCAAAGGGAAGAAGAACCTCCACCACACATGTGCACACAAACTTTTCGCTTGTCCTGACTTTGAAGGTGATCTACCGTGTTCCTGCGGGTAACATTCGCTGCTGCAGAAGGGGACAGCTCATAACTATTCCTCATCTTGCGGCATATGGTATCACCTTTGCTGTCTTTGATTTGGCGAATTGACACCACCAGTGCATGAGACCAGAGAAGAAATGAATACAAATCTGAGAGATTTACATGGCATGTGGCAAAAGTCATGGAAGCAATACCTATTTGATTACACTGTGATTAAGGAACTGCGCAAGAAAGGAGGCCAAATTAACCAACCACAGAGGATGCATGTTTCCTTGGGAATTGCATGTCAGAAAAATACAGCAACTCTTAAGACCACAGCCAAGGCAGCTCATAATTCAAAATAAAAGGAATGCTGTTCGTTTTGTAATAAAAGAGAATACACGGTTTTCCAAGATAAGAAGCCGTCTGATTACCAAAAATATCTTTGTTCACCAAGGTGGGACACTATTGTTGGGAAATACTGCAAATCATTTTGCAATATTCACTTTAAAAAATCATGCAGGACTTTCCACACGAAAGGCCAATTTCACTTTTTCAGTGTGACCTAAATAATCTTCTTGTAAGGACAATTTGGCAGGAAGTCTCCTCTGTGGGCATTAATTGTACAACATGCAGTGAAATCTCCTATGAAGCACACACGCAAGATGTCATACTACTATCAGAACGATAAAGCTCCTGGTCGTGTGGTATAGCTACAGAAGTTTATTAACAGATGCAAAGCACTGTTTACACTTCTTGTTCACTTTGGGGGTTTCGTTTTCCCCTCTTCATGAGGCCCACCTCTGGGAAGGGATTTCAGGTCTTCCTGAATCACAGAAAACATGTAAAGATCTTTCAGAATATCACACATTTCATAGCTCAAAGGTTTCAAAAAGGTAGATCCTTTAGTTTAGTTTAGTTTAGTTTGTTCATTTATAAAGGGCGTCCGAACCCTCAGGTAGCTGGGCGCATAATCATGTGCACAGCAGAGTTACATATCGTTACAACAGAGTTACATATCGAACATTTTAATACAGCAGACAGAGCATACATTAGTCAAGGCTCTGAGAGTTACATACAAGCATAGAATATACACAGATTATAGTGTACAGAGAATAGCACAGTTACATCTTAATACAGCAGAAGGAGCATACATTAGTCAAGGCTCTGAGAGTTACATACAAGCATAGAATATACCAAGAGTATAGTGTACAGAGAATAGCACAGTTAAATCTTAATACAGCAGACAGAGCATACATCCATTTGGATTTTTAGATCCAAGAGGGCAGTTTCAGTCCCGTGCCTTGGTCTAAAGCCAGATTGTCTCAGGCCTAGGAGGTTGTTGTCTTCCAAATGTTGTTGTATTTGGAGATAGGCTACCCTGTCCAAGATTTTGAGAAGAAATGGGACTGTAGTGATAGGCCTATAGTTTGTGGAGATGTTGGGATCTAGGATGGGTTTTTTGAGCAGGGGTAGGACCCACGCTTCTTTAAGGTTGCTGGGAACCACTGAGTTTTTGAAAGAGGAGTTGATCAGAGAGGCGATGAGGGGCTAGCTCATTATCACCGTCTTTGATGACAGATGAGGGACAAATGTCACCTTTGCAATTGAATGGTTTAAGACTGGCGATTATCTTGAACACTTCTTCTTCTGTGACTGGTGAGAAGTGGAAGGAGGGGCAGTTAGGGGTGGTGTAGTTTATTTTGCTGCTGGGGTTCTGCTTGGAGGCAAGGCTAGCTTTTTTAGCTTCTATCTTAGATTATAGGAGGGCAATTTTGTTAGCGAGGGCGAGCTGGATATTGTTACACCAGGCCTTGTCTTTAGTACAGTCCTCTGTAGGAGGCAATGGTGATTCAAGTTCCCTTAGTATAGAGAAAAGTTCTTTGGTGCCATATTTAGCATTTTGTATTCTCAAGTTATAGATCTCTTTTTTAGCATTTAAGATGGCGGATTTGTAGGTGGAGGCAGCTGAAGCGAATTTGTCTTTAGTGGAGAGAGAGGGGGCTTTTCTCCAGCTAGTTTCTGCGGTTCTTTTAATATTGCAGAGAGCTTTTAATTCTGCTGAGAACCTTTTGTTGGAATGGGCAATAGGTTTGGCTTTTCGTTGTTTGAGAGGAGCTATCTGGTTGAGGGCTAGTTCTAAGGTATTGTTGTATAGATCTACTATGTCTGCTGGGTTGTTATTTTGCGTAGGTAGATTAGCTTTACTGATAGGCGCGAGGAGAGGTTTGAGGTTCTCTATGGTGATGATGCGGTTATTTCTGGAGATTATTTGAGGTAACTTTGTGGGTAGTGTGGTAGATGGTGAGGATCTAGGTAAGGAGAAGGTAATAAGGTGATGGTTAGTCCAAGCACAAGGAGAGATGTCAGTCAGTGAGAGGTTGCAGTTGGCATCTGCTAGCCAGTCCAAGGATCTTCCTTTTGTATGTGTAGGTTGATTAATGTGTTGGGTGAAGCCTATATGGGTAATCGTTTTTGCTGGAACTCCTTAATGTATAGATAGTCTTCCATCCTGCTGAGCACACTTTATTTAAGGATATTTGAGGGAGCACTTCTATTCCACCTTAGCACACATTATTGTCTCTAAGCATTAAGAAAAGGATGGACTGCCTTCCTTTCGATAACTCCATTGTTTGCCTATTTATTTTTCCTCCTAACTATGGAACAGTATCTATCCTTATCATTGTATGGGCGAAACGTATAGAGGCAAGAGGCTGCACCCAAGGAGCTACACTACACGTATAAGATCTGTTAGCTACATTTGATACTGCAGATCATGAGGTCTTACTGTAGGTAAAGCAAAGTTTTAGATGGTTTGCATCCTTTCTGAAAAATAGTTCCCAGTGGATCAACTGAGAGCCA
This sequence comes from Ambystoma mexicanum, assembly GCF_040938575.1. Lineage (NCBI taxonomy): Eukaryota > Metazoa > Chordata > Amphibia > Caudata > Ambystomatidae > Ambystoma > Ambystoma mexicanum. Next base: position 671,379,088 of record NC_090935.1, on the reverse strand, counting down.
TGTTTCTTCATCTAATGCCATCAATGTGAAGTTCCTCAAGCATAGGTTCTCATTCTGTCTAATATTCATATAACCCTTCTTACTTACGCAGCTTCACGGTTTGGCATACATTTTCATATGTATGAGGATAAGGCTCGCACTATTTCTGGTTCAGGAGATCATCAGCCATTAGACTGTCTCTTTTTGGGGGTTTCCAATCCAGAGCCCTGATGGGATGAATGGATGGATGCACAGAATGTAGGTGATTTGACCGAATCCATGTTTTCGAAAGTGAAGTGACCGATTTGTTTTTTATTGCGGGGGGTGACCCCCGTAACCCTTCCTCCTTCCCCTACCTTTATTCATATCCCTTACCCTACCCCATATATATTTTATTTCAAATGTTTTTTTTTTCGGTAGAAAAATAAAAAAATATTCTGTCACTTCTTCCTCGAAAACATTGGATTCTGTCACTTCTACGGTATCGGGATGCGCCACCCAACTCAGTAATGAGTGGAAAGAATTGCTGAGCCTTTGGATCAAGTGTTCTTATGTCAGATTAGCAGATAATGGCGTTTCCAGATGATAGTACCCTTCATTCTTGTAGGATTGCAATGCCATTAATATTACTGTATTGTTGGGGCTAACTAAGGAATCTCTCAACAAAATTCACAGGCTTCAAAAATATGCTTCTCAGCTCTTCCGTGTTCTATGACCTTATGATCTACACGTTCCAGGAAGCCTGTCTGTGGAATCACTGCCAGTCATTTTGTTTGAAGACTTTGAGAACATTTAAGAAAGGTTTTAAAACATGGTTCTGTAGGTGATAATTACTTTTCTTAAAACAGCGTCCTTTCAGTATCTATATGGGTTGTACTCTATATATGGAGTGTGAGTATATTATTTGTTTCTATTCATATACATTTTTGTAAGACAGTGGCATTGTGCCAGCATGTTGACACTTAATAACTATACTAACTAAAGTATATATTTTTTTTAATCCGCTTCAAACGGGTGAATTCTAGAACATGGGTAAATTTAGGCTGTTTTGTTTGTCTGCTCTTTGAAGGGTGCGCTGTATCTTAAGGGAAAGAAAGAATATGCAGTAGGCAGGCATTGAGCTGCCAACAGTCCCCTCCCACCATGCAACATTTTGTAATTTGGGGACTTTCCCATGGTACGATGGCAATGCAAATCTGTTCAGCCAGAATTACACAGCTCCGATATTCGCCGCCAATGGTCAGAATCAACCAAAACCTCTTGTATTTATTATGTCCAAATTCAACTAAATTGTGCATAACTTTTATGTCAGTAAGAAGTGTTTCTAATTTTGTTCAATCTTTTGTATTTTTGAACAGGTGGCTTACTTCAATCAGCTGACAGCTGATGTGCTGCCCTACGTCGCTGGAAATCTGGGTGGATGGTCCAAATCCGTCGAGGAAACAGCTTCCTCCTGCATCCATTTTTTAGAAACCTTTGAAACTACCTGCATTTAAACTGCTATTTGGAACCAGAAGCTGAACGCCTCGGATAGGCGAGGAGGAAGGGGACCTGAAGCACCGAGATAGCGCCTCCTTCCACAAGCAAACCCGTAGACATTATTGTCAATGATCGGCGAGAGCTGCATTACCAACGGATTTAGAGAAACATTATCCACTGTGACCATAGGAAGACCTCCTTCTTGAACAACTGAAAAAGCCCACCAAGCAGCCAGAGCACTTGGTTCTTGGAGACCCTGAAGCGGAACATCTTCTGCATAGCCTTGAAGGTTGGGTTGGGAAAAGCAAGGTCTTCCGTCACAAGCACACCGACTCCAGCAGGTAGATTCTAGGGTGGAAAGCCACCATTCTCCCTTGGTGCAAACCCGGAACCGATGTCATGGAAGCAAAGCCGGTGCATCAGAGTTTGGAAAGAGCTGCAGGGGCATAAATACATATCTGTGAAACTCCTGACTTTAAACAATTGTAATGATCTAATATCGAATGCATAGCAATGCTTCTTCGACCTGCTTGCCTGATAGGGCATGGGAGGAATATGTCTTCTTTTGGACAGCTGATTAATTTGAGATGCCATTGGCAGATATTTTTAATATAACCGAGACATTTTGACTTGACATGAAATATGCTTAGTCTTAGTAGATTATCTTTGTGACTAAGGTACTAACACACTTTGGCCCTGATTCATGGATGATTTCCACTAAAAAAAAAACGGGATTTGTGCACCATTCTGCCCGCAAATCCCCATTTGTTAAACAGGGATTTGCAGGCAGAATGGCGCACAAATCCCGTTTTTTTCGGTGCAAACTGGTATCATGATATCCTTTACTTTCGTGTGGCAAAACAAAATCAATGCATTTCTTTTGCAGTTCAGACTTTGATGTATATACTAATAAAACATGTTCATCATATTTTAGATTCGTGTACGTTATATATTTCATTTAATAAACAACGTTGTACCATTCTGGGACAGAAACGACCCATTCTTGTCACTCTATAAACGGATTCATTTTGTTCCAGCCTCCAGGGTTTGCTTGTTTGAGATAGGAACTTATCAGCGTGGAGACTTTTGTTTTTGCGGTAAAATCAGATATGACAACGGATGAGTGTGAGTGTATGGATTTGTTAATGAGTGAATTAGTTCATGTTATCAGAGGTGTAAAAGTATGCTGAGTCGTGGGCAAAAAGGCAACGAGGAGCTTGGATAATTTCTCTGGAAACTCTGACCATAGGGGCTATCGCTGAGCAGACATCAACTATCCTAGCATCCTCAACAACAGAAGAGGCAGATTTAGGAAAGGCATAAGGAAGATGGTAACCCGACATTTCTGGCTCATAAGACATGTTATCCTGGTCTGAGAAAAGGAGTCTGGGATCCGAATTCCTATAGCTCAAGCCTTACTCCATCAAGAGCAGCCAATCTTCCTGAATACACTGGGCGACAGGCCTGCCACTCTGAAAGGACACCGCAAGGTTTGTAACATCAAGAGCATCCACCTCAGGGGTTAATGTTTGAAACTATACCGCCACTTTAAATAGGGGAGGAATATCTGCTATTAGATGAGTGAAGGTAGTGTGTTATGGAGTTGACAAGACTACGCTGAAAACTGCTTGACGAGACGCACATTAATGACTGCGTAGTAAGACGGTCTGATTTAAGATTCTGCATAACAAAGACAGACAATGGCCCTTTGGGAGTGAAAGCAGTTCAAATCGTTTTAAGAAGATCTGTTTTTCCTTTTAAAAAACAGAAGGACTTCAGGATGTTCATATGAGGGGAACAATTTGATAGCCTCTCGAACTAGAGAATAATGAAGGGAGAACGAGACAACTCAGAGTAAAATGTATGTATTTCTCTTTTTGGAGTCAATTCAAGTGGCCGATACACCGATACGCAGGCTTAGCAGATGGAGGGGAACATTCAGTGGCATCCAGCAAATGAGCAAGCTAGGATTCCTGGAAATAGTTATTGGTATTCTTAAGGCCTTTCTAGTATTCTTTCAAAGGTGCCGTTTCACTGAACAACCATGAGAAACAGAATAGGAGGGATTTCGGCGATCGTGGGGAGCGAAGATCCTGAAGACATGGTATTGGCAGAAAAGTAAAGATCAGAATGCTAACTAGCCGGCATCATACTGATACTGGCACGAAGGAGAGTCGCTATGGCTTGGGGCCGGGGTCCAGCTCCAACGCAAGCAAATTGGCTGAAAGACGTGCTTTACTGTCAAGATGTAGAGACTGAATTCATTAGTATGTTGCCTCTACATGCACGCCCACCGGACATCTGGGGACCCTACATACTGTATCTAATCTCCAACTCAGACGATGCATCTTCTTCAACCCCAACAAGACCGGAACCCCGAGAGAATATCAACGACCACTTAGCCCTAGCAGACTGCTCCCAGAGTTAGACAATCTAAAATAGAGGTACAAGGCATTCCTCAACTGGGGCGTGGGGGAGAGAGGGGACTTGGGGATCTTAACGGCGCAAGTTAACACGCCCACTGTTGGGCAATCAGTTTGTAACTGTTAAGTTGAAATACCATGATTAAAGTTTAAAAAAAAAAAGATCAGAATGCCAGGATGGACTTACGATTACCCTGAGGTGGGGCTCACAGCTCAGTAATGGCTTTAATGGGGCCAGGGAGAAAATTAAGGTGTTCTTCCAGGCGATGGTAAAGCCCTCTACCGAGTGGTTTATAGCTATTGGCACCCTGGCGTGTTGTCTCTGGTGCTAATAATCTAATTTGCTTAAGTTGAGAAGTAGTGCGGTGGACATTGCTAAAAAGAACTACAAAAGAAAATGGCTGTAGTCCCGTCTCCATTTAAATGACAACCATCTAAGGAGCAAAACAACAATTAATGCTGAATTGAGGAGGTAAGTGCTGCCCAGTGGGACGTGAGGGGGTAAAGTGCGCAGTGTCCAGGGTTAAGGGTAGAGAAATGGGGTGGTGATGCAGTCAAAACCAGTCTTGTGGCATTTGGGCCTAACTACTAGCGCAACAGTGGATAAGGGCAGCGCTGCGTGAAGCTTGTGGGACCTTTTGGGCAGCAGGGTCACAGGATGGATGGCAAGCACAATGAGAAGGACATCAGGCTCAGCAGAGGGCCCCGATTCTGGGACAATGCCATGAGTTAAAGCCTGTGATCATAGCTCTCTGATTGGCTAAATGTTACAGTGTTTCATTATTTTCAGTGTGCTAATTTATATTATTGGCTTCGTTGGAGGACTGCAGGGGTTGCAATGGAAATATCAGAGCCTAAAGTAGTATTTGACTAAGATAGCCATTTTAGATTTCGTTCTCACCCTCATTAGCCCTCAAGTATGGCTTCCTGGATGCATCTTCAAACTCATATGAATGCATACTCTTAGTCATGATTTTTGAGTATTCCATCTCTTGCTATACTTTTTAAAAACTTCCTGTGCCTGTTGTGTTTTTCTCACTTTAATATTTGGAATATTTGGATTTGTGTGTGGTATTCTGTTTCAGAAGAGGTGCCGGGTAGTGAGGACTGGGTACTTTTCGTTAAAGCCTGAGGGCTAGCATAACATAGGAGGTAAGATCCAATTCAACTAAAACAGCAGCTTGGGTTTCATTCTGCCAATGGAAATGTTTGGATTTAACACTGGCATCAGGTTGATTACTCCTCAGGCTGTGGTCCTCAGTCCTTCATTCTCTTTCTTGATGCTGCCTTTTTGCTGACAGTGTTTTACAGTCTCTGGTGTTTCTATGGCTCTTGTACCTCTCTCTTGACCTCAGGTCTTTCCTGATCAATCTCAGGATATAGAAATAGTCCCCTTGGGTTTGTCCACACACTTTCCCAGCCAAATCAATGCTGATAGTCTGATCACTAGGTTGCAAATGGGTTTACCCTCCTGGGTGTACCAAATCAACTGGTAGAGCAGGCCCAACTCTTCTCTGGGTTGTCTGGGACTATTGAGTGTGCATGCCTTTCTGGCTGTACCAACACGCATAGCCAGGTACAAATTATCATCTGTCTTCCAGATGTCCAGACCAGGGCTGATGTTCCATGTCCCAATTTATTCTGATTGTTTTGTCTTTAGGGACCTCTGGTTTGCTTTTCAGCCCGTCTGTCTCTGGGAGATATCCTTGCACAGCCCCTCTTTTGGTCTAGGGACTCTTCTTCTCGTATGGCTTGGCCTTTTAGCTTGTGCTGGTTAGTGCTTTTGCTTTCTCCTTGCTATTGACCCTCCCGCCTGACAGTAAGGCACTCCTCCATTTCTGAAGATGGCTCTTTTTTCTTTTCCCTGGGTGACTATTGCATTGTTTATAGCTTCTTTGCTCTTCATTTTCCCTATGACATATCTTTCCACTAATTGCTGATTCCTCGTCCTCTTAACACATTGTGGATTTATTTTCACTGTTTCTTGGCTTTATACTCCTACCCCTTGTCCTTTTGGGGTGTATATTTCTACCCCTTTTAAGCTACAGTTTCTATCCCTCTAGGGGTAGCTTACTAGCACCCGCTGAATCTACACCCTACTCTCTCTTGGATTTTGCCTGCCATTCTAGCACACACTTTTTCTTTCCTTTGCTAGCTCAACCCCTTTCTTCTTCTTTGGTGCGTTTCTGTATCTCACCATGTTTGCCCCTCTTCTCTCTTGTGGCTCTCCTTACATCTCCACTTTGTTTTTATGGCTACTTTCTTTCACCTCTTTGCACCCTCTCTGGGGTTTTCCTCCACTTCTTCTTGAGTGGGTGTCTATTTCTTTTCATTAGTGATTATTTTCTTGGTGGTTCAGCTTCCACTTGTCCATTGGGTTAGCCTTTTGTAATACTTTATTTTGGCCTACCTACTCTCTATTCTTCTCCTCAGATTTCCCTCCAGCTTTCTTCTATTCCCCCTTACTTCAGCTGCTTCCTTTGCTCACCACACCTCATCCCTGTTGCTCTGCCACACCAGCTTATTATATTCTTTTATTTTTCTTCCACACTCTCTTGGTGCCCCAGGCTTCCTTCCTCATTGCTCTGAAATGCTGTTCTTCTACCTCCCATTCACCTACACTTCTCTGCTTTCTCCACTCTCTACCTCCTGCTTTTTCCCTCCTACTCTCCATCTCTTTCCCTTTGTAGAAGTGGGTCTTGGATCACCGTAAGCCACAGTAGGCCCACCACTTAAAGAGTAAGTGTATGTTTGTCCATGAAGCAAGTTTATTGAACAAACAGCCGGTAGTGGCTAGATGACATTAAAAAGTCAAACTAACCAGAGTCTCTCTGAACCACACAAAGAACACACATTTTATACAATTACTAAAAACATATACCACAGAAAGTAAGAGAGAGATAACTCTACACATCCTCATACTCATCTTTAAATACATTCTTTTGTTTTACAGTCTGAAAAACAATTCTCAATCTTTGTGCGATCCCCCCTTTCCACTGTCATGAACTGTGATTCCCTAGGGCACACTTATCTTTTTAGGACTGCTCTTCCCCAGGTGTCAGTGGATGGACTCTGGTGTCTCTTTGCAGGTAATCAACATGGATCCAATTCTTGTTTCCCTCCACTTTGACTGTAGTCGTGTAGCAATAATCACTCTATGTGGCCCAGGGAAATGCTGTTCTTTCCAGCTGTCAACAAAGGAAAGCTCATAGATGGAGTGCATGGTGAGTAGCAATGGTTGCTGCTGATCTGGTTTATTGCTGTCTTTTCCTGTTGCTTGCTGATGTGATGCTGTAACCTGTGAAGACACAATCCTGACGCTCTTAGTTAAGGCCCTACGATATTCCCCAAACTCTTCTCCAAGAATCTCTGCTGACTTATGTGCGTTTGAACCTGTGCGTGCAGGTCGGAATGGCGTATACAATCTCTGGCCCCTCACCACCTCATAAGGACTGAGGTGCTGAACTTTCCCTGGTTTATTTCGTAAGTAAAACAGTGCCAACAAGGACATAACAACCAACTTTTTGGCAATTAACAACATAATTTAGACAACTGCATTTTAAGCAAACCATTAGGTCTTTCCACTATTCCATTGGCTTGTGGGTGATACACTGAGCAGAACCTGTGCTTGATCCCCAGAAGTGATGCAATCTCTGAAAATATTGTGTTAAAAAAATGGGTCCCATTATCTGATCTCAGGACCTCACATATTCCCCACCGTGGAAATACCTCCCTCACCAAAAACTTTGCTCCTGATCTGGCCTCAGGGTGCACACAGGGACCAACCTCAAGCCATCAGGAAAATGCATATACAATTCCAATAAAATACCTAAAGTTATTTCATTTCTGTATCATTTCCACAGAATTGATATGAAGTTCCCTGAAATGACCTGAAGGCCGAGGTATTACCCCTCTCCCTGCTTTCATTGTGTTACCTGGATTGAATTTGTTACAAACTATACACTTCCCAATGAACTTACCTGTTCATTAATGTTTTGTATAAACCACTTCTCCTGGAATTCTGTTGCTATTTGTTGTCGAGATAGATGTTACTGGTAATGTAATTGCTCTAGAGCCACAAGAAGCAGCCACAGGCATTACTAACTTCCCCGTCAGCTCCTGTATGCACAACAAATCTGTGGACAAGAGCATACATCCCCTCCTTGCCAAGAGCTCCTTCTCCTCTTGAGCTGCCTTTCCCTGCATTTCTACTATGTGAAGCAAAGGGACTGCAGTATATGGGACTGGAAATTGCTCTTGTTGGGACACCATTTCCATTTTCAGTGGTTCTGGAAAGGACAAATATGCTGCTTCCTTTGCCGCTCTGTCTGCAGCATCATTACCAAGCGCCATTAAATAAGTTCTGGTAGTATTTATGCCATGCACTTCACTATTCCTACCTCCACGGGCAATGTTAGCAATTTTATTAGTGGAGATAGCAGCGCGGCATGCTGGACAGGGGTCCCATCAGATCTTTTAAACCCTCTTTTCTGCTATCTAGATAACCCAGAATGTACAGTAGAGGTGACATACCCAGAGTCAGAGTCGATAGTGACTGCCTTCCCCTTACTCATCTCTAGCGCCTCAATGAGTGCCACTAGGAACCGAAAGGACAACCCCAGAAAATCCCAGTGTGTCCATTGTTTTACCTCACCTTCTTTAAAGCAAGATTTTGTGACCCCTTCATCAACCATAAATGAAAACGTCTGCTCACTTCCTTTTACTCCTATCTGGGCTACTCTTCCAGATAGTAGTAACCGATAGAACTGGACACATCAGACACCCCTGTGGGCTCTCCTATTCCTGGTACATATGAGCACCAGGATGCAGAAAAAAGACTTCTCCGAACCCTCTTGCTCCGGCGTAGTGGGTGATTGTCTCATGGGGTAAAGGGTTTTTCTCCCAAGCCTGCACCGGTGCCTGGGCTGACACGGTCAATGGGGGTGCGTAGGTCTGTGCCATTCCAGCTCCTGGGTGCTGATCAACCTGGACTTGCTGCAAAGGCACAGAACGTGGGGTTTATGGCAAGGTTTGGGGATCCATTTGTGTGGGGACCTGGACTGAAATATTGTGGATGGCTTTGACAGTCCCATGTCACATGTCCCATTCTCCCACACGCCCAACACTGCACTCCATACATTCCTCCATAACCTCCTCTCATCATCCCATTAAACGGAGGCCCATCCCTCCAAACCCACCAAATGACCCACCAACCCATGACAATCCTCTCCTACCTTGTGGAAATCCTCTCATCGGTCTCAGTCCAGGTGCATACCCGTCCATCCATCCTTATCCCATCCTGGCTGTCCTGATTGTCCCTGCTGTCCCTCTGTGGAGCTGGTTATCATTGCTCCAGCTTTTTCTGAACCAGCTTCGCCTCAGCCTTATGTTCTTTCTCCATGATTTCCTTCTCCTTTTCCTTCTCGTGACACCTTTTACAAAAATGCACAATGTGTGCTTGAATCTCCTGTCAACCCTTGACCTCTATTCCTACCAATTTATCCAGATCATGCTGGACTTCTTTGGGGATTCAATTTTTTAACATGTGGTAAAAGATTAATTGTCTGTGGGTGCAGGATCCTCATCTAGTTTCATCGTTTTCACCAAAATTGAGTTTATATCAGGAATATCGGGGTACATAATTCTCAGCGCCCCCAAAACGTGTGCCCTATAATTATTAAAGGCTGCTCCATCATGGGTGTTTGTGTTCAATTGAACCCTCGGATATCCCACTTCTGTCCAGAGCTCATCTGCCCATTCTCCAATTAAGGCCCTGAAAAGGCTCTTCATGTCCCCAATCACTAAGATGATACTGGCAGTTTGTTTTTCCAAAGCATAAATCCACTTCCCTGCCACTGCAGTGAACAAAGGAAGCGTCTTCGTAAGATTATTCCAGTCCATGTGTGACCAAGGGACATAATACACCTTCCTCTGACCCTTCTAGAGTAGTGGGAATTGAGTTGCCCCTACTTTTACTGGGGCTTTCCCCATCTGTCCTTGGCCTCTCCCTATAGTCATGTGAGCTCCACGGCACGTCCAAAGGCCCCATGGTGTGCTTTCCCAGGTTATTACTTGAGCGGGAGGCTCAACTACTACCTCTTGTCCTTTCTGCTTGTCATCTGTTTCCCATTCATCCTCTTCCTCCTCTGTGCCTGGTACCGCATCCCCTAATCTTTCTATGGGGACGGAAGCATATTCAGCACTGCCGTAGCAAGCCATCTCTCTTTCTCCTTGTTCTGATTCTGTACCTGCGACGGCACGTCCTACCTCCAGATCCACATTTACTCCCTTTATAACGGATTCATCTAACCTAACGAGGAACTGACCATACCTCCATCTCCCTTCCTCAACCGCCTTCACTTGCCCATTCCCTTCTTCCTGTTCTTCACTCCTGCTCTGTTGTAACCATGCTACATCATTCTCTGCTAAGTTTACTGCTTCTTCCCGTTTTGCATTGCTCTTGCTTCTCTACTGCCATCTAGGTTTTTGCCATTCAAAGATGGCCGCCGCCGCTTCTGCCCATTGTTTTCTCTGATCCACAAGACCAGATGCCTGCCTGCCTGTCTGTGATTGGTGGCCTGCAGCTTCTTAGCCTATCAGGGTGCACCTGCAGGCGAGAGCCGGCCCCTGACGAAGGCTACTGAAAAAGGCGGAATCCTGACTGAGCCTGACCGAGCTCGGCCGTGCTCGAGTCCCCGCTTTGCCCAGATACTACACTGCGAAAGGTGAGAGCTCTATCTGTTCGTTATCCAACCAGCCCCTCTCTCACCTTTCCTCACTCGATTCCCTCACGCCCATCTCAGCTCGCCTATCACCACCCACGTGAGCTTTACTACTAACGTTTGATCCTGACATCCCCGAACTATGGTAACTCCTGCCGCCCATTCTGCCCATTGAGTGCACTGATTTAGTTAGTTCACGACGCCAACACCCTGTTGCTCACGGCTCCTCCTCTACAAAAAGGATCACTAACCTATCTCATAAGGGCACTTGTGCTTAACCCCAATTCTCAACCCCACATGAACTCAGCAAACAAGTGTTTTACCCCCACTACCTGCACGGCAACTAACTGCCCCCTCCAGCCATGCCACATGTGCTAGCCGATCAATGACTATTGTAAAAGTGTCATCTGTGCATGTATAAATTGCTGACTTTCTGCTAGCACCGTATGTTCTATTATAGCTAGTGCCTTTCTGTGCCCCATTTCATTGTCTGTGAACTACTGGAGACCATATTGCCAATTGCCCTGATCATTCTACTGCAGCATTGTACCTTCGATTTACAGCCAGTGCCTTCCTGTGCCGTTTTTGCCCAATTGCCACATTGATCCTTTGTTATTACTGTATTTTAATACAGTAGTTAATACTGTATTTTAACCTACAACTAACGCCCTCTGCACCATACCGCACTGCCCTAGATTTATTGGCATCTAGACTCCACTGCATAGACCCTGTATGCATAAGACTACTAGCATAAGGCTGGCGTATACATGTATCGGCTCTCCCTATCCTAGAACTACTACTGCTTTCAGCCTAATGTTATCTCATGTGCATTAATGGTATTTAGCCTAGATTGTGTCCCTCTCAGGACTATTGCTGTTAGCCCAATGCTGTCTCATGTGCATTAATGGTATTTAGCCTAGATTGTGTCCCTCCTAGGACTATTGCTGTTAGCCCAATGCTGCCTCATGTGCATTTAATGGTATTTAGCCTAGATTGTGTCCCACCTAGGATTATTGCTGTTAGCCTAATGCTGTCTCATGTATGATAATAGTATTTAGCCTAAACTGCGCCCCTCCTAGGACAATTGACTCTAGCCCATTGGTACTCTACTATTGACTACTGTATCTAGCCTAATTTGTGTAGATAAAGTGAGCCTAGCCTCGCCCCTCCCGACTCCCATTTCCTTAGCTATGATGAGTTGGATATGGTTCATCATGTTCCCCTTCTGCCTTGTCCAAGCGGACACCCCGTGTCCGTGCACTGGCAACCACTTCCTCACCCTCAGTAATGGGCTCACCAAACTAGCCTGCCCAAGACAACATCCTATCCCTTGTCCTACCCCCTTTCTCCCTACCACACCTCCCTTCCCATCCTCCCCCATTCTCACTCTCAGTCCCAAGGACCCCTGCATAACCAATAAGGAATACCATTTGACCCCGACCATCCTTAATGATCTACACACACTCCCCAATCTCTCAAGCAACGGTAAAACATACCCCAGCTTAGGATATGAGAGAACATCCTGATTAAGAGCACGCACCAAGTTACCACACCATAACCTCACTACCAGGACCCAGCCACCTAGATCACCCTAGCCCACGCCCCCCATAACAAATAACAAACCAACCCAGCATATAGCAACTAAAATACAAGAAAACACATAGAGCCCAGTATTCCACCTACTAAAAATGCACCCACTAAGGATCCCAACCCTCCCATTAGTCTCAAAAATGCACTCATCAACGCCCGCTCTCTAGGAGCCCATGCCATTGAAATTCATGACCTCATCATCGAACTTGACCTGGATCTGTTAGTAATCACAGAAACCTGGCTACATCAAGCTTCAGGTCCTCTGTTAGCATTGGCCATCCCACCAGACTACACCATTCTCAGATCTGATAGAACCACCACTCAAGGTGGCGGTGTTGCCATCATATCAAAAAACACCATCAAATTAAGATCAAGCTCCATTGAAATAATGGCAGGATACGAATTACTGCTCGCTAAACTCACTTTGAATGAAAACACCACAGTTAACATAATGGTCATCTATAGATCCCCTAGCACAAACAGCCACCCAGAAACAGACATCCCACTAATACTGGCACCCTTCCTTAAACCCAAAACGAAATGTATCATCATTGGCGATTTGAATCTCAGTTTTAATGATAACCAAGACACCAAAGCAACCTCCCTTCTCTTGGCACTGAATGACATGAACCTCTGCCAACACGTCAATGTCCCCACCCATACCAAGGGCAGAACCCTTGACTGGATCCTCACCCTCAATACCAACATCATTATATGCCTGATTACCCCACTTAGTTGGACAGACCACTATTGCATAGAATACACTATCACTAGCGGCGACCCCTGCATACCCAAGAACAAAAATCATGGACACCATTGAAAGTAGAAATTCTAAAAAGCTCACAGCGGAGAACCTTGACCCCACCCTGAACAAAATGTTAGATACCCACTCAATCCTCCGCAACGATCAAACTACCATCGCTGAGTACTACCACCAATGCCTCTCCACAGCGATTGACACCATAGCACCAGTCACCACCAAACTAAGACGTATCAATAAAAAATCTAATTTCTGGTTCAACGAGAAACTAATCGCCCTTAGAAGGAAAACACGCTCTCTCGAGCATGCCCACAATAAACGTCCCTCACCTGACTCAGCCAAAGTATTCAAAGACGCCAATACCCTCTACAAAACAGCTATCATCACCCATAAAGCAAACGGCTACAATGCTCGCATTAGCAATGCAGCATCAGACTCCAAAGAGCTCTTCTCCATCCTTAGAGAACTTGAAAATCCACTTACGACCGACACACCCATCAACGCAAGCAAAGAATGGTGTACCACCATACAAGATGCTCTTGCCTCCAAAATTGCTGTGCTGCAAAATAAAATCAACTCTAAAAGACTACTCCTAGCAATCAAAAAACCCCCCACCCCGAATCCCTGTACCCTTTCCAGTGACAACTGTAACCCCCCCTTCCAATTCACACCCATCACCCAAGATCTCGTATTTGACACAATCTCCAAACTAAAAGCGTCCAACTGCAAAGGAGACACTGTCCCAGCCAAACTAGTCAAAGCCTGTGCTTCTACCATGACCCCCATCATCACTAAATTTGTCAATGCCTCATTTAACTCCAACACAGTTCCGACCTGCATTAAAGAAGCCTGGGTTACCCCGCTTCTAAAAAAACCAAATCTAGACCCCACCATTCCGACTAATTATCGCTCCATAACCACGGTTCCATTCTTACTCAAAATCATCGACAAATTAGCCTACAACCAAATTCAAACCCACCTGGAATCTAACCAGCTCCTCGGTACCAGACAATCAGGTTTCAGGCCCAACCACAGCACTGAAACAGCTCTCTTGGACCTCAAAATCCAGATGGATGCCATCAGAGATTCTGGGAAACTCTGCATTCTCCTGCTGTTGGATCTCTCAGCTGCGTTCGACCTGGTGGACCATGACAAACTCTGCAACTCTCTGGCCCACGAGTTTAACTTCTCTGGTGAAGCCACTGCTTGGGTGAAATCCTTCTTAACCGACCGCACCTCCAGAGTGTCCATAGGCAAAGAAGCTGCCAACCCTATCCCAGTCCCCATAGGAGTGCCCCAAGGCTCTTGCCTCTCTCCCACGCTGTATAACGCATATACCAAACTCTTGTTCTCAGCACTAGACGATATGGGTGTCATATACACTAATTTTGCGGATGACACCCAGATCCTTATACCTCTTACAGGGAACTATGAACAGGACACTGTAACAATCAATACAATCTACGTCATCATACAAAACTGGATGGCGCTAAACAGCCTATGTCTTAACGTTGAGAAGACAGAAGTCCTCATCGTAGGATCCCCAGCCAAAATAGCAACCCTTCACCCAGAATACTCAACCATCAACATCGATGGCACCAATATTCCAGTGTTGAAGCAAGTCAAAACATTGGGCGTGTACATAGACGCCAGCCTGACTATGACTAAACAGATCAACGCGCTCGCCTCTTCCTCGGCTTACTCCTCCAAATTAATTGCGCTCAGCTGACAATTTCTGACCCCAGCAAACTGCCTCACCCTAGCCAGAGCACTGGTCCTATCGAAATTGGACTATTGTAATGTATTACTTCTAGGCACCTCCAACACTAACCTAGCCAAAATGCAACTCTTGCAAAATAAAGTTCTGAGGGCAGCTCTAGGCATAAAAAAATCCATATCGCCAAGACTAGGAAAGACGCCCATTGGCTCCCCATCAAAGCCAGAATTATCTTCAAAACATTATGCATCACATACAAATGCCTTACCAAAAAAGGACCTATCTATCTCAACAATACTCTACACCCCAAAGTTGACAAGAGATCACTTAGATCCAATGACAAACTCCTCGTGGACCACCCTCGATTCAAAACCACCAGAGCAGGGGGTAGCAGCTTCACCACTCTCGCCCCCAAACACTGGAACACCCTGCCCATTAATATCAAAAAAGAAGCCTCCTTCACGGTCTATACGAAACTGTTAAAAACCTGGTTATTTAGCCAATATTAGCACCTAAAGATAGGATCCCGTTCCATTGTATATTTGTTGTGAATATTTGTAAATTGTATCATGTAATGTAACTAATGTAATGTTGACTTTTATTAATTACTAAGCTGTTTTATAACCACGCCGTGACACCCGAGGGTATGGGCGTGTAACAAATAAAATAAATAAATAAATCTATAATCTATCTTCTATTCTAGTGACAGGGGCACCTCCTCCCTTCTGAGCTCTTCATCGCTCCTTTCTCTTACGGTTCTCCCTTGCTCGTGTTCCTCCAGGTCCAATTTTGGTGCTAGTCTAACTGTTGAACATACTTTTCTCATTCCACCTTCCATTCCAGACTGATCAATAACTTTTGCTAAAGAAGGTGTTTTCCTTTTTCTTTCGTCATGATCCATCTTTCAAAAATTGGAGCTGGCAGAGGTGTCACCCCTGTCTGTCCTATAACCACTGGAATGGTTAATGGAGAGTATGGAGGTTCAAACTCAGGGTTGGTATATCCTTCCCTGGGTGACAAAGGATAGCACCTATATGGGGGTGTTGAGGAATACATTCCTACACCCTCCTTTCTCGTCTCCTCCTCAACGGTCATAATTGTATGGGCCTTCCTGCCCTTATCCTACAACCTCCATAACTCAAAGATGTTCAATCTATTCTCCAATGTTGAACCTATATACTTAGTTACTAGGAAAGTATGCAAGTTCTCCAACATACCCCTATCATAACTTCGTTAGGCCAAGAATTAAGCATTGTACCTTTCGTTTCCCTCAACCACTCTCAATGGTATTTTAAAATCTTTACATTATATCGGCGGAGCACCTGACATAAATGATTCAATGGAGTCTCCATACTCAAAACCAATCTTACTCAGATAAATGTTCAGAAATCATGATGTAAACCCCCAAAACCAAATCTGTAGCACAAAACATCACTACACAATAAATTCCATATCCTTTCACTTTTCTAAAAAAGGAAATTCCTGCACTCACTCTCCTTACTTGCTTTCACCACAACCGTCTCATCAGTACTTGTACACTCCTCAGGCATACACAAAAGACAGCATATTATCAAAACACATGCCGGCCAGAATCCTCTTTACTTCTCTGAGATTTCTCCTTCACTCGAGCATAAAAGGAGTGCAATGTTTTCCACTACAACACTGCTGTATCGCTCTCTTTTCTTCACATACAATTCAGTAGTCATAGTGTACACAGCGACCTCAATAAAAGTTGTTACATACACAATAAACAGTACAGTTGTTCATGGAGGTCATGCAAAGACACCGTTTCTCCTCAATCTTATGCAGTTGGAAAGACTGGCTATCAGATCAGACTATTCCATACCACTGTATCCCTGCCGAGCGGGTTCTCCACCAGCCACCTCTCCCCCAATTGCTTCATCATTACCATTTGCATCTCTTGACAGCAACAATGTACGCACTGGGCCCCATATATCACTAGGCCTGGGCCTACTCGGTTGCATCCTACAGTATTCCTGTTCAATATCACAGCACCAGGCCAGGTCCTTCAGCCACTTTGCTGTCACTGGAGCCACCAGGCATGACCACTGCATTAAGATACAACGCTTCGCAAGCAACATACAGATGGATAATAGCTTCTCCCCCCGCCCCCCCTTTGAAACCTCTGGCAGCAATCCAAACAGGCAAAAAGGATATTCAGCGGGACTTCACAATTTAGCACACTCCCAGTCATTTGAGTTACTTGTTGCCAGAAGGGCACCAGGAGCAGGCAGCTCCACAGAATATGAATAAAACTGGCATTATTGCACTTACACCTGGATAACCGACCGTCGCAGGAGCGGTCACATTTTCTCTGACACATAAGCTTGGCGGAATATTTTAAATTGTATAAGTTTAAACGGAGAGTTGATCGCCACCTTTCTAGTATATAGGCACATATATTTCCATCTCTCAGTCACAGCCCATATCCTCTACCCACTTTGACCTACTGGCTGAAGCTCCCTGGGAGCTGAGCTTATCACCAGCCGATAAATTGTTGAGACTACTCTCTTAGCATTAGCAGAGTTAACCAGGTACTTCAAAAGGGCAAATATCTGTGGCTCCGTGGGATAGGATACTGACCAAGCTCTAAATGCCTGGTGGATTCTAAAAAATTGAAACGCCAACCCTAATACATCACCTAGCGTGGCCTTGACTTGTTCCCAATAAACAAACTTCCCCTCTGGGTAAAAAGCATCTAATATATTACTCACCCCAAGATGAGACCACTCCTTCTTGATCCTACTATCCCAAGATGAGACCACTCCTTCTTGATCCTACTATCATGCGTCAGTGCCAAACACTGACTATCCCAGACCCCGAGCTCAGAGGTATAGGGAAAAACCACCAACACCCTGTGGCACACCCTTCACCATGCATGGACTGTATACGCCGCTGGGTCAAAAGGGCACCTATTATTGATCTGTCTGGAGAGCAGGGTGCTCTACAAGGAGTACGGGTAAGCCAACCTCCTAACAATACTAACCTATGGGAACTGTTGGGAACCCGGCATCCAATATGGTGCAAACGGCACCTGTGAGTTCAGGTGGTACAATTCTAAATTGGGGACATTGAGACCACCCTGCTCCCATGTCCCAGTAAGTGTTTCCCATTTGACTGTGGGTGCCCTTCCACTTTACATCAATTTAATCATTAGCGACCTCAGCATTGCAAAAAACTGGGCACCAGGCCACACCGGGACATTAAGAAATAAATACAGCACCTTAGGGAGGATAATCATTTTTATTATTGCTACCCTCCCCATCAGTGAAATTGGTAGCGATACCCACTGATCAACATTACTCCGAAGCATCTCGAGATACACCCCAGGGTTTTCTTTGAGTAGTCGATCACAACTCCTGCTCACGTGTTTTCCAAAATACGTCATTGAAACTTACTCCCAGCAAACCCTCTGCGCGCCCAGGGGCTGCATCGTAGCCTCATTCAATGGAAATACAATTGACTTAGTCCAATTAACTCGTAGCCCCAATATTCCACCGAACGCCTCCATTTCTTGCAAAAGAGGCTGCAGATTTCTGCTCAGATCCTTGAAATACAAAATAATATCATCAGCATAGTGAGATTAATTCCCGGGACCCGCCAAGTGCAAGCCCTCGTTGTTCGTGGAACTCCCTCAGATGCACCGCTAGCGGTTCCATGGTAATTGCAAATAAAAGCGGGCACAGCAGGCATCCTTGCCGCGTCCCTTGCCGAAGCTCAAATACTGTTGAGTAGCCACCAAAAAGACCAATTCTCGTGGTCACCCCAGAATATAGAACCTTTATACACGTTAAAAAGTATGGCGGTGTCCCAATCCTCTCCAGCACAGTAAACAGATAATCCCAGGCGACCAGATCAAATGTTTTCTCCATGTCCAGAAGCACCAAGATCGCCTGTACAGAGGCATTAATATGAACTAACACCCCTCAGGTTGAGGGCCGTGGATCGGCCTGGGATAAAACCAGCCTTGTACAAATGCACAACAGAGGAAAGGAAGGGAATTCATCTATCAGATAATATTTTGGAGAATATTTTCATGTCCATGTTAATAAAAGATATCGGCCTGTAGGAGGCACACTCTAATGGGTCCTTCAAAAGGTTTTAACATCAAAGTAATTACTCCCTCATGGTTTGTGTGAGGTTGTGAGCCCAATTGGAGAACCATTTGTCTGTCTGACCCTTGGTGCCCCTTACCAATCCAGCTGAATACCTTCCGGGCCTTCCCTCGTCCCCATATCTGCGCACCACCTGTGGGGTCACAAGGAACCACACCTTTCTCACTGCCTCCTCTTGAAAGCAGTACAGATCGGAGTGGGCCTGTGCCAGAGAACCGTCAGAGGAGCGCACTCCCTCCCCGAACTGCAAAATGTTAAGCTCATCCTCCAGTTCTCCCAGCCTCCTGTGTATTGCCTTAAGCACCCCGCTTTTGATCAAAATATAGTGCCTTCTTAGATTCACCTTGAACGCCTCCCAGAGGACTCCAGCCGAAGCCACTGATTCCACTTTACAAGCAAAAAATGACACTATAATCTCTTGCACTTCACTTTGATACACCACATCCAATACCTCCTGGCTCTTGAAGTGCCAGTGTGGTCGGACCAAAATTAGATTCTCCAGTCTAAACTGGCACATAATCGGGGAATTAACAGACAGTGTCCTTGGCAGCATAATAAACTTATCCGTACTTTGTATAGTCGATGCGAGATTTCGTGTCATGCACAGAGGAGTAAACAAAGTAATCTCGCAAACCAGGATGCATCAAGTAATCTCGAACCTAATATTGCTGTAGTGGTTGAAGGTACTGGTCTCACCCCCACTGCGGATCTATGCTGTTCTGCATGCAGGACCGCATTAAAATCCCCTGCTACTATTACTTGTGTATGCAAATATGCCATACATTTAACCCAGAGGGAGTCGCAAAACCCGGGATCATCTACATTCGGGCCACATACATCCATTCAAGTGAGCCAACGTCCCAGGCACTATAAAAATCATCCCCTCAGGAACCCTTTCTTGATGCAATAGCCTGAATCCTGAAGACCTGTGAATAATAATCGAGACACCGCGTGAGTAGGAAGAATAAGACGTGTAAAACCAGGCATTGCACCTGGACTTTGCTAGCCCATCATTGAGCTTCCCCATCAAATGCATTTCCTGAAGAAACAGAATCTTAGCACTGTAGCGCTTCCCATATGCTACCATTTTGTACATTTTAGCATGGTTGTTTAGGCCTCTCACATTCCTGCTAAGGAGAGTAACACACTCCTCTGCCAGACCCCTAACCATCATCTCCCATCCTCTGTTTGCATGCCCCTCCAAGTTTGACATAAATCTAAAATGGACTTGTGTACACTGCAGTTTCGAAAAATCATGTGAACCATTTTTACTTGAATTCCCTGAATCACAACATCCCCAAACCATCCCCCCCTCACCAGCCTCTTCCCCCCAATTCTGGACCTCTACCAAACCGCCACCCCTACTGCCTAACCCCAACCAGCAGTGACATCCTCCCCCTTCCCTAGCATAACTCAGCAACACCCCACAATCTGAGTGCCTCCCCGGGGCCTCTGGACTTGGAGACTTCCCTGAATCCACCATTTTGAGCGACCCCCAAGGAGGAGGAGGCCCCCATATACCATAATAAACAGCAACTGGCCCATTTCCTTGCATAATCAGACAATCAAGAAAGCAGTGCAGGTGCTGCTCCAATCACCATATTTCCATTAGCACACCCTCTCCCGGCTTGCGCATATAGCACATCAATTTAGGTCCCAGTTGTGGCCATGTACCAGCCTGAAAGAACACCCCAATAGTACTGCGCTCATTTAGACCTCCGCCCCCTCAGGCTGTGGGCATGGATTCAATAAAAGCAGTTACTTCAGCGGGATCCATGATAAAAGAGTTGTATTCTCATGAATAACTTGTAGTTTAGAGGGGTACAGCATTGCATATTGCAACCCCCTTTCCCTCAGTAAACGCTGTGCAGCAAAGAAAGTTGGGCTCGCCCGATGCACAGATGTTTCCTTATTAGGGGAACCCCAATCGACGGTCCAGAAGAAGGTAGCTGAGCTCTATATGTCCTGCCAAAACGTCCAATGGAAAGGACAAGGACACATAACTTCAAGTCTTTGCCCCTAATAACAGCTTATGGCTAGTGACGTCAACCTAGGATTGGTAAATGACTTTTGCTGCAAATAAAGGCCAAAAAACTGAATGTGTAGAAACTCCAAGGATGAATAAGTAATCCTTGAAAAGAAAATACATAAACACAGAGAACGCTACATAGTTACCTGCTTTAGATAGATAAAGGAATCAGGGATCTTTATCCAAAGTGTGATTATAGGAATTTGTTGATTGGACTTTCTTTCACCCTTGAACGGTTCTATATGATGTATTCTTTTTAGATTTGTCTATGTATTAAGATACCTGTACTGAAAACCTTTTTAGTCTAATGTTTGCCAAGTATGTTTGGAAAACTGTCTAACTCTTACGCACAAGAGAAGCATGGTAAAATGGGAAATGACCATCCTAGTTTCTTTGAATGAACATTGAACTAGTATAATTTCTCATGAATGTGCACAAAGTAAATAAAAAGGGGCAATGAAAAACGCCCAATTTGGAGAAATGCTTACACAATGAATTTCTAGCATTTTGAATGTCAAAAACATGAGTTGAAGGTGAATGTGTATTAATTACCACAAATAGATTAATGAAATAGCATGACAATTGATGCTTTTTGAATTCCGATCATTAGGACATTTCTTGTTATAATAGTATTTTTGCCCCAAGTCCTAATATTCGTGGGTCACCATTTTGTTAAATATGAGGCTTTTGCACCGACACCCAATGTGTTCTTTCAACCACACACTGAGGGGACAATAGGGGGTCCCCCAGAACTTCTTTGATAAAGGTTTCCCTGAACAATTCCATATTTTTTGCTGACACTGCCTCAGGGATTCCCACCATTCTAATGTTGTTACACTGGGAACATGCTTCCAAATCCTCAATCTTAT
The DNA here is from genome assembly GCF_040938575.1 of Ambystoma mexicanum. Classification (NCBI taxonomy): domain Eukaryota; kingdom Metazoa; phylum Chordata; class Amphibia; order Caudata; family Ambystomatidae; genus Ambystoma; species Ambystoma mexicanum. Next base: position 671,357,384 of record NC_090935.1, on the reverse strand, counting down.
CCCGAATGTCTTTCACCTGCTTCTGAAACCCGTGGATTGCCTGGGTTACTTCGCTACTCATGTCCTCTAGCACCCACACCCTATGCTCCACTTCACAGAGGTGACAGCTCTCCTTCTCCATCCTTTCCTGCATGCGGTCCATCTTGTATTCCATAATATCGAGTTTAGTGTTCACAGAAGCGAAGCCGTGTTTCTTTTCAGCCAGTATCAAGCTGAGATCCAAAGGCTGACCCACTGACCCCCCATGTGCTGCCGGGCTCGAGCAAGATCATGCTGCCTCCTCCAGCTCGGTCGACCTAGGGGCAGTCATGGTGCCCTTGCACAACACCAATCCCTCCTTCTGCGTGAACTGCAGGCAACCCTACTTCTTATTCCCCTTGGCCATCCAGCAGCAGCTCACCAATCCCCTGTGCTTGGCACATGTCTTCCCCACCTCAACCTTGCCCAATCGTCCTTCAACCAGGAGCGGTCCACTCGGGGCTCTGGAGCAACCACACATCAGCCTTCAGCTCTCTCTGTCCAGCTGGCCTTCATCACAGAGGGTATCACTCGACCCATTTCAGCAACACTCCACTACCAGAGAGCTTCAGCACCCCAGGCCACTCCCTGGGCCACCAACATCAGCTTTGCTGCCTAGTCTCACCTCGCTACTCACCAGTCAGCAATCCAGTGGATCTGCCACAACCTTCTAGGGCATCACAGGGGCCAAGTTGTCCCCAAGCTACGCAGCCCACTGGTCCTGCTTCTGCCTGTTTGCCCCACAAGCAGCTGCACTAGATTCTCTCCTCCAGCTGGCAGGGCCACTCCTCTGCACCCCATCTGATAGCAAAGATGCTGGTGATACTGCCAAGCGGTCATGCTTGCCAATGCCAATTATCCGGACCTAGCATGCCACAAGCCCATGAGTCATTTATGGTATCACTGCCCCCCCAGCCAAAGGACACACACCGGTGCCCACGTCAGCGGGCCTCTGGCTCCCTTCCTCTCTCTCCCCCAGCCCGGTGTGTACTCCGAAAGCTGTGTTGTTGAAACCGCTTGGTGGAGACGGAAAGGGGAAGGCACTCTTTCATCAGTCAACGCTGGAGCCCCCCAGTCAGTCTCCACACTCTGGGGACCAACCAGTCTTTACACCCCATTTCCGAGCTTGCTGCGGCTCGACAGAGGTGCATTCCAAAGGTGCTGCATTCTCTGAGGCATGCCATCCATAGCCTTGGCTCTCGGTCCGCTCTCCTCCCGCAGGACCACTGCACAATGCTAATTTCTCCTGTCACGGCACAGGGGCACACAGTTTGCCAGGCTACATTTTGGCAAGGATGTGCTCTCCGGCTCTCAGAGTTGAACAGCAGGAGCCTTTCTGCTATCTGCACATTTCCTCCTGATTAGAGCACCTACAGTAGGGTAATAGCGGGCCTTGGCCTCCTCCTCCGGGTCCTCACCTACAGAGGTCAGTGAGTAGCGGCCATGTTGGTCACAAGCTTGCAAGAATGCCCTCTCTCTCTTCTTCACTAGGACCACACTCTTGACTACAGTGCTGTCTTTTCCGGACTACAGGAAGATACTCTTCACTACTTCTACTAACTACGAAAAAGCTATGCGGACTCCGTCTACACATTCAATACAAAGTAAGGGGTTACCAAGGGTATATTTCAGTAAAAGTATCTTTAGGTGGACTTACCATAAGATGCCACCTCACCATACGGTGAGGGCTCCTGCCAACCAGAAAAGCAAACTGAAGGGTAGCAAGGCTATCCTTACAATGCACAGGCAGGTGCGGGAGACCACATTTCTAAAATAACAAACTAGTTAAATAGAATTTATGGCATATAACACTCCCTCTTCCAACCTTCTAAACCTCATCTACCTCCACAGACACCTATTTTACTCCAGCCATGAACAAAATTAAAACCTGTTTTTCCTCCCATGTTACCCTCCGTCTTTACCAGGCAAAGAGGCACTCACGTGAAAGTGAACCCCAAACCACTCCAAAGTGGTACCACTTTAATCGGTCCTGCGCAACTGGGCCACAGTGCCACACCTCTGAGGCCAGACAGGACTCTAACCAATATGGCACCTGTAGACCTCTTCTTTGTCAAGCATAAAACACTGGTCCCGCGGAGAAGCGCTGCAGCTGAACTGGGCGGACCGGAAACCCCCAAAATCTTGGAGAACCTGGTGCCCACCCAGGGACGCCAAATGTAGGAGTGGGCCTTTGGTCACCATAACCCAAAGTAGACCCACACCTAAAGTGTAAGTGCACGTTTGTCCATAAAGCAAGTTTATTGTACAAACGGCCGGGTGGGGGCTAGACGACACCCAAGAGTCACATTTGCCAGTGTCTCCCTGAACCACACAAAGAACACACATTTTATAGAATTTGCAACAGTTAAAACACTCCCACAGGTTTTGTTATAAAGTCAACTGGTTGGTTAAGCCTATACAATGTAACCATATTCCCTTCAGTTCAGTTCTGTTCCTTCAATTCCCACACTTCTCATTGGATACATTAATTTAAGCACCATGCTCTTTAAGCTTATAATTGCACTACACCCCTCTCTGGGGTCCTTCCATATTTGGTCACAGCCCCATCTCCTATTTACACAGTTTACACAAATTAGAGTTTCAATTATTACAGATTCCATCTGGTTGGGAACCTTTACTCCTACTTGTGACGCGCACGTCCATTCTATATAAATTCTATTGACGTGAAGAGGAGGGAAATAAGCAGACTTCCTTTTGATCTTTTGTTGCTGGTTTTATCGACCAAACCTGTTGGTGTCCACATTTCATTCTAAACTATGCTACTCACCATTCCAGGCCACATGGTCCTAACTCTCACCCTGACAACTCAATTGTAAAACCATGATCTATTGGTGTACCATTCTCGCAAGCAACCCTTGCATCAGGTTAATTGACCAGCCCTTAAACCCAGCCCTACCAGGTGGCCGAAATCCCTATGTCATTCAATAACAGACTCCCATTTACTTACAGAGATTATATCTCTCTTCCACAATAGCAGCAGGCCATAAAACAGGCTTGTTCGAAAATGCCCGGGATGCTGCTCCCTCTCAGCCTTCAATCTTGTAAAACCAGTTTCCTGGCCAGTCAAAGTTTCACTGCAGATGCAAGCTTCAGTGATTCACACAAACTCCCCTCAATGAGGGGGCACGCAGCACACAGAATCATGTATTAATAATATCCCCCATATCTCCCAACTATCCCAAAAAAGCTTCCTGTGTATGTATGTCCATGCATATGTGTGTTGTAGACTACTGTGTCCCCTCATCACAATTTCCATTCACAACCTCCCATCTTGCATGCACATGTTTAACTCTTTGCTTCTCCTTAAGGCTAAGTGATACTCAATGCATTTATATTGTATCTATACCATATCAACAAAGTTGTCATTATATTGCTGCATGCGTGCAAATCTAAAAATGTATCATCTTACACAAATAACCCTAAAAGTAACATTTATCCTTTTCACATTAACTACACTATATTTGTGCCAATTTGCAACATCGCCGCCACCCCAGTCCCCAATATGGCATGCGTAATTCAAACCTCTCTTTACCCATGGAACCTTTATTAACTACCCCAACACCTTCGTCCCTTTCACATCTCTTTTTCTTGATCTCTGCTTGATATATTTTATCAGACTATTGCTGGGCCTTCCTCTGTCAGCTCCACTCTTGCTCCTGGTCTCTTCATCTCCACTTAGTGGGTATTGTCTGCTGGTTTCAAACACCAACTCCCTCTTCTTACTTTCTCTCGGGACTTTGGCTATCACTTGATATTCCCCTTTATGAGCAGCTTCCCCTGTGCCAGTAGTGAGCCGAATACTGGAGGGTGTTGCTCTGTATCTGTCCCACTCCCTCACCAGGTGCGGACATTAGTCCCTCATCTCTGAGTGAGGCTTCATGAACTGTGCACCCAGGGTTCTGGTAGCAGAATGTGGGAGCTTCCTGGGAGCAGAATGTGCCACAGTGAGGTCTGCTCATCCCTTAGGTGGTCTCCCACTCCCAGGGACACAGGTACGGGGGCTGATCTAGGATCTGGTTGTCCACATCCTAACTATCCCACCGTCACCACCCCCTGCCCTGTAGTGGGGTACGATCACCAGTTCCTGATTTGAAACTTCCACTTAGATTGTAAATTCTACTTGGGCAATCCCTTCTCCTTTGATGATTGAATTTGGGGTTCCAACTTCTGCATTGATCAATGCCCCACCCCTCTATTATGCATTCTATGATGCATTAAAAACAGTGGGGCTGTAGTACAAAAACCCCATGGTGTTACTGTCAGTGTTACTCTGGTCAGGAAGTTCCCACAGATCTGCAAACGTTCTTGACTAAATTGAGACTTTGTCACATATGCAACTTCCTCAAAAGCATTATGTAAAATGTTTACACATTCTTGGAAGGAGTGGTAAGTGGTCCATCTTTTCTGTCGTACCTTCTCAGCGCTGTTGTATAATTCCTATAAAATGTGGCTTTTAGGCCACCCTTCAGAAGCTGCAAATGGTAGTTCTTAGTTCCCATGGATTTTAGGTTACATTTTCACTTCAACGTTAAAGTGAGGTGACCTGACATACCTAGCTCAGGCATAAATAATGCTCCCAATAGCTGAAGTCAGGGATGATCTCTGATCGAGTGCAAGAACCAGAAGCCAATATGTTGATTTGCTCTCCCGTGTATAGTCTGTAGTATGTCCTAATGTGGAAGGGAGAGTAGCAACTGTTCTACAACCCCCTAGAATTCCTCAGATTCCCATACCATTGGATGCAACCAGATTCATGTGCTGAATATATCAAATTAATGAGTTTTTTTCAGTGATGCAGCATGTTGCTGTTTAAACACACTTATCATTCACCAGTAGTCAGACTGTGACCCTGATATTAATTTTACGTATTAACATATACCAACCACCATTAAAGTTTGTGATCAAAACTGTGTAGTCAGGAGTCCACTGTGCCTCGAATTGTGAAATTAATAAGCAATCAGCTTTCTTGTGGAAGTGGTGGTGAAAGTGGGGGGAGGGGTGATTGCACCTACTATATTACTTACTATATTATTCAATTTACAATAGCATGGAGCTCTGTGCCCACCAATTCTTCTCCATGCAAAATCAAGAACACTACAAGCCGTTAGCCTCAAAAAGAAAGAAGGCTGGAAGTGTACTCATTTGTTAAGACATTGCTGATAGCCATGTGTCATTATTCTCCTTATGGTCCTGTAAACCCAGGTTACCATCTATTTTTCTATTTAGAAAAATGTTTTTGTGCATTTCTAGAATAAACATCTGTGCCTAGTGAACTTTACCAATAATCTACAATTCCAAAATTCCTACCTGTTATCCAATAGGACCTCAGTGGCACCATGACATTGACTCATCATCGTACAGGGTCCTTTCCATCACACCCTATCCAGTCTGCATGACTCCTTCCAGGTTTCCACTGTTGGCAGTGAGCCTGGGCATACACTCTCAATGCAATTCCTATAAAAGATGATTTTAAGACATCTTGGACAAGCTATCAGCCCCTTGCTTTGCAGGAATGTGGATTCATTTTCTGCTTAGCTGCTTCCCCCTCAAAGAGAGGTGAACCGTCAGAGCCAGGTCAGGCACATTGATCTTGACCTCTTTGTGCAGGCATGTTGTTACCAATTGTGGTGATTCAATGGAAAGTCAATGACTAAATATTGCTTTGCACTCCATTGTTACATATGCTGAATATTGAATTGAGTTATGATGGTCTAGAGGGGGTAGAGCAGAACAATATGGAGGGAAAAGGGTGGGAGTAGCTTGCTGCTGGGTGCTTTTATGTTATAAGGAGAGCAGTAGGAAGTCCTGTGCCACTGCTCAGCTCATACCACTGGTCAGACATATGCATGAAGCTGTGTTGGTGGAAGGATGGGCGCAGGCTCCTCTGTGTCTCAGTTGTTTCATATATTTTGTTGCAAGTAGTCTTGCTCCATTTTGTTTGGGATATATTTTCCAGTTCCTGTTTTTAATGAGTGAAAGTGGTGGCATGTCAACCATCTGTAGGGCTGACCCCACACTTCCCGTATTTACTCACTACTCACTTCCTTTACTATCGTGGTACTTTTTTGCAACTAAACAACCGCACTGTAGACCATCGCTTGTGTGGGAGTTTTTTGTGCAGCATGCACCTGAAAGAAGCCATACCGCTAAACCCTATCTGTTGTAATACAAAACCTCCAGGTTCTCGGTTCAGAGATGTGTTATGTATGATATATTAATTATGGATATTCACACAGCCATTCTAGTTCAAGTCCACAGCTCTGCGTTCAACTTTCGGTTGAGTTTCAGATCCTAGTGTAGGTAGTCTCAGGGAACTTCTATTTTCCACAATGACTGCAAGATCTAGTGTGTCAGTTCCATGCATTGTAGCCGGCCGACCTGCATGGTTCCATTGCTGAATTTATAGTGTGTAAAGTATTAATAATCTGTCCTAAAAGAAAATTAGCAATGGCCCTATGTTGTATTATAAATGCCTGGCACCTGTTGGGTATGTTCCTTGTTGGCCTAATGTTCCTTTGACAAACCAAATAGTGAGTCTTCTGCTTTACCTGAGAGGAGGAGGCTCTATTTGCTCTTAACCAGGCTACTCATGGTCCTCTGATTACCCAGTGCTTATGCTTGCTTTGCAGGTTTGGCAGTATTGATCATTAGCCTTCTTGACCTGAATGTTGGGGCATCAACTCTGATCGTTTTTCTGTACATCTTATTGTTTATTCATTTTGTCTTTTCTCATATCAGCGGCTAGTTAGAAGAGGAGTTCAGTCAAACTGCCTCCCCTCTGGGCACCTCAATGCCCCACACACATAATGCATATGCTTATGCTTGCTTATGAGGCGCTGGGGTGTCCATGGGGGCATCCAGGCATATTTTTTTACTGGGTATCTATCATAGGCCAGTATAAAAATGTATTATAAATATGATTATGTGCGTGCAAGGGATTCAGAGTGCATGGCCTTTTTTTACTAGTCTATGATAGAAAATGACACGCCTTCCCCTTGGCCCCCAGCACATTGCATCCACACATAAGCACATTCTTTATGTGTGCTCAGTCGCTCTTGCATATTTGTGGCAAACATTTACACCCATCTAATTAAAAAATTCACCAGCTGCCAATGGTGTCTGGTACATTTGTGTGTTAGGGGACAGGCACCACCACCTTGTTTGTACGCTAGGTGAAAGATTCAAGCTTTGATTAAAAACATCCTTACATATTTCATCTAGGGCAGTGCCCGGCGTACCCCTGCAGCAGGATGATCATTGCGCTTGCATGGAGGTCCAGACTGGTCCGGAGTGTGGCGCTGCCACTGCTTTGTTGAGGAGCTTGGTGGGGTGGGTCTCTTGAGCATGGCTCATAGTGGGGCCCAGTTTTACACCACTGGCTGATGGGTTGCAGTAGTACAGGCTGATAAAAAAACAAGCAAGGAGGAAGAAATACTTCCTTATAGGTGTCTCTGTGTGGACAATATTGTCAACAATGTAGGACAGCAACCTAGCAAATAATAATATCTGAACCAAAGGCAATGGCGGGGCTGGAGGGGAGAAGTGCTGTGGGCAAGACCAAGAGGTTTGCTGGGCGCTTGATCTCTGTGATCACTGTGAAGCCAAGAATCCTGCTAAATATTAGTTAGGGAATCTTTGGGAAGATTTGGGTTAACATAGTGTGATCCTTGAATCACATTGAGTCACTTACTCCTCACACTGTTAGTGCAAGTATTCTATGTTGTTTATACTGGAATGACAGCAACCCATCCAATTTTGCTAAAATGTGAGTGTCAACACTGATAAAGAAAAAGACTGATTTAAGTGAAAATAAGAACCTCCTTTGAACACAAAAGAGCAGTGGTTCATCCATGCAATAAGCTTGAAGCTCAGTCTCTCTTCTGGCCTAGCCATTGGAAACCATCTGCAAACCATATTGTCATCTATAAAAACAGCTCCATATCATCTTCATTCTATTCCCCTACCCTTTCTATGCCCTCTTTCAGCCATCAAATAACCTTGAACGTGTTTTCTAAGCTGTTCATTCATGGCGCTGTCTGCAGAGTATCGCTCTGTCTGCGGAGCCAGCGGTACCCGCACCCTTTTTTTTCATCTAGAAAAATAGCCGCATATCATCTCTATTCCACTCCGCCACCCTTTTCAGAACCTCCTATGGCCATAAAATAGCAAAACATATGTTTTTCAGACTTTTCCCCAGATACTGGAGAATGTCCGCAGATCCAACATGGCGGCCGTTTCCAAAAATATGACGCACCTCATTCTTTTTCATCATCCAATCAGCGGGCGCGTCCGATGTCCGCAGACATCACAAAGGCCCCTGGTCCAATTGGAGACATGCCCGCAGACCGAATAGGGAAGTGAGTCGGTGGACCGGACACAGATATCACCCAGATATCACTTATTTTTTGTATCTACTTTTTGGCTGTTTAAACAAAACTACTAAACAGATTTACACCAAATTTACAAAAACCTGTCTTTGGGACCAAGCCACTGCTCCTGCTGCAAATTTAGTGAAAAGCCGTCCAGCGGTTTGGGCTGTAGACAGAAGAAAATGATTTTTCCATTGTGTCTATGAGGAAAACCACATATTTTGGGACCCCCTATAACTTTGCCTCCCCTGGACGAAATATCACCAAACTTAGCAGACTCAATCAGAGGGGGCCATATACTGTTTTTGCACAGTTGGGTGAGGACTGGTCCATGGGAGAAAAAGCTATAAGCCACCCAAAAAGTGCTCTTCCTATAGGTTCAAAACTATGGTCAATTGCTTTAGTGACTTCTAGATAAATGGTGATTTATTCATCATTTAGCTGTGATTTGAGCACTGACAAGTCTTCTTCAGATTGTTTGTATTGACACATATTTTCTACCTCAGTCATGGGTATTTCTGCTTCATTTAGATTCAGTGGTTCTTGTCTTCCTGACTGACTGCCCTAAGGAGTGTCTTTATCTAGTTGAGCTTCAATTTCTTCCTCTTGTTGGCGTTCATTGTCCAACATTTCTTTGTATTTTTTTAAATTAGCATTTGTTATACTGCTTTCATTTGCTTTGAATGCAGTTTCAAGGGGATGGATGGGTTGATTCTTCAATGGATGGGTTGATTCTTCAATGGATGGGTTGATTCATGGATGGATTGATGGGTTGATTCATGGATGGATGTTTTGATTCATGGATTATCACCTAATAATTCTTCCTCTTTTATCCAACGTTTAAGAAGTTGCAGTATGGCCACCTAATACCGTTCTCTTTTTTTATATTTTATTTTTTTTATTTTGCTTTTAACCTTTTTGGTTTTTACAAAAGAAGAGTTTCTAAGTTGGTGGGGTTAAACTGTTTGTGAGCTACATTACGACACCACTTAGAGTCTAATCGAATCGCGGTGGCAGTGGGGGTCCTAGGCTTAGGACTTTAAGACCCAGGTGGAAAGGCAGCAAGGAGTCTACTGGCGTCTTTTGCGTTGGCTTTGTTCAGGGCCATCGTTAGGAATTTTGCTGCCGTTCTGGACCATCTAGCTGAGTCCCCTGCTATCAATCGAAACCAGCATGTTTCTTCCTCTAATGCTGACGGATGGGCGATAAGTGGTGTCATGTAGTCTTGTCTTTCACATGCTAAGGCTGGACACTTCATGAGGAGGTGGCGTACTGTTTCAACTTGTTCCTGAACACCACACAGACGACAGTCAGACACCGGCGTAAGTGCTTTGGAGGCTAGAATTTCCCTGGTATGAAGCAGGTTAAGGCGGGCACGCATGAAGGTCTTTCTTAGATTTTTCTCTGGGAATTTTTCGTAGTATGTAGTATTAATACAGTTCTCTATGTTGCAGAGATTTAAATGATAAAATGTATATGATTAATTAGGCTGGGTTAGGTAAGTTTTACTTGGCTTCCTTGACAATTTGAGATTGAATATTTGCCAGTTGTCTCATCTGGTGTGACATTGTTTTTGTAGGAGTAGTTTTGGCCTATGTCATACAAGCACATGTTTTCCATGGCAGTACTTCTGTTTGGGTAGTATGTGTCAATTACATTGTTTTTTAAAAATGTCCTGGTTGTTGGGATCAATTGTGGCTATTGTTTCTATCTCTTTAGTACTCTTGTTCATAAAGAAGCTGGAGCAAGGTTTAGCAAGACAATGTGTTCAGATTTGCCATGTAAGGCTGTACCTGTTAAACGTTCTGCAGCCTCATAGCACCCGTATTCTCTATGGGAGAGCATTTTTATACCGAAGCTGTACACTTTTTGTGATAGTGTTTTGTCAGATGATATGTCATCCCAAAGGTCTTTTAGCTCTGTTTTCTTAGCTTAGGTGAGATAGCCTGTGACATATCTTGCAACTGCAGTGGAATTGTCTGCAATGTATGGTATGTCTATGTTTACATTCCACAAGAGGGCTATGGTTGCATTGTAATCATTGATATACTTGGATGCTTCGTCCCTTTTAATGTTTTATGTGTTTTTTAGGGGATTTGCCTTTTACGCTGTGTCTAACAGAAGACATGAGGTTATTTACTTGTCCTTTTTTGCAAACGGGTCTAGGGAAGCCAAAGCAACATTTGGTATAGAATTTACCTTTGTTATTATATCTACATCAGTAGTATTTGACACACTTATGTTTTTGAAAGTGTAAGATTTGTGTACGTAGGTCACTATCTGTGGTTTCTGAAGGGATGTTGCAGGTTATGTATTTTTCAATAAACTGCAAAACAGTGGCATCAATGTCATGGCCAAATTTGGGAACATGTTTTATCCACAAAAGTGGCACAGCGAGTAGAGCGCTCCCTTTGACATCTGTGCAGAGCCTGCTGATGCAGGTTTGAATCCCGACAGGGCCAAACTCAGTCTTTCATCTTTCCGAGGTCGATAAATGAGCACTACGCACCGTGGGTAATAATAAGCAGCGCTCAGATACCCGAGGGTTCGTAGCACTATATAAATGCTGAATTATTATTATTATTAAAAGCATGTGGATGTGTGGTACTCCTCTGGATTGATATTCTTTTCTCCAAAAGAAATGCTGTACTTCTCCGAGCAGCAGGGTAGTTTTATTGCAGATAAAGTACAGTATGGCAATAGAGCGATGGGGACAGTACCTTGATACATTGACAGGGTCAAGAGAACAGAGTTCTCCTGGTGCTTTTATATCTATTCCATCTTTATTTTGGTTTGCAGTGTATAAGAAGTCGTGCAAGTCATCCCATGCGTACACTGCACAGCCTAAAGTAACAAATCATGTGGGTCGACCTAGGTTCCTTAGCATACAACGTACAACAGCGTGATGTCAGAACCAGTATTCTATTGTACCACGCATGTTTGCCAACAGATTTGTGATACTTGACTGCAAAACTTCATTGGGCCTCATTACGACCCAGGCGTTAAGGGTTAAAGCCGTCGTTAACCCTTAACGCCTATTCTGATTTTAACGGCTGCTTTTAGCAGCCGTTAAAATCCATGGCGCTAACCTGCCATGATGCTAATTACGCCACCGTAATTTACGGTGGCGTAATTAGCGCCTTCCCCACTCCCATTATGCCCTATGGGGCAAAAATGGGAATGGGGAAGGGAAAATGGGAAATGGGGATTTACCGCCCCACTCACCTTGGAATGGGGCGGTAAATCCGCCATCCACCATGGTGTAAACATAGTAAAGTTGGCGCAATTAGCGCCTGGGTTGTAATGACCCCCATTGTGTTTTATTTTTTCAAGCAGTTGGGTAGCAGACATGTTTAAAAAAATTAGAGCCCGTTTTTAATGGGCGTGCCTCTCCATAACATAGAGTTGCTAGTTAACTCTCAAACAGGAGGTGGAAAATGTATTTTACATTTTGTCTGAATCTGGGGTCTTCAGAATACATTTGTAAAGAGCAATATTCCGATGCACTAATTTGTGTGGACCTTTCTTCCTACCTTCCTCCTTTTCCTATAGGGAAGAGTAGAGGAAAAGAAAGTGCTTCTAGACTTTTTTCCCAAATGCTCATTGGGGATCCTTTGGCTTGACACATTGGATATGTTTCTAATGCATCTTCTATGATGTCTTTGTAGTGTAGTGGGTGAATTGTATACTGGTCTAAAATGTTGGCTGCACTAACAGGATATACACATTCAAATTGGCCAGTTGCTGATGAATCTTGAATTATTTGGGTTGTTTCTTTTAGGTTTTCCTCTATGTTTATATCTTTGTAGTATTCATAGTTTTCATTTAGATATTGTAGGGCTTGTCTAACTTTGTTAAAGTCAACTAGTTGTTGCCAATTATTTTGTTTTGTCTTTTGTTGGTACAATATTAACTAGTACAATCAAAGATTAATTTATTGGCCGTTGTACTCCTAGAGTTTCTACATTTCCTTTAAGATTTAATGCCAAATATACTATTTTGCCACAGTGTCCTTAAGTAACTCAGGTGGAGGTAATGTGGCAGTTTTCAGCTAAATGCGTATTATATCTTGAAATGGGTGTATGTTTGGATTATAATGCTCTCATACAGGTTGAGTTATTGGAGAGCCTTTGGAAGTGGGAATATTTCTAAGTTATTAGTGATAGCACGTGATGGCAATTGGTTATTGCCAAGCTTTGTGTTGCAGTACGCGCTAAGTATTGAGGGGTCAGTTATTTTGTATTCATTTTCTGCTGTTAGATATAAAGCTAATTGGAGCCATTGTGATTCTTTATTGTCTATTTTATAGGCCATATCTGCTGTTTTGGGCTCTTTTTCTAAAAGGTTCTCTGATAACAGACACATACTTGAGCCCCGATTCATGGAATTATTTGCGTGTACAATGGGTATTTGTGTGCCATTCGGCCTGCAAATCCCTGTTTTACTTGCAAATAATTCCATGAATCAGGTGCCATATCTGGTATTCCAGCAGATGTGTTTTGAAACGTAACTATTTCTTTTTGGTATATGTTTGTTAGAAGGTTGGTCTGTGTGAGGTTTTCGGCAATGATTTCTGAAGTTACTGAATTGTCTAAATCAACTTCAGTTCCAAAGTAATTAGTTTGGATGTGCTCTATTTTTTGCTGTAGTTTTTAAGGGTAGATTGTGACTTTTCAGCTTTTATGATTAGATTGTGAAGAACTCTAAGGTGGAACATTTTCTGTAACATAATGTTTTTTGATTGCTTTGCAGTGGTTATGTTAAGACTGGTACATATAGTGTTAGGTTCAATAGTAGGTTTGCTTTTCTTTGTAGATATTATTTTACTTTTAGTCGTGGCTGGTTTCGTTTTTTTTAGTGAGGTTACGGGTTCTTTTGTTTTAATATTTCTATATATTAGTTTAGAGGTGGATGAGTATATAGCTTGCTTTTATTTGTATCTGTTCTATATTTTCTTTCTTTTCTACAGAATTGCTTTTTAGTAGGCATTGTGTTGTGTCTGTTGGAAAAAAGAAGGTTTGGGTTTGAAAGATGTGGAATGTATATGGATGTATTGTGCATGGCTGCGTGGGTTTGATTGTTGAGATGAATAGCATATTGTGTTATTGTGTAGTGGGATGATAGTTCTGCTTGGGAAGGTTGTAACCGTAAGAGTGTGTACAGGTGTGATGGGTTTGGGTTAGTGAGTAAGAGACTGGTGGTGCAAATTAATAAGTAGGGACATTGTGATGTTTTGAGGAAAACAGTGGGTGTTATACCAGTGGTGTTGAGATGGGAATAGAAAGAGTGTGCAAGTAACAATATAATGAATGAGAGTGAAAAAAATATTGATTTGAAAAGAATACTCTAGGCTGATATAAAGTGACAGTGTATTGTTAATAGTAGAGAGATGAATACTGTATTAATGCCAATTGTCCTGCCAAACGTTGTAGTCTTTGTCTCAATGTATGCGCCCTGATGCCTGCAGAGTTCGGCACAATATAAATAAATAAATAAAATAACGTACTTACTTTGTAGGATGTGAAGAGTATTCTTTTTCGGTAGATGTGTTCGGGAATTGTCTTCTTTCCTGTAATTGTAAAAGAAAGCTAGTAGGTATGTAAGGTAATGGTCAAGTACTATTAGTAGAAGGGGTTGTTGTTGATGAAGGTAGGCAGAGTTGTTGGGAAAAAGAATTAATAAAATTGTGTTATGGATGGTGTACTAAAGTATGTTAAGTATGTTTTTAGAACATTTGGAGTACGAGGACTGGTGTTTGGGGGATTAGAAAGAACAGGGCAGAAATGGGTGTAAGACAAAGGTGCATGTGTAGGTTACTTTAGTGTTGCTGATTTTAATGAAAGAAGTGCTGTGTTCGTGGGCCAATATATTTGTAATGTGTTGCAGTGTTTTTTTTAAGAATAGGGAAAGTGTGGCCTAGTGGTAATGCAATGGCTGATTTTTGTTGCAGCACTGTTTGGTGTATTATAGTAGAGGTTGGAAAAGAAGAGTACTTTATATGTAAGGTGAAGTGTTGTATATAGATACTTTGTTGGTATACACATATCTGTGAGCAGGCAGACAATAGTGGCAGTGTCGGGGATGTAATGAGTGTGGTTGGAAAGTGTGACATGTTTATGTAATGGAAAATAGAAAATGCTGAACGTTTACAAATGTTTGCTTTTAAGAGTATTTCATGAAAGTAAATAAAAAGCATACATGCTTTTATATGAGCACTGTGAGAAACTTTTTTGTAAAAGAAAGTAAAAGCAGATGAAAAAGGGTTGTAGCCCTTGGTGTGTGTAAGTTGAAAATGTTGGCAGTACATGCATATTGTATGGGAGGACAGATCTTTAGGACCCCCCTATCCCCACATTACTCTCCTACGTGAGGCTCATGACTCGTCAGCAGCCCCCCATGCTCCTGAACCTGGGAGGCAGGGCAGCTGCAGATCGACACGTGGAGCTGCACGGCTCACCATGTAGCATAACATAGACTCCATTTTGTAATACACTTAGACTCCATTTTAAGTATACTGAACCCAGGCCTCTGTGGAACAGGCTGCCTGCAGAAGCTGCAGTTCACCCCCCACTTGTCCGCGCACAGCGAGCCCTGCACTTCCCCCCAGCTTCCTCCCCATGGTGGATCCGTTGAAGGCCCATTCTCACGAGCAACTAGATGCGAACAAGTAACAGAACAAACACTGTATCATTTACCTTCCGCAGTACATCATTGCCCTGGCGGTGACCTAACTTTTAGTTGGGGGTCTGGGAAAGAACAAAGTCGTCCCTATCAAGTATACCTCGACCCTGCGCAGACCCCCCACATCCCTGATATATGGTGCTCATGACCCCCAACCCTGTTCCCCAGCTGAAGTGTTAAACATGAATGTTGAACCCCTGTGTCTCCCAGTCCCATCTATGCTGCCAAGCCTTCTCGCTAAAATGCTCAAAGCCCATAGTGCCAGTTGCTCGTGTTAATATGGTACGACCCCTGCCTACCCCCAGGACATTTCCGTGAAAGGGTGTCAAACTTATGGACACTTGAAGCTTCCTTTTACTGACCAATGTTTGCTGCTAGTGTAAAACGATTACAAGAGCAAATATAACATGCTTGTGTATAGTATGATTGCGAGTGTTGTGATATTTGTGAATTATTAGAAGTTCTGAGCCACATTCGCTGTGGTTGAAATGATAGATGAACTTGTTGTTTCCCCAATCCTTGAGTCCCAAATCCTAATCATATGTTTAAAGTTGTGATGTGTCACTAAGACCCATGCATCCACCAACAATGTTCTACCTCACGTTTTGTGTACATTTCTCCCCCGGTGGGTCAAAGCAACAGAGTAATGAATGTTATATGATGTGATGTTAATGAAAAACTTTCATTGTATTGATTCAGTAAACATGAGTATATGTGAATCATGGAAATGTGTCCTCTAAATAATGCCCCCCCAATCCCCCAGCCACTCTGCCCTGTAATAGCATTCATGCTGTTCCGTGAACAGGGACCCGTGAAATGTTACAAGGCCATCTCCCCCTCCTTCTCGAGAGCTGCACATCTAACCCCCCTCCTCCCTTCAAGGCTCTCCGGGGCTTGAAGGTCCTCGGTATTCTGTTGTTGAGACCGTACAGCTATACCTCCCTGCATTCCTGCTGGACCCGCACCAAGCGTTAACATTCCCTCATGCCTCCGACGCCAGATGCCACCATAAAATCACTATGTGCCGCCCTGGCCAGGCCAAGAAGAATTACGACCCACACAGTCCCAGCTCCCACCGCCTTTTGAGGTATTAGCTATGTGCCCCCTCCGACCCAATGGTATTTCAGTTCACCCTAAGTTTAATGGGCCATAGAAACAATTATTCACCCCTGTGCTAACATACCGTAAAACTATCACTCAATAAATCTAACAGAATAGAATGATAAAGGTAGCCTAACCCGTGCCCCCTGAGAAGACACCTGGACCCATGAGATTGGATCCTTTGTTAATGACAACTTTATGATGATGTACGAAGGAAGCCTCGTCTTGCATATTGTTTTCCTGTGTCCCCTCCCTGGTATTAGATTGATGTTTTAAAGGTTCTACATAACAACTTGACATAGACAAGTGTGATGAATGTATATGAATGGCCGCAAGGGCAAGTTTTTAGCACCAAAGAAGTGTATCTCCGTGAACAACCTGCACCCTGGCACTCCACCCCGATGAGCCCAGCTGACCGAAGAACTCTGTGATGCCACCACGTGGATCCCCGCCTATCATGGAGCACCGCGCCTACAGCTAACATAGTAGCTAGTCGTCGCCATCCAATCCCCAAGACTGTGTGGCCCCTATAGCTTAGCTCATGCATGAGGTGTATTTGTAATATAAAGGACTGTCTTTGCTATTGTCAGACAGAGCGCCCTCAGAGTTTGCAGAGTCCTTTGCATGCCCTATATCGATTAGATAAAAACCTTTTTACCTCACCCGCACTTGGTCTTGGTCTCATTGCCTGCTGGGATGTGTCCATTATTGCCTCTCATTTAACGGGGGCCAACTGCCTTAGTGGGGGACGCTCACTTTCAATATTTGCCAACAAAATCCATTCCAATCTGTAGGTGGTTATGTAGTCCTCGTTTTTTGTTTGTATTCTGGGATTTGTAGTTCCACTTCGCCCATTATAAAACTTGGACTACAAGTTCCAGATTGCACAGAAAAAATCAAGACTGGATAAGCACCTACAGATTGGAATGGGTTATGTTAGCAAGTAGGCATGTACTTCCCACATATTTTACTTCCACATACCAAGTCACTTAAAAATGTAGAAATGTTTTGCACCTGCTTTTTATTTCTTTTAGGAAAAGGTTGCACACAGTGCTGCTATAAATGTACATATGCATTTTTTAACTTTAAAGAAAATGCTCCTAAAAAGAAACATTTTTAAATGCACAAGATTTTATATTTTTCATTCGATATAAATGTCACACTTTTGAATATAGAAAATGATCAAGACCAATTCCTATAGAGCAGGACAAAACACTCTGCTAGTTAAGTATTAGAAGTTAAAGGCATTAAGAACAAAACCTCTTGTTCTGTTACTTTTTCATTTATTGAATTTGATTCTGTTAGAAAGAGTTCACACTTTGCAACACCATATAAAAATAGCCTATCTTTAAAAGACTAACACATTATTTTGTTTAAGTAAATCCATGCATACCTCTCATCCATACACATTCAAATCACATCGATCTCAATCATTAGATGCCGAAAATAGCATAGATTACACAAAAGTGACACATGATGAATCTGTCTGTCAACACGTGTTTCAAGTGGTGCTCGTTTTGCGTGTCATTCTTGCCAAATGCTACACCCACCATCATCAGGACCAGGAATGACTAGTGAACTGCATTTCTTTTTATCCTTCGTTGTTCATAAAGTGTCTTGTATAGCTTGTATAGTTTGTGCGCACTTGATTACATTTGCTCATAGTCTCCCTTGAGTCGGGTAGGCTATATATTGTCTGAATAGCTGTTGTGTGATATTCAGATCAACTATGGTAAAAAAGCTCATCGGCAGTCTCGGAAAGTCCCCCACTAGCATCCTTCCAAAGGTTCTCGGTTCTCCATCATAGGGAATGTGTTTGATGTATATTGAAAGACGCTGGGTGAAACTCTGAGGTATTTCTATACGCCTGATATTCACTTTTTTTTTTTGTGATGTCCTCTTTCATGTCCTGGGTGTTAGTCTTAGCAGTGCACTGTGGTGGTGCAAGTTATGGTTGCTTAGCTTACCATAACTGGCGAGTTTCTGGGGTTTTCCGGTTTTACTTATAACCATAATATCCCTTTAACAAAGTTTTTTCACTGAATTTCATTGGTTTTAATTAGTGCAACTTAACCATAATGTCCCTTTAACAAAGTTATTTCACTGAATATATATATTTGTTTTAAGAAACATTGATATATAACCACTGCTACCGAATCATTCAATTTCAATCAGAAGGCGATGTTTGAGGCACAGCTAGTATCAGCAAGGACTGGAGTGCATATTCATGGCTGTGGCAGCACCTATTACTGCGCAGCACACATACTCACTGCTATGTATGGTATCCTGTGTTACGACCGCCAAATGCAGGCAAATGGGGGTCGTGTATTTGCTGACATGTCATAGCCACGGCTTCCCGACATGTTTTGTGAAACTGCTTCATAAAAGCTGAGTTTTATAGGAGGAATGGGAGAGGGCTGGACATTAGGTGAGTAGGGGGAGGTGGTAGAGTTGTTGGAGGCACTTGGTGAGGGTTTGGGAGTGCAGAAAATCATTTGTTTTGTTGTTTTTTCAGATATGATATGATATGACATTTATAAAGCGCCTATACACAAGTGTTTCCATGTCTATAAATAAAACAACGCCATGTGTTGTTTCTGTAATTGCGCGTATAAAGCGCACAGGCAGTCGTCGCACATATATGCGTAAATGTGTTTTGTTAGTTCATTGACTGCTGTTCTACACATGGCTATACATATAGCTGTGTGTATTGATCCTTACATTTTCTGTGCAAGAATTATATTATTATGTGGCTTTTACACCACAAATTTGTATTTGTGTTCCTTATTTTCTGTGCTCCGGTTTACCCTCGTCTTGTTTGAACTATTAAAGGATGGCAAGGTTTTGAGACAGTAAAAAATGTACGTGTATCCGTGGCTACAATGCACTGTTTGTAGCCGCATTTGAATATCTGCGGCATTCAAAGATGGTGTGTAAATAACAGATTTCTGTGGGTTTCTGTGTTTGTTATTGGTTGTTGTTACTGCTGTACTTGTGTACTTGTCTGTGATAGGTTGCAGTGAAAATATGTCGGTCGTTTTAGTATTTTGCTTATTATGTAGTCATCTTTTTGAGGTTTTGATTTTGAGAAGTATAAAAGCCACCATTTGGTGCAGTTTTCTCATTTGGATTGCAGAAGTCCTCCTGTACACATGTTGAGTGTGTGGCTGATGTGAAAGTAAGTGTCAATAAATATGTACATGTTTAAAAGTTTAATTTTAGTGCTGTGTGTCAGCTATATTTACCAGTGCTATCAGATGGCATATATTGTCACTATTTTCCAAATACTCAGAAGTGGTAGTTAATTCTTGATGTATTTTTCTAACTTTCACTAACATGCTGCTTGAAAAATACATTTTTTAAATCAACAGCATTTATATACAGCTATTTCCCTTATTGTATGCAGGTTTCTAAGGGTGAAGGTGTATGTGTTTGTATTTGTCGTAAACATTCATGCACCTCTACCATGAAGTACCTCCAGCTGTCTGCAGTTATCTGTGAGGTGGGACAGTTGATGGTCCCCAGCGTAGTTTCTTGCAAGTCCATCCAAGTAACTTTGATATTCTTGTACCTTCTTGTGGCTGCTTCACTTCGGCATCTTCCTGCCATATTTCCTCCTCTGTGTGATCATTTTCTTTTAGCCAGTCCATGTAGGATGAGAGTAAAACATACTGGGCCTCATTACAAGTCAGCCGGTCCCAAAACAACAGTGGCGGTAAATGCGCTTCCACAGTTGTTTCCGGACCGGCTGATTCAGAGTCCTGCAGGTGGGAGGTGTCACTCCCACCAGGTCTGACCTGGCGGAAGTAACACCAACCGCCTGCAGGCGGATATGGAAACACCGGCTCTGTCATAGACGGAACCAGTGTTTCCATGGTCCCCATCCCCATGGAGTCCTATGGGACTCCATGGGAATGGGGATTTACAAAATTCCGCCTCCAGAATTACCGGGTCATGCCCCGGTGATTCTGGCAATCACGAAGGCAAAATGGTATTACCGGTCCGGCGGCAGCCTGCTGGTTCTTCCAGCACGGCTACCGCCAGACTCGTAATGAGGCCCACTGTCTCCTCACTTGTAATGATGAACAATGGAAGAATATTACCTGATGAAAGAAGGTGGGATTGTCTGCATTTACTTTCTGATTGGGTCTGTATTGTTTTTTATGGTGGGCAGCTGCCAATAGGATGTCAAGTACCTCAGGTGCACTTTAGTTGATCCTGGAAGACAATGTCATTTTTGAGTGATGTTTTAGGTACTAATTATACCAATTATACTGGAGATTACATTGCCTCATTATCTTAATTACCTAATTTAGAGTTGTTAGGTAAGATTTTCATATCTATGATAAATCGTCCTGACCAGTGCAAACTCCAGAACATTTTGCTTTGCCTAGGTAACTATTTTACCTTGTCCCTAGGAGAAGGGGACTCTTGTTGCTCTTTCACCTAGTCTTTTACTCTTTTATGGGTAACCTGTTCATGTCCCTCCATAGTATATGGTTGAAGTTATAGTTTCCCACAACTTTTGGGCTTAGGCTGGGTTGCCCCTTCTTATGTGGAGTGCCTGGGGGATACAATGTGTCCCCTTTCTTACTTACCTGGTAGCATTGTGTTACAATTGCAAATTTCCTTGAAAGTCTGGTGGCAGTGTAACTACTTCATTGACTTTTTAGTCTTCATTACTCGCAGGCTGTTAATTCAGCCTCAGTAATGCACAGAAAGACAACCATTTGGCTAAAATGGTGTGCTCCTTCTTTTTATGCCATTTCTTGTCTGCTTGCTGTTTCTGAGGTCTTCCCCTGCCATTCTAGGCAGGAACAACCTCAGTGGCTGTTCTGTCTTTGGTGAGAATCTGTGGATTCCCCACCCAGGCTCCAGAGTGTCTGGAAAGGCAGGAAGCGAGGGAGGAATCCAAAACTTTGCAGCCCTTTGTCTTCCACCTTGCCTGAAAGGGAACAACTCCCAGTGGGGGTCTGGCTGTCCCTATTGGACAGCCAGACTGCCCCTTACTGTAAAATGCGGGGAGAGAATGCAGAGGTTGTGCTGTAGTTCCTGATAAATACTCTGAACCTGGAAGCTGCTGACAAGTCGACCACTGGAGCAGGAACTGAAGAGGTAGATGAAGAACAAACAGCCATAGCGATTTCCAATGACCGGGGGATCCCAAAAAGAACAACCCTGACGCAGAGCTTAGTGGGATCTACTAAAATCAGGGACAGCTGCATTTTGAGCCATCCCACATCATGCTGCGACCTTGCAGGGCTACAATACCTCAATACCCTGGGACCTCAATCCTTGTGCAGTGCATGGTCTTTTGAATTCCAAATCGAGATGAAACTTTGGTGGCATCCTGCTGAATCTCCAGAGGCATGAATCAAGTATGAAAAGGTCCTCTCATCAGAGTGCTGGACCATGCAAGTGACAAGAATCCAACCAGTGATATTTAGTCTTCATCTGGCTCCTGAAAAAGGGTGCCGAATCTACAGAGCCGCAATCACCTGCAAGGAAACTCTTGCCTGGAACCTTCTCCATTGATCTTTGTTGAGAAAGCCCTTCCTCCTGTCTGCTGTCTTCTTGACAAAAGAATCCATCAACTGGGTTTTTGGCAGCAGATCCTGAAGTCTTCTTGCTGCAACTCGTCTTCTGTGCTGAGGTACTGTGTTGGCTGGGGTATTTACTTACCTTAAGCCTTTGTCATTTCTGTAAAGCTTTGGGGGTATTTTCTGTGAATGGGAGCCCACTCATCCAATTCACCCAGGCCCACTGTTGGGATCCTTCTAGGGTGCCTTCTCTGAAGTCCCTGCAACCTAACTAACTTTAAAGTGAGGTACTTACTTGTTTGAACAGTCTTCCACAGGAACTCTGACTTTTGCTTGCAACCGAAGCCTATCTCACCCTGCCTAAAGCTGGCACCTAGACTACAGTCCTTCTTCTGCCCTTGAGTGAACTCATGCAACTGAATAGGGAATGACTGGATAAGTAAAGGGTTATGTCTTGAAAAAAATAACAAGGGTTAAAAAGTACTTACTTGTGAAAGAGTTAGTTGGTAACTGTATTTGTATTTGTATGTTATTATGTTTTATTTAGCGCTTTTGTCCACAGCGCTGTACAATTTAAGATCAAAAAACCATACAGTAATAATGGTAGGTATACATCAGAACATCAGTACTGGTAGCAAACAATCAGGAAGAATGTAAAAGATGAGTTTTCAAAGAAGAACAGAAAGTACAATAGTCAGTAATAGAACGAATAGCCACGGGGAAGGCATTCCAATGAAGGGGGCGAGAAGCTGAAATGAGCAAAAGCGGGACTGGGCACAAGGTGGATGTGGAACATTTAGTCTAAAAAGACTAGAAGAATGCAAGGAGCAAGCTGATGGGGTGATTTGAAAACTAAGCATAGAAAATATTTATGTTGAGAATGAAATGCTAGCCCACCAAGTTAAGCGAGAGAATCAGAGATAAGTCATGATAGGAAAGAATGCAAAGTACACGAACAGAAGAATTATAGATTGACTTCAAGGGAGTGAGACAAGAACTTGGGAGACCAAAGAGTGTTGGAGCAGTAAAAAAGCCAAGAAAAAATGAAAGAAGAGATAAGAAGTTTAGTGGCCTGAAAGGTAAGAAAAGAGCGAACTTTAAGAATGTTGTAAAGGTGAAAACGGCAAGAGCGAGTGGTAGGAGAAATGTGGTGATCAAAAGAAAGATTAGAATCGAGATGTAGACTAAGATTCCGAGCTGTGGGACAGATAGTACGACTAGCAGGTGGAAAATATATAGAGGGAGGTGGTGAGTGAGGTGGGATAGTGTTAGCAGGGAAGAATATCACTTCAGTCTTCCCTGCGTTTAGAGTAAGGAAATGAGAAGCCATCCAGGATTTGATGACAGAGAGACAAGCTGCGAGGCTATGGTGAATTTCGTGAGTAAAAGATGAGAATGATAGAAAAGGTTGTGTGTCGTCTGCATAAAAGTGAAAAGAGAGACCAAAGGAAGAGATTATAGGTGAGAGCTCAGAGGTATAGAGAGAGAAAAGAAACAGACCAAAAACAGAACCCTGGGCAACCCCATGCTCGAGGAGAAGATGTGCGGAGGTCTGAACAGCCCAGGAGACAGTAAAAGTTTGGTTCGAAAGATAAGAAGAGGACCAGGACAGAACAGAACCCCTAAGACCAAAAGACGAAGGGGATTCCAAAAGCAAAGAGTGATCCAAAGTGTCAAATACGGCAGATGGATCAAGTAGAATAAGAAAAGAAGAGTGTAATTCTGAGAGTGAGTAGTGAAAAAGGATCTTACTTACCTTGAATGTGTGTTGTGCCATTCTGAAAACAATATATAAAGTTAATTTACTAACTTGTGAATTGGTTTTGCCTCTTCCCCAAAGGTAATGCTGTTGCTTTCACTTTACTATTTCTGTTAGGATAAGTGTATGAGTGTCTTGCTGTTAGCCTGTCCAGAATAAGTCTGCCTTGAGTTATACTTACCTTTAAGTTGCTGATAGCCCCTTTAAAAAAGTCTATAGGTTTTGCTTACCTTGAGTTAGCTGTGTGCCATCTTAAAATAAGTTTAACCGTTATTGCTTACCTCAAACTGTGTTACACTGATCTGAAAAGCAACTGTAGTAGTATATTACCACATTACGTTTTACCTTCCTACAATAGCCGCATGCCATTCTTGAAAAGTGTTTCTTTAGGTGTAGCTGACCTTGGTCTACCTGGTGCAATCCTGAATTATTGTAGAGTTCTTGCTTATCTTAGACTGTGTTCCACTGAGCAGAAAAGCAACTTCAATTGTATATTACACCAGAAAGGTCTTACTCACCTAGAATAACTGTGTTATCCTCAAAGTAGTCACGGGTATATACTGTTCCTTGAATCTATGTTCCACTATTCAGAAATGTATCCTGGTAACAGGATTGGTTTACTATGTGATTTCTTTGTTGAGTGTCACTGCATAACTGACAGGGTCTACTACTCTTGTTTTACTGTAAAGTAATCTAAAAGCAGCCAATGTTTTTTACTCCCCATGAATAGGTGTGGCCATACTAAATGTGTATGATAAGGGTTGGCTTCCCTAGAATTACTAATATACAGCTCAGAGCCCATTCTATGGGACCTCCCATCCCCTGCACACCGTCCTGCCAGATAACTGGCTTTATGAAATTATTTGGCCAGAGATGTTGAGAGTATATAACAACTTTAAAATGTGATGCAATATTCAAAAATTCTAAAACTTCAACACAAATCTTTTCTTTTTCACTTTTATTTGTATTCTTATTCGTCCGTCAACCAGATGATTTATGTGTTATCCCCAACCAATCTTGCTCAATGCATTTCGGGGACACATTCCCCTTCTTCAGGAGCAAAACTGAATGTGAAACAATAAAGAGATTTACTCCAGTATTGGCCAATAACCCCAGAAAACATCACCATACTCCAAGAGTAACATCACATTGTGTGCTAAGGGGTCATATTCTACTTTATATAGAGTCAGAGTCACCAGACAGGAATTGAGGTATATAAACTAATTACATCCAATGATAAAAGGATACAGTTTTGGGTCAAGTTTTCTATTTTGCCAATAATATTTAGAAAGTCTGTGGTGTCAAGTAAGTAAGTGGGAATTTTCTGGACTAGAGGTTACAAAATTCTGTCAACACAGATAGAAAGAGGATCAAATACGCTTTCTGTCCCCGCCACTATAGGTCTAAGAGGAGGTCTCATACTATGTTTGTGGTTTTTTTGGGAGACCGTAAAAACTAGATTGTTTGAAAAACTACTTAGAAGGAACCCCCTTGTTTTGTCTGTGACCCAGTCATTTTCAAATGCCTTGTCTACAATTGTTTGTATAAGTTCTCTAACTTCAACTATTGGATCATGGTGCAGCAAGATAGAGGTCACTTAGTCCCTCAATAAATCTAAGCAGCTCTCCTGGTATTATGATGAGTCTATTACTACTATGGCGCCACCTTAAACCTAGCACTTGCAAATTGCTGGCTGCATTACCACCGTTTGTTGCCTTTATTATTTATTTATTGTTATTTATCTGTTTCTCCTCTGCTTCTCACTTTCCACCTCTCCCCCTTCCATGCACTTTTCCCCTCCCCCCTCTCCCATGCACTGGCGCGTTCTCAATGTCACTGGGCCTAGTAAGATCGCTGTTTTGTTCTCCCCTCTTCCCCTCCCTTGCCTTGTTGCGCTCTGAAACACTTGTGTACGAGCGCGATAGAAATAAAATATCAAATCAAAAAAAAAAAACTTTGTCTGCTCGTTTTATTGTAATATCCTCATCTTTGACTAGTCTTTCAACTTGGGTAAATTGCATGTTCTTCATATTGCATGAGACTTTTTGGAGTAGGTAATTCTGTCCAATTCCATAACCACCTTCTGTTCAAACATATTCAAGACAGGATTTTGGATTTGTGGATCAAAATTACTCTTTGGACGTAAGCAATTTTTCTGTGAATGGTTGTGTATCAAAAAGGTACATTTCTCCTCAAACAATGTGGTGCTAGATGTGGGAACAAATGTAGGAACACATAATAGACCTTTGTTAAGAACTGAAAGTTGTCCTTCTGTCAGCACTTATATGAAATATTTGGATGAAATCTTTATTACAGTATTGTCCTTCAGATTTATTTGTTTCTTTTTCTGGTTGGCCTTATTTCCTCTACTTGTTTTGTACTTTCTAAAAAAGGAATAGCAGTGGGTAGATTTGGTGAAGTAATTGCCGCTGATGTCCCTGGCTGTTTACTAGCACTTGAAGGTGATCCTCTCCTGGGTGATTTTACACCCCCCCCCCCGGGTTCCCTCCTTCGGTACTGTCTTCATAGCTATCGTTACTACTTTTATCAGAACCCGATCCTCCTGGTCTAGGGGCTGGGAACCTATTATGTGACCTTTGTGTGTAAAACTCCTGCCAAGTATATATTATATTGTTTAAATAATGAAACGTGTCCCTTTTGAATTTCCTTAATTTCCTCTGTTCGATGTCTTGTTTATATGATGCAAGTTTGAGGTTAGTCTCTTCTAGTAATGACTGAAGTTCTGTTTCATCGAGACATCGAACAGAGGAAATTAAGGAAATTGAAAAGGGACATGTTTGATTATTTAAACAATATAGTATAAACAGTCATGGAGACTGGATATGAAGAACTGTTTGCTGGAAAACATGTCTTTAGGTTTGGAGATTGTCTATAGTTAACACCAGTGAAAGGCCAACCCATATTCAAAACAATAGGATACAAAGAATGTTGTACCACCCTTTGCAGCATAGGGAACTCTAATCTATGGTGTCAGTTGTCGTGCGGGGGACGGTTTCTTCATCCCGCCACCCACCGCCCAATCTCCCAGTGCAGTCTGTGTTTCATTTCATCTATTTTCTTAACTTAGATGGTGGACCTTAAAAGGGACGTTTTGGGGGCTGGAACAGGTGAGGAATAAACATTAGGATACAATGTAACAAAGGGAATTAAAACAAAAGGAACATATATATTTTTAGGGTATTTGTTTTTGTATTGTTATTTTTATAAAGGGGGAAAACCAAATTGCCACTTAAAAAAAACAACTAAGAATGGCAATGAATCTGATTTTGCCAATCCTCTACTGTGGCACCTCTCATGGCAACTCATTTGTGGCACACAGTCCACATGATTTTCATGACAAATAAACTGGGTGCCGCTAGAATGGCAGCGGGTTCATGTGAGGTTTTAGGAGGAGAAGATGTAATTTTAATATTGGTTGGAGGTGTTGCGATGGTGGATGCAAGTGCTGATGGAATAGGTGCAGTTACTCGCCGACATTATGAACGAGATCCGTGCATTCGGATCTTGTGATGCCGCTAGGCCTTCCTGTACGCATCATCATCAACATCATCCCAGTGGAGCCGTAATAGATGGTTGATAAGCACTGATATCTGCAAGCTTTGTGATGGTACATTTGAAGGGCCCTGTTGAAGCTTCTTCTGGCACAAAGTGCATTAAACATCCTCAGCCTCTTCTCTGCAACAGTGTGTCTTTACACAAAAAGAACCTCCAACTGTCTGATGCAGTCTTCATTCCTGTAGCCCTTTTACGTAGTGGGGATGCATAACGAGAAACCATTGTAGACTTAAACATATTACCTCAGGGTTGTAAGTCATTTCAATCCGGCACACACCCAAGTCAACACCTAGCGTGTAATGCACAACAGAAATCCTTATTTATTTTTGTCTAAAATGTCTTTATTCTGAACGATATACCACTCAGATCACACCCCTCTTCTGGAACCTCACCCCCTCCGGTCACACTGAACCAGGAATCAGGCTGGTTAGCAAAGTTAAAATTTTTATTTATGTATTCACAATTTAATCACACTAGGTTTTAATGGGTACACAATAATCACCAATGGGGTGATGTAACACAGAATAATCTCTTTAATACACAAGGAGTAATAGTGAGCAAAACAATTCAGCACAGAAATAATACTTTTGTGTGTGTGTGTGCAGATCAGATAGCACTGTGGTTAAAGGTTCCCCCTGCACACCCCTCAACCCCCCCAATGGGCAATGTAAAGAGATAGGAGGAGAGAGCAGGTATTAAGGAATGGCAGAATTCAAACAAAATAACAATCCCACTGTCTCCCTTTCAAACACAAGAGAAAACGGAATTGAATACACTAAATATGGTCAAAATTGCTGAAATTACCATAAATTCTAGTGGGAGCCACTTTGGATAGTTGCACATAAACACCAGTAATGAGAATGATGTAATACCAAGAAAGAATTTGAAATCTTAAAAAAGCTTTTTTACACGTGTCAGAATTTCCCAAAAACGAAATTCGCGGCAAACTTTTCACTGCGCAATAATCATGATAACAGTAGAACCCTATGGATTTAGGATGCGATTTTAGATGCGATTTAAAGCTGTGGATGTTAGCTACAAGCAGAAGTTGAACTTTTGTTTCTAGCACAAAAACTGAGGAGGTTATGGACATTTTAGTGGAGGTTGCTTTTTTCGATATAGGTGCAAGAATGGAAAACAGGAATGTGCTTTTAAAATGATAAATGGGTTTCTTACACTACAGGATGACTATGAACAAAACGAATACCCCACAGGAACACAGCCACTTGATCAGAATGACTGCCTGTAGAGGAACTCGCCTTCTTCAGATGAGAAAAGATCAGCGCAAAGATAGTTTTAGCAATACTAGTACAGGCGGAAGATAGGAGGGATAGGATAGAGAGTTCAGACAATTCAAAAGTACTCCTAACAATGTGGTTCTGAATACAAGATAGGATGGGTTTCAGATAGGGATTGGACTAAGCAAGGTACATAAGCTATTGACACAGTTCTAACTATAGATACTCACTAGATATGTTTTTAAACGGAACAGTCAGGATTCTGGTCCGTCAAAATTCTGGTCAGGGAATGGGATCTGGTTCTAGGACAGACAGCTGGGCACATCGGATTGGATCTGCAATGGCTCTGGTCACAGCACGGCACAGGACTGGATTGGATCTGCCCTTCTTGGTTGTGATGATAATTATTTCAGCAGGCAAGCAGTACAGCGCAGCCCGGCTGTCTTTTGATGCTTCCCCTTAGGTCTGTGGGGTTCTGGTTCTGAAATTTGAGGCCAAGCTGAAAATGGTTCAGCTATGCAATGGGTTTCTGCTTTGCCAAGTTGCTGGAGTCTGGAGCAAGGAAGATGGAGAGTTCTGCAGCAGGGTGCTCCGCCAATATCAGGATAGTGGTGAATCTGTCTGTTCTTATGTGTGGTGAGCTGTCTCTATTTATGCTATGATAAAGGGGGAGTGTGGGCTGGTTTGTCCAAAGCTCGCCCCTTTGGCAGTTGATTCGGTCAGAGTCTCCTAACTGCCTTGATATGAGGAAAGAAGCAGTGTGTCACCTTTATGGTGTGATTTTATGAGGCTGAGAATACACCCCTGGCCCCTTGAACACAAAATCTACTTTTGACACCATACATATTTACACATGTGCAACCTCTATAAGAATCACATATACAGATTACATATTTTGTATAGCAGCTATCCCTCCAAACCCCGTAGTCGTCAGATCTTGGCTCTGCTTCTCACAGAATTTTGCCCTTTTCATCAGGACCACAATGGGGGTCATTCCGAGTTGGGCGGTAAGTATAGGGGAATACCGGCATGGCGTTAAGAGCGTTTCCGTGCTGGCACTAGACTGTAAAAATCGGCCTATTCTGACTTCGCGAGTACGCTCTTACCGCCATGCCAGTAATGAACATTTGCGCCATGCCGCAAAAGTGCCCCCAAAGCCCTTACCGCCAACAAATGCACCGTACATAACACTACCGACATGGGGTAATCAGCGGTGACAGTAAATAGCGGTCCCCGCTATTTACGGTCACCGGTAAAGAACGGAACCTGGTGGAGTATGCATCTCCTCCCCCCTTTCCCACACAGGTGGAGTATGCAGACAACATACTCACAGCCCCAATGCACTGCCATGGCCCATTCAGGTTACTCACCAAGTAGCCAGGCACGTCGTCCAGCATGTCGCTCCATGTAGCATGGTAGTGTTGAGCTCCGCAGGACCAAGGAGTCATGAGTTGATCCGGGATATCGGGCATTGCAATGTGTGATGGCTTTACTGGCATTACACACCATCTGGACGTTGATGGAGTGGTATTGCTTGCGGTTGCGATACGGCACCTCCATGGCATGCGGGACCACCAATTCAACGTGGGTGCAGTCGAGGGCACCTATGCAATTTGGCATGCCTGCCAGTGCATGGAAGGCAACTTTGGTATCATATATCTCATGGGGAGTCCGTGGTAGGGATATGTAGTCCCTTGTGTGGTTGAGGAGGGCATCCAGCACTTGGTTGAGTATCCGGGAAAATATGGGCTGTGAAATCCCATGCATGTGCCCCACTGTATGCTGGTAGGTGCCTGTGGCAAGGAAGTGGAGCACAGACACTACCTTCAGTAGAGGGGGAATGGCAGTGCCGATTTCTATGTGGCTCACTATGTCGTCATGTATCAGGTCCACTATGGTGGCGATGGTGTCCCGGTCAAGCCGGTACAGGGTGGATATCTGCTCTGGTGTGAGGTTGAAGGGGGTGGCTCTGATGCGGGGGATTGGGGGCTGCTGGCGTGATAATGGTGGCTGCACCGGTAGGGCATGCTGGGCCTGTCTCACCCTCCTTCTCCTCCTGTGTATCCTCTGTGGTGGGCGCTGTGGTTGTTGTTGTTGCTGTTGTTGTAATAGTTGCTGCCTTGCAAGCAGGGCCTCCAGCTCCAGGAATGCTGCTACAATTGGTATCATCTTGGTGTGGGAGGGGGTGTGTGGGTGTGCTCCTATTGTGCTGTGACAGACTCCATTGCCTCCACCTGTGCCTCTTTGAAACACTGCTCATGGTTCTTAACACCTTCTCGGCGATGCCGGTATTTATTCCATGGTGGTAAGGTACTTTGCGGCCTTGTGGAGGCCGTTTTTTCCATGTCCGCTTTACTTTGGATCAGCTCCGGTTTACGCCATGGCGCTATTTTCGGTATGGAGTGTCGGGTGCGCGCCACTAAACCGCTATTTACGGCCTCGTAATTTACGGCGCCATAAATAACGGTCTGGTGGGTCAGAATGGGCCGTAAAGGGAAACGATGCCGGTAATCCTTTACCGGCATCGTTTTTCCTTTACCGCCCAACTCGGAATGACCCCCACTGTCCAATTTATGAGCAAATGTCTACAAGTGTGCACGTTTATCATGGGCATAAGGGTATAAAGTTTCATACTTCTAGCAGAAATACATTTGGTGTAAGATCACATTTTCTGCCGTTTCTTTCCAGAACATGTCACATGATTTTGCCGACTCTTGAAATGTGCAAGCAAAATTTAGATTCACAAATCTGTTACTTTTATATTTTTCACAATTTTCACTGGCAAATTATGTCTTTTTAAAAAAATGTTCTTTGTTAAGGTTCAGCCACAGATGGTTGTTCGGGTCCGCCGCTTTCTGTCCCCCTGCAGTTCAAGAGCAGTCTCCCCCCTGTTTGCTCTTGGCAGAGTCCATTTACGACTATCCTCACACCTCGCATTTCCTGAGCAGTAGCTGTTCACTGTTCCCTTTTGCCTCTGTAGACCAAGTTCTTTCAACCCTATAATTATCGCTTTGGTGTGATTTCCTGCTGGAGGAAAAAGGCCTCTGTGAGGAAACCTGTTATTCCAGTTTGGTTAGCTTTAGCCAGGCTTAAATTTAAATGTTAATTCTGTTGCATTTTTCCTTAGCTTAAAACAAACTTGTGATTTCAAAAATAGCAGCTAAATACTTATTCAAGATTTTAAACCATGGGCTCAAACAATTAGAACATAGGTTACTCTCATTAACAGGCCACTTAGATTGCAAACATTTGATTTCAATATATACATGTTTAAAGTTTAATCAGGCAGGCTTCATGACAGCTGTCATCCCTGCAGTCCTGCTGCACAGAGATTCCGACATCCACAGCCAGGCCACTTTTGCTGAGGAAATCCCTTGCAAGTTCACAATGATTTCTTAATCTATGTGAATTGTAGCACCCAGCAAGAATTTTGGATGTTTGAGGGTGTTTTGTACCAGCCTTTTGCAGTTTCAGCAACCAAAGAAAAACAAATTTAAAGCAAGATTCTGGGCTTTCCTTAGTAAAACACTGCTTTTTCCTTCTTTACTCCATTTTCACTTGTTGTGGAGCCCAGTGACATATTTCAGGAGTGAGATCTCTGTTCCACCACTGACATGTGTGGCAGATTGAGCAGCCATTTTTTTGGGCATTGCAAAGCGTGATTTTCAGAGGTTTTGGCGCGCACAAGGGTTTTGCAGCCTTTTTGTGATTTCTGGCACCATCATAGCACAGTGATGCCGCATGGCAGAGCAGAAGTGGGTTAAAACATCCCACAGGGTACCTTGAGTATGTCCTGTGGTACTCCTTACGTCAGAGATAATACTTGTTGAAAAAATGGTAAAAAAAAGCCCTAGGGCTCGTAATCCTGCAAACAATAGAGAAGGTAGCCTTCAACAGAATCTCTTGTCAAAGTCAAGAAAGGAAACCTAGGTTACTAAGAGGACACAGTATATTTCAAATAAACTCACCGTAATTACAGTGTTCTAGATCACATATTATGTGATAAAAAGCAGTTCTTCAGTCTTCATGTACAGACTCCTCACGTGTCTATTCACAGATTTTCTTTTCGTATAACTCACCATAGGAGACTAATAAACCACTGTGAGATGGCCTCTGGTGCCGGACCGGCACGCAAGAGTAAATCACAATTCACTGCGGCTGATAGCTGAGGACCGGTGCGTTGTGTGCTTTTAAAGCTGAAAGACAGAGGCAAAAAGTTGCCAGTTGCCTATTATGGTGATCAATGTGCCATTATTGAACGCACGCGGCTTGCATAAAGTGAAAGAAATTCAGGCACCGTGCGATAAATCCTAGGGTGGCACTCAAGAGGGGTGGGTGCTTTGGGCATAGTACGGGGTAGTTGCAAGATGTCAGAGGGAGTATATGATAGCTGGGCTTTTCAGCAATATGTGAACAGAGAAGGCATTTTGTCTGTAATCCCACGTTACAGAGGCATTTCTCGCACACAGCTC
The DNA here is from genome assembly GCF_040938575.1 of Ambystoma mexicanum. NCBI lineage: Eukaryota > Metazoa > Chordata > Amphibia > Caudata > Ambystomatidae > Ambystoma > Ambystoma mexicanum. The sequence goes on along the minus strand of NC_090935.1, from coordinate 671,324,609 downwards.
ATAAGAAAAGAGCTGCAGGCCCTTGGGTGACAAGCAGTATGCATTTCTTGAACATTCAGCAGAAACAGTGTGCCGAAATGTTGCACGGCTGAAGTTTCCCAGGAGAACGCAGCCACAGTGAAGTCACTGTAAGAGATACTTTCGAGGTCAATGAGCTAAACACCTGGGTGCACGAGGAGAATTGGCAGGTAAATTAAATACTGCTCATTGAACTCCAGACATGGTGTGGTATTGTTTTTTCAGACTACACTTGGAATTCAAGGCGTGAGAAGAGAGCTGGGGGCCAGGTCATTGGGGTTGGGGGATGAGGAGCCAAATCAGCAGAGAGGTTTTGGTGTCCCTAGGGTGCAACATTGTACAGTGTCCGCACTGATGTCCGTGGGTACACCATTGGTCCGACTCAGAATGTCTCATCCCTTGCCATCTCATGCCATGTTGTACATTTGACATTGCCTACCAATGGCAAACAAGTGTTTTTTGACCGTTCAGCACAATCATGTAATTGAGGGTCAATGTGGGAAGGTTTGTGACGCCATGAGGGGAGTTAATTTAAGTGTGGCCAAAAAGTACATCACCCAATTAGGATCACCCAACAAATATTCGTATATAGGGGACTGACGTAGTCCCACCAATCAGCTCCTGTGACCTGCCTTGAAGATTTATCAAAAATGCTGTATGGTAATTTTGCAAATTATGTATAAAATGTTCAGCGGCAGTGAGCAGCATCGACAGCTCACTTCAGTTCCACAGTGCTGTCTGAACTGTGCATCCCAGCTGTTTGGGTGTAATAAATCTGTGTCACTTCTTGCTTGATGTACGCTACATTTCTTTTGGATTACTTTTATTCCCTGCAGTTACGTTTTGGTAGAAGTATGCTGGTACAGTGGGCAGTACTATGGTCAAATAGTGCCCATTTTGCATTGGTGGGATATCTTGTAAAATAATACTTGGAGAACCTGTTTATCCTCACTCATAATTTTAGTGGTCTCAGATTTAAAATGGGGTGTATTCTCCTTTTTCCTTTGAAATTAAGAAGTACATTCACTCTTGCTGCTTTAATCGGATTGGATCTTCTCCCTTAAGGGATCTGGTTTTATTTTTGATCTGTTGGTGGGATTTCTTGTGGTGTCTTTAAAAAATTCCAACAGTAAGGTAATTTGGCATGTACTTGCCTCGGGTGACTCTCTCCTAGTTGGACGAAGCATTTGAGTCCCCTTCCTATCTGACGTCATCATGGTATAAAATGACCATGCCATAATTTAGAGAAAGTGGCTCCTCTTCCCAAGCCTCTTCTTCTTCAATATTGTGGCCTTTGTTTGAAAGATGGGCTGCATGATAGAGAACCCCGCTGCCAGCCTGAAAGCTCTCGAGCGACTGATCAAAAGATTGTCCAGAATCATGGGACGATTATACTGCTCAGACATCTTCAACAGTAATGGGGTGGTTTGTTTCTTGCGAAAAGGTATTGGTGTTAATAACCTATTGTTCTTGGAGTCTCATTCTGTTTTTTTTAAAGTCTTATCTAATTTGTTGTTGGCTGCCTTTTCTGGGAAAATACTTATTTATATTATTGCTTGCTCTCGGAAAATACGTTTAAGGCATAATAAAACAACTGGAACAGAATTTATTTCTCTCAAGAGACACATGTTTTATTGTACAGCTGCAGTAATTTCCATCATGGTTGTACAATTTTGCCATGAGAAACACCGGCTCTCTCTATCTGTGTCTGCCTCTCCCCCAGCCAAAGGAGAGTTTGATACATTCCATAGCTAGTGTAATCTTACAAAAGGCGTTTCACCCTGGCTAAATTGAACTCCTGCCAAGGCATCAACTTACTCTCTCGCAGCTGTTCCTAGGCTCTGTAACACCCTAGCATTTGCTCTGTAAGCAATAGTGGGCAGCTGAATCCATACATAGACATTCACTTAAATTGCAAGCTTTTGGAGGGAAGAGTAAACAAGGCAGGCAGAGAGCAGCTCCTCCGCGTGCTGACAGGCATCATACAGATTTGCCGCCACTCTCACTGTGTCTGCTTCCTGTCCCTCCGCCTCATTGTAAATGAAGTCCTTGCCGATTGATGTGACCATGCACAGGAGGCCCCCTTCGCCGCCACTCTCACTGTGTCTGCTTCCTGTCCATCCGCCTCATTGGAAATGAAGTCCTTGCCGACTGATGTGACCATGCACAGGAGGCCCCCTTCGCCCAGCAGAGGTAGGAGCAGCTCTTGCTGGTATTGGTTTATTATTCACGACCATTATTATATTGTGAGGGCACAATGTCACCACCTTTCGCTGTCTGTCGTGGTCCAGGCTCTTGACATTTGCTGTTATTTCTGGGGGTTCAATCCTGACGCTGAGCTTGGCAGATGTCTGGCTGATGAACGTCCACCAAGGTCGCTTTCTATTGACAAAATAGTTTGGTGAGAGTCTATTTGATGTGCAGCTGTGGCAGTTGCCAAACTTGTCCCCCACTCCAGTAACCATTTTAAGCGCTCCTCATTTGATTAACTTGGGCACAGGGAGAGAACACGATTTGCCCAATTTGCCCAAGAAACAGTGTGGTTAAGACGGGAAGTCATAATTTCACTTGACAATGTGCCTACTAAATTATGGGCCTCATTACGAGGTTACGAGGTTGGAGGTAGCCTTGCCGGTAAAACCGGCAAGGCTACCTCCAAACTGTCAACCGGGTCCGGCACTGCGAATGGGCAATTACTGGGTATTCCGGCCCCGCCGGTCACGGTAATTGCCCTTTCGCGTGTGGAGGAACCGGTACATCCCCATTCGAGCCCCATAACGGTGCCGGTGCCTCCAACTTGCTGTGCTCGTGAGTGCCGCTCGGGCTGTCAAGCACCCACGAGCACAGCCTGTAGTATCGGGGTACGGTAGCAATGGTGCCAGTAGCGCTACCAGCACTGTTGTTACCTTACCGCCATACTTGGAATGAGGCCTTATGTCACCCTTTTGAACGCTTCATGTAGACGTGATCTAAAATATGGGTGATGGGAGAGTGGTGTGGTATTGTTAGTACTCAGTATGTAAGAACATGAAAAATGTAACTTATGCTGTCTTGATAACAGCAACGGATGCCTTGGCAGTCAGAGCAACTGAGCACCAACAAGCAACTCAGTAGCACTCACCCGTTTTAACACCCACTCACTCTCCCAAATGTGTATTTGCTTGCTCAGTCACAAAGTTAACTAATTGGTTCATGCTCTCGGTTGCTCCCTCATGCACTTTCAGGGGTCATTGCTTCCGACTTTTCTTTTAATCCTTCTCTCACCCTTTCATCAACTTGTGCGCATGCACACATAACCACATAAACATGCAAACACACTCAGTTACTGGAGTGTATGTTTGCTCACTCAGCGATTTGTTTTTTCATACAATTGCCCACTTGTTTCATCACCCACTCCTTAGCCTCTTCAGCCAATACATCATCATCATCAAACAACTTTATTCGGCCTGAAAGGCCATCAAAGTGCATCCTAAAAAACAGTTCTAATACATGATTACAAAAAGACACATCAAAGAAAAAAGCAACAAGACTGTGCAGGAAACCGGGCCCTGCTTGAGTTCCCCCCTAACAGATCTTTTGGCAAATGATCAGGAACCATCCTCCTCTTCCCTCTGGTAGCTCATGTATCGCCTTGGGCCCAGGGCAGTCAAATTTGCCCCTGAAAGGGGACTAAAACCAAAGGGGACTCCTGCGGGGCACACAGGGACAGATAGGGGTGATGCCACTTTACCCTGCCCGCCGTTGGCCGTTGCATTTGTTCAAATCGTCCCTTGCCAGATGGGCATCTGCAAAAACCAGTTTGACAACATCCAATTTGGCTGAAAAACTGGACAGTCTAGAGCACTCTAACAGGGAACCCCTGTTGGAACCCCTGGACACAAGCCCACACTCCCCCACCGCCCGCATCCAATGTAGACATTTATTCCGCAGGGCATCCCTTGGTTCTCTTGTACCAGTCAAACGTTTTGGGACACCATGGAGAAGGACCATAGAACTACTACAGCCAAGGCCTCCCCAGACCACGTGTTAGGGCACAAGCCCACCACCCCACGGGCGCACGTTTCCCTGGGCTCTCACTACTGAGTTCTACAAAGGTGGGGGCTTAGCCCTTGAGACTTGGTTGGTGGTCTCCCTCTGTAAGGGTGGCAATGATGGAGACCTACCTCTGGTCGACTTCTCATGAATGGGAGAGCCTTGGCCATGGGAGCTGGGGACGGGCAGGGGAATCGAGGGATGAATCCCTTTGTCAAAGGCAAGATTTGGCCCCCCCTATGCCAACCCCTGCTAAACTCTCTCCTTCCCTACCCGTGTCTTCCCCCCCTGTCCCCCTGCATCCCCTTAATCAAGACTAGTAAGAGGTTTTTAATCTCGGACATCTCCGATAACAAAAGATGACGGGCAGTTTAGCAGAGTTGGAAAAACTGGGGGAGGCGAGGCTGGTAGACAGTGATGTCATTTAGGGGGGTTGGGGGGGTTAGAAACCCAAAGAGGGCCAAGATGAAGGAAGGAACTAGCCCCTGAAGGAACATCAGATGCATGCTTACTCCCGGTTCTAGACGAGAGGCTGGACTTCTCTCCCCCACGCAAGCCATCCAGCCCCATGGCCCCATAAACCAAAGACATGGGCACCGGAGGAGCAGGGGAGTGGACTTGAGCTTCAGGGAGAGCCTGTGGTGATAGCGGGGCTGTGATGTCATGGTTTAGACCTGGAGGTGGATGGATAGGGTCCAGCGACAAAAACGGAGACAGAGGTGGAGCCAAAAAAGGGGCCAACGACACATGCCCTCCCGTCAGTTTCAAAATGCCCATTGAGATCCTCTCACAGCCATTAGCCAAGGTAGCCAGAAGTCCGGCTGTGGCAACACAGTCAAGACCCCCTCCAGGGGTTAGCAGGTTGACAGGGGTCCCAGGTTCCTCCAGAAAGGTGCTTGCAGAGTCGGTTGTGGGGAGAGGAAGTGAAACAGGACCACGGGAGCTCCCATAAGGCCATGGTGGGGGTCCCATCTGCAGGCTGGAGGAACAAGGTAGCTTGGGCGTAAACTCCCCTGGGTCCCCCACTTTAGCACATGCAGTGGCCGAGGAAGATTGCACAGGTGCTCCATTCCTGCAAAAGTTCCCAGTACAAACTCCCTCCCCCTGCGTGGCTCCCAGTGCTTTATTCGGTACGCCTCCCCTCAGCCTTCTGCCCATAATAGGCTTCCGGTGTACCAGTGGGGCTGAAGTGCCCTGAAGACTCGCTAAGAGGGAGGATTTGGAGAGGTAGAGGGGGGAGGAGATGGCTCCTCTTTCCGTGGCTCTAATAGCGACATCTCGGAGAGGGCCAACCATGATGCAGCCTGAGAAGAGAGGGGCTACAGAGAAGGCTTAGGGTCTTACAGAACAGTTCCGGGTAGGGAGAAAGGGTCTCAACACTCGAAGGTGGGACTGATGGGCTGTTGGGTTGCTGCACCGGACCTTGAGCACATGGAGCAGAGTGGTTGAGGTCCAGGCCCCACGCTGAACGCTGTAGGCTTTTGCCCTCCCCAGAATGGTTGGCTCAGCCTCACCTCAATGTCCGGGTCACACTCCAAGGTCCAGGGCCACCCCCACAAGTCTGCGAACACCCCTGCGGGACCCAACACCCCGCGCCCTTGTCCGGCGGGCTTCACCCTGCGGGCTGCAGCAGGAGCTGAAAAAGGCCAAAGGGGGCGTGGCCAAAGTCCATGACAGGTAAGGAGGCCCTCCTGGGCCAAAACACAGCAGCAAGTGTTGCAGGAGCGGGACCCAACACCCCGTGCCCTTGTCCCGCGGGCTTCACCCTGCGGGCTGCAGCAGGAGCTGAAAAAGGCCAAAGGGGGCGTGGCCAAAGTCCATGACAGGTAAGGAGGCCCTCCTGGGCCTAAACACAGCAGCAAGTGTTGTAGGAGCGGGACCTAACACCCCGTGCCCTTGTCCCTGTGGGCTGCAGCAGGAGCTGAAAAAGGCCACAGCGGGCGTGGCCAAAGTCTGTGACAGGTAAGGAGGCCCTCCTGGGCCAAAACACAGCAGCAAGTGTTGCAGGAGCGGCACCTAACACCCCGCGCCCTTGTCCTGCGGGCTGCAGCAGGAGCTGAAAAAGGCCAAAGGGGGCGTGGCTAAAGTCCGTGACAGGTAAGGAGGCCCTCCTGGGCCAAAACACAGCAGCAAGTGTTGCAGGAGCGGGACCCAACACCCCGCACCCTTGTCCATTTAAGAGGCTGCTAGATTTATGATAGCGGTACTGGCGTAGCAGGGACCCGCAGGAGGCCCTGCCGCACTAAGTCTGGGGTGGTGGGGGGAGGGGCATCAACTTCAGATACAAATCATCTATTTCTGAAGTCAGAGTGCACTCTAAAGCCCCACTAAATCATCCCTACCCCATTCTCTCTACCACCCTACCCCCACTCTCCCTATCCCCACACACCCTACCCCCAACCGCCCTACCTTCTCTGACCCTACCTCGCTCTCTACCCCCACTTTCTCTACATACCCCATCTCTACTGCCGCCCACCCTACCCCCACTCTACCTTCACCCAACCAACCCCCACTCACCTGCCCTACCGCCCCTCTCTCCCCCCTCACCCTCCCTCCCTCTCTCTCTCCCCCCTCTCTCTCACTACCCCACCCTCTCTCTAACCCAACTCTCTCTACCCAAACCCTCGCACCAACCCTCTCCTCCCCCCTCACCCTACCAACTCTCTCTACCCTCACCCACTCCCCCTCCCTCCACCAACCCACCCTACCCCTTCTCGGATTGACAAACCCCTACCCTATTAACCCGCCCTACCCACTCTCTATTCCCACCCATCCTACACTCTCTTTCTCTACTTAACCCTACCTCCTCTCTCTTTGGCTTACTCTGTCTCTCTAGACACACCCACTGAACCCCTTCTATCCACCTACCCACACACCTACGCACCCACCTTACCCGCTCACCCTATCCCCTCATCCTTCCTCTCACACCCTCACTTTATGTCTTACCTTCTCACTCTAACCCTTTCTCCCTCATATTTTCTCTTGTTTATCATCGATAGCACCCTCAGCAATGGCTTCTCCTCTGTCTCTATTCCCCTGCTCATTCGCTTGCACACCTGCACCCCTTATTGCACCCTCCTTTGAAACGTTTCACTCTACTTCTTGCACCCTGGTGTCTATAAAAGCAAAATGTAAAGAAGAGCAGTAAATGCATAAACTATTGGCAATGCCAATGCTTGTTTTTTAGTTCATCATGCTCAATGTTAGGCAGCATAGGCTCGCTCCAACTCCTCAGTGTCTGCCAAGTGTTCAGAAGGCATCTATGCCATTAATTACACAGTAGGAGTCAACAGCATATGCCATCCACCATTTTCCTTTCTCAACTTCAGGTCTTTAGCTTAAATCTTTTAAAAAGCCGGGTGACTAATTTTCCCACAATCATGTGGTGCACAGTCATCACTTATCAATCCACAGGAATGTCTCATAACATGAGGGACAGAACTTAAATGTTGTTTTGTCCATGAGCCCACAACTTTAAAGCCAAGAGAAGTTTATAATTATCAAAAATACATTTAAAGATTCCCATACAGTCAATGTTCAGAGACTGCCAAATTCATGGATCCTAAGTACATTCCGTGTTTGTAATGTCATAACTGTAGGTGTCACAATCTTTCTCCTCTTGTAGCAGTAAGAAGCCAAAAAAGGGAAGGAAATATGTTTCAAAGTCATGCCTCTTCCCTTTTCGTGACCAAGTCCAATGGTTGAAGATAGCAAAAGTTACATGTCTGCCCATTGTTAAATCTGGTAAACAAGTTGTAATATTCTGATCCAGCTTGCGGCCTAAGAGACTCATACTGTATAAATGAAAAATATCAGTATAGAACTTAATCCGTGGATTGATAGATTAACTGCATAACAGATGGAAAACATGTCTTAAGACATCGCCAATAATACAATTCACCCAGAAACACATTCTTACAGTAATGGGGTGCAATGATGTAAGTGCAGCAGGGCACCTCAACTCAGAAGACAAGGGCTCGTATTGATAAGTATACGTTACAAATGCAAGCCATTGTCGTTTACAATAAGCTTTCCACACTTCACGTAGACCTGAGCTACAAAAACACTACAATCAAACATAGGTCAAATATAAAAGAAAATAAACAACCAGCTTCTCAGTTTCTTTCACATCCAAATTTCTTTACTTGGCAGAAATTCTGTTTTCATTTACATTAATGCTATGGCACAGTAATCTGACAGGAACATCAATGTTTGATCTCAAGCCCACTACTCAATTGGTCAATTTCTGAAAACCTGGCACAAAAATAACATCAGATCCTGATAAAATTCCAGATTCAAGCTGTCCTAATTTGTATGGTTTTCTCATTTTACACCAAATGTACAGTTTCCAACTTACATTTTCCTCTCACAGTGAAAAGGGCGTACATCTACCAAGTATGCATATTGGCAGCCATAACAGTAGGGTAAGAGACGGTGAGCAAGGATCATTGTCACGTGAGTGAGAAAAGTTATTTCCAGCACTTTAATCCATGTAAAATCTCTCGATGGCTAATTTGGCAAACAACCCAAGAGCGGTTTCTTCATAAAATGTGGACTTGTGGAACTGATGATTTCATGTGAAAGGTTAACAGTCTAAAACATAGTGTTTGCAAAAGAAATTACTTTGCCATGCCTGAATTTGCAGATATTCAGGGTCACATGTTTCTGGAACCAGCACACAAGAATAAAACCGCATGGCTTTATTACAATAGTCACAAACAATGATCAGTAATATGTCTGCATGATTCCACTCTTAAAATATGACAGAAAAGAGAACTGCATTGAATCGTTCAGCATCACGAGTTTTCGAGAAAAAGGTGAAATGAATAATTTTGTGCATGCCTTCCATGAAACAACTGAATGATCTGCTGGCACGTTGTAAAAAAACTTTGTGCTGTTTCTGGGACTGAAATGAACAAGGGCAGTCACATAAACATACTTTGCCAACGAACATTACTTGGTAAACATCATAAGTCTTCTGGGCACTGGGAATGTGCACGAACAACATGATGGGTATGTAGCAGTCCTGTGCACAGTTTGCTATGAAATAGGTGATGATGTTTCAGAAGTTAACGACTTTTGGTGCTTTTATTTTTGATTGCAGCAGTTTTGATGATGATGAAATCTCCTCATAATCTGCACTCATTCCACTGTACCATCTACCAACTGTTAATAAATGACCTGTTGAGCAGAGACAAGAGGGGAAGGAAATAAGAAATCACTTAGCTTATCCTCAACAACTAAAGTCCAGCACAGTGAGATCAAACATCTCTATTTTTTCAATTTGTCCTGTAAGGCCCACCCTAAAGGATCCACGAGAAACTCGAAAGGACTTACAAAATGCAAGGGTGAAACTTGAATGCAGAATTGAAAGCATTTGGTTTTGTCATAGCAGAAGCAGAAAGCACAGATGCGAGTTACCAATAAGACTAGTGTTAAGTACGGAACATTTGCAAACAAACAGTTGAATATTAACCTGGCAGCATGATCCCGCAATTATAGCAGGTTGCTTCTACAACAACAACGTCCTTTACCATTCACAGGATAGGAATGTCCAGGTGCTCTGCCAGTTGTTAAAATATTCCTGCCTAATTCATGGTATAGCAGCATTTATTTTGATTTGGTTACAAAATATTTAAGAACATTGGATAGTTGGTTTAATCTATTGAGCAATTTACATCAAAATGCCTTACACCGCAGAAATACATATGGTACATATAGATATTAATACAAAATCATTGAAGAAAGTAAGGCAATTTATCTACAGTAGACGGAATTTGCAGAAATCTACAGAAAGACAACTTGTTTGCTCGAGGGTCTGAATAGTTAAGAGAATGGAATTGATTTCCACAGTTTAGAAACTATCAGATTAGAAAACGATGGGACACAGGAAAAAGTTGGCAAAAAACAAACTTTGCGATGAAAAAATAAGTTTGAAAGGTAGATAGATGGGTGTTACTAGAACCAGAAGGGATATATACCAAAGAAGGGTCAACTCTAGCTTCACACTGGTTATCCATCATGCCACTAGGAATCTCTAACTTTCTCACCCTCTGACATGTTCTTATGGACCATGGCGGATAGGGGAATGCACCATCCCCCACCTCCCTCCTGGGGCTCCCTGCCTACCCTCACATCAGCAAAGGTAAAACAATACATAGACATCTGTGCATGCACAGGTGTGTTAGCCCAAGCCTTTTTTAATTTCCACTTTATAAAATGATGCCGGTTTTTCTCTTTCAGAAAGTTAGTTCTGCTAATCAGGCCTTACCTTCTAAATGCTCCATGCTGACAAAATTATAGTACAGATGTGCCTTGCCTGTACCCTGCCTACTGACATGCCAGCACTGCCATGTAGCTTGGCTACATTGCAGCCACAGAGTATCATGCACACTAACAAACCCTGCTGGAAACCAAATGAATTCCAACTGAAATGGGCTGTCCTTAACAGCAAGGACCCAGAATTAAAATTAACTATGCATCCCCAAGCACTGGTGGCAGCTTGGGTAAACAGAATGCTATATATGGTTTGATAATGTGGCCTATGAGGAAATGCAGCAATGCATTGCCAAAATCAATCTGATGGCATTTTATTATCAACTGGTTTTTGTGACTCCTACAGTTATCAGAGCTTTTGCATATTACCTTTTGGAGTTGGGAACACCCACAAGAGGTTGGACACAGCCCAGGAGGCCTCCTTTGTTCTTTTTCTGAGAAGCCTTTAAACCTTCCCAGGAGGACAGGACTTGTACCCAAGGGCCAGGGTGTAGGTCAAGTGCTTCAAAGAATTCTCTGACACGCAACACCACAAGTCACACAAGGGGTAATAATTACTGCACTCTGAATGTAGTAAGACAGGGGGTTGGGGGAAGAGGGTGGCGGAGGATATACACTGGGGAAGGATTCAGCTATCAACGATATGCTAGGTCTCACTTCCCAAGACCCTCATAACTTCCTGCAGACAACGCATTCTGGGTGTTAAGAAGGCAAATAAAACCCTTGTTACTGCAGCAAGGATTGGCCCTTGCAGAATGCTTAGAATGGACCAAACCGTTGTGGCAACATTACCATACAAGGGTGCAAGAACTCCCCCTTAGTTCAATCATCTTTGGCTTAAGGAGTTGTTCTGTGAAACCTTATCTGGGCATCAGTCTGTCCAAAGTCCCCTGCGATTGGGGTGAAGATAAGGATTTCCAAGGAAGGTGCAAGACCATCACCACTTACTTCAGGGGATCATTTGGAGTGCCCTTCTGCTGGAAAGCCTACCTGCTGCTTAAACACTGGCATGCAGTGCAGTGAAACTGGCACACCTGCAACTGTTCTCCGACAACCTTTGTGGCTGTGAAAGGCAGAAGAGAGAATCCACTTTCCACAAGAGCCTGGGCAGAGTCCCACAGCAGCCCAAGATCTAAAGGCGAAGCCTTGGACTCCGCTTCCCACTTTGACCACTTTCAAGCAGACTCAACCACTCCCAGGGTGTTTTAGAGCCACACCAACACTAAACGTAGCTGCTTTTGACATTCTATGAGTGTCAAACCACTTTGAGGAGCGCTACAGTTCAATTAATGTGTGGAGACAAACTCAAGCTATTGAGCCCCAAGGATCTACTCATCTGTTTATAAGCTTCCTTTTGAGTCTGAAACCGATAACCGCTTGTTGAAGTACACACAGTGTTTGCCTTCCATCAAACTAACGCAACACCAACTTGACCCCATGAAAAGTTCCCATAAGCCAGGCCTAATGCCGTCAATCCCACAAACGCAGAATAAGAAGTATACCACAGGGGTTCTGTCCCTCTGACACGGTTCTTAAGGGCCCTAGTAACAACCAAGGCCCCATTTCATATCTTTTTCAGAAACGTACATTTGAACCTGAATTTTGCTACAAGGACAACTGTCTACATTCCACTGTCTTCATACACAGAGTTCCCCATTCATCCATAAATATGCATATCATGTATATTATTTTCAAGTAGCAGGCTGTTAGTGTTTTACATTTTTAAAGTTTCCATTTTAAAGACTTTTTTCAAATGTATTTATTCTTTTTTTTACAGAGCCTTGACTGGACTTTTCTTTTATTTTGGTACCACAGTACAGTTGTTGTTATGCTTCACATGCTGCAGAAACTACAACCTCTCTGACCCAGAGTGCCGTCTGCATATTCTGTGTCTTCCTTTATAGGTTGGGATCTTTAGCTTGGATTTGTGCATTCGTCATTTTGTATTGAATCTTGGACATGTCCATCATTACAGTACTAGTGTGGTTGGGGTGCTTCCTTGCTGGTTGACACCCTTTTGAAGAGTACAGCCTGCTACCATAAAAGATGGAGGTCTACCATGTATGGTGTGCTTGTTTCACCCTTATGATTGGGATCACTGCTTGTTTAGTAGTAGGGTGGGGCTGAGAAGGAGTTTAGAAACCACTACTTCTCTGTGTACTTTACCATCCTCTCTCACCTTGCTCATCCCCTCCTGCCCCCTGTGCCCTTCATGGTGCAGCCTTCTTTGTTTCTGACAAGGCTTGACCATATACTTGTTACCAACTGTCCTATGCTGCCCTTTGACAGCGCTGGGGTCAAGGGCCTCTTACTATGATAGGCCTGTGGCTCATCCTCTGTCCATGAGGGGCTTCACAGTTGTATTCTTAGTGTCAGAGGTCTGCGGTCAAGCACAGAGAAGGTTGTGGTGCTGGGCAGTCTCCTTTGCCATTCTTGGGCCCAAGGAGAGTGGAATGATTCAGAGAAAATGTTGATTTCCTCTGTTGTCACATCATGCCAGTCAAATAGACCTCGCTAATTCGCTGGCATGGGGATAATGCCTTAGAAACGACCGTCACAAAGAATACACATTCCAAATATTGGAACACAATTCTTCCCTGGCTCGAAAAGTAATAGGAGACTGGATTATGAGAACATTGCAAAGTTAAAATGTGCACTTTTGAGCCAGGGAGGAATTGCGTTCCAACATCCATCACTTGTAGAGAAATGCTAAGAAAAAGATAAAACATTACCTACATTATATCCTGAAAGCAATAGAAAAAGCCTCGTTGACAAAGACACGTTTATGTGACAGTCAGTATTGTGGTGCTGGTTTCGTGATTTTTCAATGAGGAATAAGGTATATGTTGTCTATACATGACCTGTTTGCGACTCTAACATTATCTCTAAGAGTTTTCTGAACTGTAGAGAAAGGTATACTGGTAGAAAGAAGGTAGCAGTGGGAGAAGGACACACCTATTGCTGAAAATCAGTGGCGTTCGGTTTCCTTCCACGGCTATTAGGAGACGGGTTACATTCGATTCTTGCCAACAGTTGTTAAAGAGAACACGTGGTTTGTCCTGTCTAGAATGGAGTACATGTGCCTTGAATGTTTGTGAATAGTGTGTGGCGTGTTGCTGGTTTAGAAATTGCAGGTAGAGATGAAGGGTGTGCCCGGTGGGTCTCTGTGTTCCTGTAACATACTTACGACCTTCTGCTGCAACTATAAATAAAGATGTCCCCGTTTATACCTGCCCCTGCATCATTACAATCTAATTAATAATTAGCAATCTTAAAGAGTCTTGGGTTCTCCCACTACTCAAAAAACAAACTCCAGACCCCCTCCATACCCACTAACTACAGACCCATCACTACCGTCCCCTTCCTACTCAAAAGTTTAGACAAGGTAGCTTACCTTCAAATACAGCAATACCTGGAACAAAACCACCTCCTCGGAGTCTGTCAATCCGGCTTCAGGCCCCAACATGGAACTGAGACAGCCCCGATTGACCTTAAGGCACAAATTGACACCCTTAGAGACAATGGAAAAACAGCCCTGCTTCTCCTCCTCAACCTATCAGCAGCATTTGATTTAGTGGATCATTCCATTCTTTGCACCCACCTAAACACTGCAGCCCACTTCTCACAGGAAGCCATTAGCTGAATACAATCGTTCCTCAACAACAGAACCATGCGCGTCTTTTCCACTTCTGCAGCGACTGACCCCATTTCTATTACCTGCGGCGTGCCTCAGGGATCCTGTGTCTCCCCCACCCTGGGGTATACGGCTGTAGTAGTGCGTCTCTAACAACCTGTAAGAGACCAAGGGGGGAAATGTGTCAGGGCATACCCACTTCGGGCTCTGTTGTATTATTTTCAATTGCCGCTCAGAGAACGGCCTGCGCGTGCCGAGTAGAAGTTTAGCAGAATATTCAGTATTGCGCACTATTTTGTAATGAAGGATGGCAGCCCTGCGGCGCTGGGTCTTGTGAACTCTTTTGTAATGAGTGATGGCAGCGCTGCAGCCGGTCGTTGGCGTTCGGAACACAAATGTGTGTCCGACTGCCCATCCCAGAGCTCGTGGGTATTAGTGATCACGATTCCGTGTGCAGCAGCCGGGATGGCTTGCTGCAGCTCACGATCGTGCGCGAAGTTGGAGAATGATTCGTTCCAAGTGGGGGCGCATGATTAATCGTAAATGCAGGGACGCCACTCACCATGTGTCTTGAGCGGCTTCTGCTCGCATCTAGCCGTGGGACGGCAACGCTGTTGCTCTGTGTTTAGCAACGGTTGCCCGGTAATGGGGACGCTTTTAAGTGGCCCCTCGTTGCTGTTAGTGGCCCTCGTTTTTTGGCGGCCATTTTGAAGTTACTTGGATTTAATGTAATAATATGGGCGCTACCTGTTAAGATGTAATTTTGCAATGCAAGAAGGTAACTAAAGCAGTTAAACGTGCCTGGATCCCTCTATCCATTACAATTGTACACTATGGCAAGAGATCATGCGTGCAGTTATTGAATTCTTTTTGACACAATTTACGTATTCTATAAGCATATCAACAGATCAATTAATTATACACATTAATTAATTATACACTTGTATGCGCCTTCTGTCTAAGGACAGAAGCCCACATATATTATGAGGAGTCTTTTGTGAACAACACAACAACACAACACCACAACACAACACAACAACAACAATCAGTCTCCACGCTGAAAAAGTGGACCCCAAGAAGTGTTCATGTGTGTTAAATATTTCTTCGAATAACACTTCGGGCTAAACTATGAAGTAAAACTCATTGTCTCCCTGAATGAGATTTAGTATCCCCCCCACCCTGTCAACATCTTCACGAAGCCCCTTTTCGATGATCGACGGCCTGGGTATAACCTACACTAATTATACAGATGATACCAAGATCCTCATACCGCTGACGGGCGATTACGACAAGAATTTGGCCTTGGTGAACAGGGTGTACCTCATCATTCAGGCATGGATGGCCTCACATGGTCTATGCCTGAATGATGACAAGACTGAGCTCATCATCCTTGGCACTACCTCCAACATTAACAAGTTAGGCCTCACTTACTACAGCTTCTCCATCGACGGAAACACCATCAAGGTAGCCAAGGTAGTAAAAACGCTAGGCTTCTACTCAAATTCCACCCTCTCCTTCAAAAAACAGGTTAGCTCCCTGGCCTCTTCCACTTCCTACACGGGCAAACTAATCAGAGCAGCTAAACCCTTCCTTTCCTCGAATAGCTGTACGACCCTTGCCAGAACCCTTATTTTATCCAAGTTAGATTATTGTAATGCCCTCTACTTAGGAGCCAACAAATACATCATAAACAAGATTCAGATCCTACAAAATAACGCGCTCAGAGCAGCTTTGAGCTTTCCAAAAGAAAAGAGCATATATCCAACTTAAGAAGAGCTCACAACCGACTCACTAGAACATCCACTTCCAACACCCTCGTAGTGCCCAGATACAAACGCTCTAAAACCGGAGGCACCAGCTTTCAAGTGCAAGCTGCACAACACTGGAACTCCCTCCCTTCCTCCTTAAGAGCCACCCAACCCTGCCTACTCTTCAGGCGCAACTACATCCAGTGGATCAAGGAAAATGACATCTAACTTTCCAAACCCACCATGCCTCATTACCTAGCCTTGACTACACGTGATACATTAACACTTCACCCTGCACCCTGTACATATGACCCACACTCTCTGTATATATTATATAATCAACTGTATATATGTTCCTCTGTACGTGTATGTATATTCCTCATTGTATATTAAGCCCCCTTATTGTATTTCCTGTATTTTCCTTATTGTATATTAATGTACAGCAATCTAACCAAGCTGAGAATATTCTTTTTGCCTTTCTGCGCCCTGATACCCCTGGGTCTGGTGTGCACTACAAATATTAAAACAAACAAATTACACAAAGTAGTATTACTCTGTATGTTACAATGGCAACTAATTCCAAAATGTCACAGTGAGAAAAACCTAAGAAACTAAAATCTACGAAACTGACATTGGTAGAGTCCATTGCACCTGTAGCTTGGCTTGATGCCATTTGGACCTTGTCAGAGTGCCATTATGCCAGGTGTTGCTTTTGTGCACACTTGTGTCTACTCAAAGCAGAGGTTTCATTTGCACCAGGGAGCATCTGAAGGACTGAGTGCGTCTACTGTGTAGTTGTAGCACCTTTCATAGAGAAGCACACACATGCGCAGGCTTACTAGTGACAGGTATTTTAGGCGGTACAACCAATGAGCAGTACACATTTCATGCAAGGTGATTTTCAGGCCACCGCTGTGGATGGCTGACTTACGTCAAGGTACAGCCCATATGCTCTATGTGGGGATTCTCTTTATTTTCTAACCTCCATACTATAGATCGGGATATTATAAGGAACAAGTTACTTACCTGTAACTGTTGTTCTCCAGCATGGGTCTGGCATGGATTCAGATGCTCATGAATATTTGCCGTCGTCAGGTTGGGAATCTTCGGTAAAGAAAACAATCAGTTTCAGTTTAGTTTCTGAACTGTCTTTCTACTAGTAACCAATCACTGGTCTCTGGGTCATACTGCCCCCAGCCAATGACTGCCCCCTACCTAAGCCCCTCATCTGGCAGCCATCTTTAGATTTGGTAGCACCTAAAGTGGCAGTAGGACCAAGAGAAGAGCTGCAGAGGGGTAGGAGGGAGGGTTCGCATGTGAATCCATGCCAGACCCATGCTGGAGATAAGTAACTTGTTCCCTCTCCAGCATGGGGTCTGGCATGGGTTCACATGCTCATGAATACAAGAATACATAACAGTAAACACATGCACAACCACGGGAGGTGGCAAGGGTCAACATTATGCATTTCAACAACTCCTCACCTTCAAGAGAACAGGTTGCACAGGGGCACACTAGACAAGAACGCTGTGGTAGCAGCGATCGCTCAGGTTGAATGGGCTCTCGGACAGCCGGTAACGGTCGGTTTGCCAACCGATGACAGTGCATGATGCAGCCGGAGAGCCATCTGGAAATGGAAGCCTTCGAGAGGGTCTTCCCTTGGTTCACAGGTCCAAAGTTTACGAACAGCTGTGATGTCTTCCCAAGACTCTTCGTGCGGTCCACGTAGAACTTCAGCGCTCTAGCCACATCCAGAGAGTGCAAAGTCCTCTCAGCTGCCGACAAAGGCAACGGGAAGAAAACAGGTAACACCAAGGGCTCGTTGAGATGGAGGTCCGACGGCACCTTGGGCATGAAGGAGGGGGTGCCTCCTCAGCACTACCCTCGTCTCGTGGAATGTCAGGTATTTAGGTTTACAGGAGAGGATCTGGATCTCTCCCACTCGTCATGCGGAGGTGAGGGACACAAGAAACGCAGTCTTCCACGACAGGAACTTCAACGGTGCCGAATGCAGAGGCTCGAATGGCGGCCCCATGAGCCTGGTCAGCACCACGTTGAGCGCCCACGCCAGGGCCGGAGCCTTCACCAGCGGGAACGATCGGATTAGTCCTTTCATGAACTCCTTCACCAGGCGATGAGACCACAGAGATGACCACCCTGGAGATTTGGTGTAGCGGGAGATAGCCACCAGATGGAGATATGAGCCAGCCCTGCCTTGGCCAGCAATAGCAAGTACAGCAGCACTTGAGGGGCCGTAATCCGCAGAGGGTTAATCTTCTGTGCACAGCACCAGACAGAGAACCTCTTCCATTTGTGTCCATAGCACTTGAGAGCCAAGGACGCCCTGTCCTTTGCAAGTAGCTCCTTGCAGTCCGCCGGGATATCGTACCCTCCGAACTCTAGTGCTGCAGGAGCCAGGCCTGCAGGTTCAGTGATCCTGGGTCGTGATGGAGGTTGGCGCCTCCTTCCCTGGCGAGAAGATCCGCATCCGTCGGTAGTTTGACCGGGGGGGAACCCTGACATGTCCAGAAGGTCCAGGAACCAGATCTGCCTCGGCCACACCGGTGCGATGAGGATCTTTCTGCACCGGTAGCATCTGAGTTGACTGATGAGTCGCAGCAGCAACGGCAACGGGTGGGGAACGCATACAGGAACAGGCCATCCCAGGGGAATGAGAAGGCATTGCCCATGCTCCCCGGCTGGGAAAGCCTCTGGCACTTAGCGTTCGTCGCCGCCGCAAATGGGTCGATCTGGGGTGGCTCCTCGTTGGCTCCACCATCGCTTTCAACGTCCGCCTCGTCGGGATCCCTCCCTTACGACCGGACTTCCACGAACTTCTTGTCCAGGATCTTTGTGACGCCAGCCAGCTCATCTTCAGAGGTGGTATCTGTGTCCGTTATGGCTACTATGCCCCCCCCTCTTTCTCCACCCACAGTTTCATGGGGGGTCTTATCGATAGGTTGAAAAGAGGTTGAAAAGAGGATTCCCTCCGGCGTAGCAGGGAAACTCTAGGCCCGGAAGTCGTCTCCACTGGGGTAACCTCCACAGGCTTCGATCGAGGCCTTAGCTGGGTGAATCAGGGCCTTCGCGACTTTGGGTGCGCCTGAGGCCTTCACCTTGGGGGGGGGGGTTGCTGCCTCGCTCCCCCTCAGCTGCTGCCATCGGGATTGACTGTGGCTTCTCCCGACGCTTACCCGGGTTCTCCAACTTTCTCTTCACTGAGCCAGAGCATTGGCTCGTGGTTGGTGGCGTCAGGGACATTGCGCCCTTCCTGGCAGCCAAGGAGCCCGAACCATCGGCGCTCCCGGTGCCCGCGGACTCATAGTGCTTTGCCTTTTGTTGAGCCCCCGTCGCAGGAGCGCCCTCAAAGGTCTTAGAAGACCGCTCGGACTTCTCACCTGCTGCTGGGCTTTTCCCTTCCAGCCAGTTGGTGAGTCGGGTAAGACGATCCCCCATTGTCCGCTCGGACATGTTTTTACAAAACGCACAGTCCTTCTCCACGTGCGATTTGTCGTTGTGAAGGCAGTAGAGGTACCGAGAGTGCTCATCGTCCATGAAGACATTCTGTAATCGGCATCCAGGGCAGCTCCTGAACAGCTTGGATCCAGGCGTTGTGTGTCCTTTGTCCTGGGCCATGTCCACGCGGGGTAGGCCTCAAAGATCTTCTGGAATCCTCCAAGAAGCAAAAACTCAACGGAAATTCGCCCTTGAGGGGCGTAGAAAATTCCGAAACAGGTCCCCGTTGATCGCAAGTAGAATCGGTGGAGCTTGAGGCTCGATTGACCCAAATAAATAAGAGTAAACTCTTCGAAAAATCGCTAAACGCAGTAAAAGCTCAAGAGCTATAGTACGAGGACTCCCAACACTTGAACGTGCGGTAAAAATCTAGAGATGGCTGCCAGAGGAGGGGCTTAGGTAGAGGGCAGTCATTGGCTGGGGGCAGTATGACCCAGAGACCAGTGATTGGTTACTAGTAGAAAGACAGTTCAGAAACGAAACTGAAACTGGTTTTTTCTTTACCGAGGATTCCCAGCCTGACGACAGAGAATATTCATGAGCATGTGAATCCATGACAGACCCCATGCTGGAGAATATTATAATCACATGCGACTGCCCCTTAGTCTGGATGTATGGGGTGTCTGAATGCAATGGGAAGAAGAGACCCAACAGTTAACAAACATTGGTTGGTTTGGTAGCCTCGCCCGCCCCCTGCTTGTGAGAAAGTTGAACTGGCTACCTGCTCTCCTGTGACACGAATCCTCAACTCCATGGCCATTGCCCATAGCTAAATACACCTCAGCAGTCTAACCCGATATCCTGCCAGCAGCAATGAACATGGTGGCTGACCCGGTTGGAGGTCACCACCGTGGTATTGCTAATGGAGACATCCTAAGCCTTGGGGAGACTCCGGGAATTGAGAGAGCCGATGCAAGCTGGCCCCTTGACAGCTTGCGACGGTGGGTACCAGCACACAGGTGTCAAGGTTGCCACTGTCGCCCAGAGTTGCATCCTTCACCTGGAGCCAATGAGGGGTTTGCCTGCTCAGCTCCTCACAGTGCAAGTTTTGTCTGGCCTCCTGTAGGCAGAGTTCTTTCGAACCTCTCCCTTGGCAGTTGCTCACAGATATGCCTCCCTGGGAATGTGGTCTCCAGTCTACGCCGGATTCACTGTGAAGTCATTCAGAGATGCATAACCCCAACCGCACAGCCGGCAACTGAACACACCACAAATTCTTAAAAGTATGCCAGAAGCATTATTTTTGTTTCAGTGGGCACTTAGATATTTTTCAGTCTCCAGCAGCAACAGACAGTAGGACTATTCATTTAATTTTTTTACACCACCACCTAGCCCTAGTCTGAGCCAAGCATTGTCCAGTGCTACCACCACCACAACCACCACCACACCTGAGGAAAGGGAGGCCAAACTGATTGCTTCCTCTATTGCCAATGCCTTTAAGGTTGTGCTGCAAGAGGTCATATTTCAACGCCACCCGATCACGGTCCCTACATTTATTTGAAACCTTTCATCCAGGGAGACGCCGACCCTGAAAGGCGAAGAGGACTATCGGATACGGGCAGACCAATCAGACGTTTCTCAACTAAGAAGCATAGCGATCGAGAGTCAGGAGTCCTACTTCGAAGGTGATCCAGTCTGTTTCAGCCACAATCAGAAACAACATCTGCCAGTCATGTACATCTTAGGTGGTGTAGTCGGTAATACCAAATGTGACTTGAGTTGATGGCCAAGTTCAATGCAGTCCACGTGCGATCTAGCAAACCACTGTCAGAATACCTCAGCAGGACTGAACAAATATTGCATTTGGCCTGCCAGAAATCAGGGCTTAGGCACCAGTATTTGAATTTGCAGCAAATTCAGTCCAGATCTGCACATGTGATGCAACTTTGGCACACCACCAACAGCAAACCCCCTCCCTGCCATCCTTTTAGGAGCTGATGTAAGAAGTGGGCCTAATGGAGGGGTTTTTGACAGTCATTTTAGTCAGCTGGTGACGCCATCAACAGGCCCCTCATGTGACTTACAGCGCCAAGTGGAAGCATTGTATCAAAGCCATGCAGGTACAGAAGGATCCAATGACAACTGCAAATCTACTGGATTGCAGAAAATGCTCTGCACCACCACTGAGAGACTGAGAAAATCAGCTTTGCCGAAGAGCCACAGATTACACCGAAGCGACAGGACACTATGAGGCCTGGCAGTTCTGTCATCAGTGTGGCCAGGAAGAGCACACTTTCAGATTGTACACCATTCTGCCAGACAAGAACAAGGTGGCAGATAGATTTAATACTCTCCTCCCCCAAGCCCACATCATGGTGGGAAACACCAAGGAGTCTCAGGATTAGGAGCGCCTTGCACCTCTTCAATACAGAGCTAAGAAGTCATTATTGTTGAATCAGTAACTAGGTTGAACCTTCTCAGTGTGGCAGATACTCCCTGCAAATGTTGAGGTACATCCATATTGAGTTACAACTCGCACAAAAGGTAGTAGAAGTCACTACTCCAATCAACACCTTTGCATCAGTCATGGCGAAGACCCCGAGACACCCTTGGTGATCGGAACTAACCTTTCAATAATCAGTGCACTTATACATGTGTCTTGTAAGAGCTTTACAGCCACCTAGCATAATGGCAGAACAATTCAACCACAATGGAAGCCAATTCCTCATAGAAGTGGTAGACATGGCAGATCAGTGAGACTAAACTTTAAGAGGGAAGGAGGGCTGGTAGGGAGGAGGGTCAGTTAGCCCACACTGTTAACCAACAAAACCACCCAACACTAGTATACTGAACAAATATACACTAGAATAAAGTAACACACATATATTCTATCAGGTAAAAGAAAAAAAAAAGTGTACTTTAGGCACAAACAACACAAGATGGAGCGGGTGTGTGTTTGCATAAAAACAGTAAATATCCAAACTGAGCATGTTTTGGTTGGGGAAAGAGTTAACTCAGTGAAAATCAATATTTTGCCCAGACTATTATTCTTGTTCAAAATGCTGCCAATATAAATAAAAGAAGTAACATTGAGGGAATTTAAAGGTGGGCTGGTGAAATTTGTATGGCAAGGAAAGAAACCTAGAATTGGTTACCAGGCATTGATACTGTCAAAGGAAGAGGGTGGGGTTGGGTTCCCAGACTTAAAGCAGTATTCTAGGGCAGCCCAGTTGAGGGTTTTGATTACGCATTTGAGGGAAGACAAAGAGAAGCAGTGGGTTTTTCTGGAAAACCAACTGTTTACACCAGTCACATTGCGGGAAAGGCTTTGGGTGGGGCAGAATAAGATGCCTGCCAGAGCGAAGCGTCATGGGACGTTGAGAAATGTAGGGGGCATATGGAGAAAGAGTAGAATGGTGGAGGTAATCACAGCCTGATTTCCACCCCCTTCCTAACCCCCCCCAGTCATATATAAGCCTTGCCAGTTAGGGATGAGATTGTGGAACCGCTCTGGTTCCAATGTTGATTAGAAGAGGGTCTGGTGAGGGTGAGTCAACTGTTGAATAAGGGAGTATTTCAGACCATAACCCAGTCGGAAGAGAAATTGGTGATAGGGAATGTTAGGTAAGAATTGGTGCAGTCACACTGGGTGGGACTACACAAGACTTATCTGCTTGGTATTAGTTAACCCACCTTTTGGTATAGGTCTGTACTACACAAGTTGGTAGTGTGACTGAGCAGCCAGGCCTATCTCAAGAGGGGTACATGTGAGCTGTAGAGCTGTACAGAGCAGTAAAGGGTTCAGTTATAAATAATTATGTATTGTTATTATTTAACATCAGTTTTAGTAAAGCATTCTTTAACCCCTTAAGTGCCAAGGACGAGGCATCTCCTCCTTTGAATTCCCTCCACGGTGCCAAGGACGAGATAGCTCGTCCTTTTTGGCACTCTGTTTTGAGCGATCGCTCAAAACAGTAATCCAACCCCCGGCCTATGTGAGGGGGAGGTCAAAATGTGCTGTGCCGAAAGGCTTGGGGTTACTAGTGGGTTACCCTTTTCCTTTTGCGCCCCCGGTAGGTGCACCCACACATCGTTTTCATAGGGACACGTGTGGGAACTCGGGAAGGTATGACATTTGTTGTTTGTTTGGTTTTCATAACGTTTTGACCCAATTGCTGGTGCCCTTTGTCACACAACCCTTTCATTTCCCAAATGTGCCCTACATTTAGTCGCTGCTTTAGGCACCATACACTTCTGTAACCTGCACAAGTCACCTACCGTTGAAAAGGTCTGCCTGTGCTCTTTCAAAAAAAATGTATGCTTGCCGTTCCTCACCACATTGGTTTTCCTGATTTACACATGCAAAGTACGTCTGTTCAGGCCGTAAGCATAAAACTCCTGTGTACCATGGCCCAGTGTATGGCTTGTGGTATTGCCTGTTTTGTGAAACACTACAAGAAATGTGAGCTTTCCTAACTGCAAGAGTCAGGGGACTGTAGTAGAGCATTGTTTTTCTCAAAATGCATAGAAGCCATTGCCATACCAAGCCAACCACATCAACCACATACCTTATTTTCAGTCATTTTTCTGCTTTTTCCCCCAAACTGTGGCATTTTCCCCTATCTAGTTGTTGCCCGACCTGCGCAAATCACTCCTTCCTAAATTTGGAATTGTGTCTACTTTTCAGAAAATGTATGCCTTCCTGTCCTCCAATTCGGCTTTCCTAACCTTTTCTTCCATTCCGTCCATGCATGTCCAATTGGCAAAAATGGCCAAAATCACCCATCTCTCAAAAAACGGTTGATAACCACATCAAAATATTTTTCTTTTTCGTTTCCACTCAACCTGTTCTTGAAAGCCAGGAAATCGGGGAATTCAGCACAGCAAACCATTTGTTCCTAGCTCTTACAAGGAAAAAACCACAGGTGTCTTTGTACATCATTTTATTGCCATTTTTTGAAACACCACAACATTTTCCCCATTTTTGGTTATTTTCTCTCACCCCCCCCCCTCCCCCCCTCCCCCCCAGCAACCTAGGATTCTTGGGTGGTGTTACGACCGCCTACATGTGGGAAAAAAGGGGGCAAATTTGACCGAGATCTCATGTAAAAAAGTTACAAGGCATTGAATGGCGACATACCGAAATAACCAAAAAAGGCCTTGGCACTGAGGGGAAACAAACCCATGGCACGTAAAGGGTTAAAAAGGAAATTGTAACTGTTCAAGCAAACTTTGGAATTACTTTTCAAAATTAATAAGCTGATGAATACTCTTTGGAGATGCGAATACATTCTCCTACACCCTGAAGTGGCTTCAATAACAAGGATAGTATTGCATTAATATATCACACCAATACAGTTTTTCATTCTGAGTTTCAGGAAGGAAGGGTTAAGGAAAAGTAGGAAGGATAACAGTTTGAATCCTCCAATTAAATCTAGGTAAGCTTTTCCCAGCAGTAACAGTGTTTTGTAATTACAAACTATAGAGGGGCAGTGCCAGAGTCAATGGATTCAGAAGAGTGCCTTTAGGGAGCTAGGACAGCCAAAGTCATTTGGACAAAGTCTATAGTTCTGATGCACTTCTTGGATAAAAGTCTTTTGATAAAGTCGGACTGTTCAGAAAAGCACTTGTAGGGACACAAGCGGTTAAGCCTGTGCAAAGGGAGTTGAAATCAACTCAGAAGGTTAAGCAAGTGCAAATCTCAAGTGAGATAGCACTACTTAAGGCAAGAAGGTAAGAACTCCCAAGCTCAAAATAGTACCTTTGGTTAGAGGAAATGGGTCAAGCTGGATTCTGTCTTGTTACAGAAAAGCAGACCCTGGTTCCTGAGCCACAGGCGCGGGGACAAAGGGAGGACGTCTGGAGGGCTCCTGAGGCAGTACTCAGGAAAGGCTTCAGCAGCTACAGGCTTATTTCGATTCAGCGGCACTTCACGGTTTCAGCACTTCGCAAACAGCACTGATGCAGATCGGTTAACTCCGGTTTGACTTTTCTTGCTCCCTCGGTCCTGCACTCTGGTGATGGGGACCCGGATCGGCGTTGCACTCGATTATGGACACTCAACCCCTGGCATTGGGCTTCTGCAGCAACAGAGAGGCACAGCAAGTCGGGGATTGCGCCAAAGTGCAGTTCGTCTCGGGTCTAGTTGGCCCCACTAACAGCAAGGTAAGAAGTCGTCCTGTCCGGAGTTTCTCGCTCGATACGAAAAAGGAGGTCAGCACAGCAGAGGGCTTCACCGGGCAATTCAAGGTCCAGGAGGTTGCAGTGGGCTTCTCTTCACGATTTCCTCTTCGGATGTTTCTTCCAGTGGTCGACTCTGCCTTTAGTCCCAAAACCCTCGCCTTTTAAGCAAGTTTCCCATTCATTCACAGCCCAGGCTGTCAATCTCACAGCAGGGTGGCTGTCCTTTCAGGATAGCCAGTCAGCCAATCAGGACTGGTTTCGTTCAGGCACTCCTAGAGACAAACGACAGGGGAATTTCGGGACCCTGCCTCACTTCCTGTTCTACCAGACACACTGGAGCCAGGGGCGGGCTTTATGGCTGAAGCCCGCCCAAGGCAAAACACACAAAGAGCCCACATTTGTCTCAACGCACAGAGTAAAAGCCAGGGAACACCTCACAAACAGAAAATGGTGAAAAAAGACAACAGGGGCCATTTTGACAATATGGACACCCATGGGTGCTGTACTGCAGCTGAGGGTTCAGCCTGCGGTACAAAAAGCACACTGGTAGTAAAAAGTAAACCACTGCCACCAGCCATTTAAAGTAGTGAGGGTAACAAAAAATGTTACATGAGAAAGTAGGATAAGGGGCTACTAAGTAACCCCCCAGCACTCCACATAAAATGGTGTGTGCTGGACCTACCAAGAGAAAAGGTAAGTAAGATAAATTTCACCTATTACTATTCTTGGGAACTGTAGTTCAGCCAAGAAAAATGGATTTAAACCTAAAGAGTAATCCAAAGGATTTCACAGTGACACTGCACTGAAGGTGCTGTGTGCCACTATACAAAAAGCAGATGCCTATGAGTTTGTCAGACTCCAAAAACAGTGAAGACATAAAATACAAATCAGGTGAAAAAACACAGGAGTGAGAAAAAGGTCCCACTCACTCTGGAGTTAAAATTAAAAAGTCTTAAGTCCAGCAAAAGAGTTGGGGGTTCTAAGGGTGAAGGGAATTAGCACAGAAATGAAAATTCTCCCTAACAGGGAAGATGCCCTCATTTGCATATATGCAGTTAAAGGGGGTCATGACTGATGTGAGATCGAAGGTCAAGATACAGAGTTAGCACCGTTTGAGAAGGTTCTGGACCAATGGTGTGGCTCGAACAGGTTTATATCTGTGCTGCATAAGGTGTTGATCAGTACAGTACAGGACAGTGTGGCGGGGTAGTGCTGAAGCGGAGATGGAAAGGGATCTCCAGACAGGAGGTAGGAGAGGAGGTGGTCCTTACCCAGTAGAACGGTCTTCAAGACGTCTATCTACTGTCAGTACAAACTACATGGGATCAAACTCTTACATAGATGGCAATACGACTCCCTGAGGCAATCCATCATGTTCCCCTTGTGGAGTCGGAGGTGCTGGAGGAAGTACGGGGTGGAATCTTTCTGGAACATGTGGTGAGATTGTGAATTGGAAAGAGGTGTTGGGGTGGTGAAGGGACCTAGGGGGGGTGCCTAGGACCCTGGAGCTGTGTTTAATTACCTTTGGTCTGCAAGAGGGAGAAGGAAAGGTACCCCAATCACTTTGCCAAAAAAAGGGTAGTTCAGTAATTGGGCAATAGTTGGCCAGGTCATCAGGCTTAAGTGTGGGTTTCTTCAGCATGCATTAATGATGTTAGTGGTGCGAGTGCTTATCCTTTGATGACCTTTACAATGCAGGAGGGTAGGATGCCATTTATGGCCACTGGAATGAAGGGCTGCTAGAGTTTTTGTCAGATCTTCTGTAGTAACTGTCTTGAATTCAGTCCATATTGTAAGCTGCAGGCTGGTATAGGCGGGACATCAGGTGTATTTGGAGCTGTCAATGGGTGGTTTTATCTGGTCTATCTCATCTGTGAAGAGGTTGCTGATGGTGCAGATATGATCAGTGGATTGTAGTAGTGCTATTTTTGTTTAAATTGGTTATTCATATTACACTAACGCCAGCCTCCTCCAGCTTCTAATCACCAGACCCAGGATCAAATTCACATTGCACTGCATCGACTTGTTTCCAAAGCGAGCACAATACCCAGGAGCTATCCTCCTGGCCTAAATGATGCAGTCCTTTATAGCTTAGAAGATGGCTCTGCTCTTGTTTGATACTTCCATGATCGGTGTTGTGCAGCAGTTTGCATTGGCTGTAGTAATGAGTGTCCTGCATTCTGATTGGAGGGTTCTCAGGGTGAAGAGTTCTTCGAGGTGGTAGGATTTTCTACAGCAGGGGCACACCAGACAGGAACGCCGTAGTTGCTGCGATCCCTCTGGTCGAATGGGCTCGGACGGCCAGGCAACGGTCGGTTTGCTAACCAGTGACAATGTGTGATGCAGCCGGAGAGCCACCTGGAAATGGAGTCCTTGGAGAGGGCCTTCCCCTGGTTCACAGGGGCAAAGTTCACAAACAGTTGTGACGTCTTCCGAAAACTTTTTGTGCGGTCCACGTGGAACTTCAGCGCTCTAGCCACATCCAGCGAGTGCAAAGTCCTCTCAGCCGGCAACGGGAAGAAAACAGGTAACACCAAGGGCTCGTTGAGATGGAAGTCTGACGGCACCTTGGGCATGAAGGAGGGGTGCTGTCTCAGCACGACCCTCGTTGCGTGGAAGGTCAAGCACAGAGGATTACAGGAGAGGGCCTGGATCTGTCCCACTCGTCGTGCGGAGGTGATGGCCACCAGGAACGCCGTCTTCTAACGACAGGAATTTCAGAGGTGCCGAATGCAGAGGCTCGAACGGGGGACTGATGAGTCTAGTCAGCACCACATTGAGCGCCCACGTCGGGGCCCGAGCCTTCACTGGCGGAACGAGCAGAAAAGTCCTTTCATGAACTCCTTAACCAGGCGATGCGACCACAGCGACGATCGCCCCGGAGTTCTGGTGTAGCGGGAGATGGATCTTGATAGAGGCGTGTGCCATCCCCGCCTTGGCCAGCGACAGCAAGTACAGCAGCACTTGAGGGGCCGTAATCCATAGAGGGTTTATCTTCTGTGCATGGCACCAGACGGTGAACTATGTCCGTAGCACTTAAGAGTCGAAGAAGCCCTGGCCTTTGCAAGTACCTCCTTGCAGTCCGCAGGGATCTCGTATCCTCCAAACTCTAGCGCCGCAGGAGCCAGGTCTGTAGGTTCAGCCATGACGTGTCGTGGTGTAGAATCGCACCTCCTTCCCTCGCGAGAAGCTTGACTGCAGGGGACGCTGACATGTCCAGAAGGTCTGGGTACCAGATCTGCCTCGGCTACGCCGGTGCGACAAGGATCATCCTGCACCAGGACAGTCTGAGTTGACTGTAGTAGGAGCAACGGCAACGCATATAGAAACAGGCCGTCCCAGGGCAATGAGAATGCATCCCCCCCATGCTCCCCGGCTGGTGAAACCTGCTGGCGATCCTGCGGCACTTGGTGCTCGTCGCAAACAGATCGATCTGGGGATTTCCCCAACGTCAAAACAGTAGCTCCACCTGATCCTGCCAAAGTTCCCACTCGTGGCAAGAGCGCAGCTCCCTGCCAGATGAAAGGGTACCAGAAACATCTTTTGGGCGACAGCCCAATGCCATAGGTCCTGCACTTCCTTGGAGAGCTGGGGATCTGGTGCCCTCCTGCTTCCGAATATAGAACACTGTTGTGGTGTTGTCGGTGAAGACCCGCACCACCTTGCCCTTGGGGGACGGAAGGAATGACTTGAGGGCCCAAAACACGGCCCGGAGCTCCAGGACGTTGATGTGCAACGACTTCTCATCCGGGAGCCAAAGGCCTCTTGCCTGCAGGTTTTGGGTGCGTGCGCCCCATCCCTCCAGGGAGGCGTCCGTTGTCACCTTCTCTTGATGCACCTGGGTCTGGAAGTCTGTGCCAGCCACTAGATGTACGCGGACCCCCCACCACTGAATCGCTTGATGGAATGTCTCGTTGAGGGCGATCTTGTCCTCAAAGCTTCCCGTCGCCTGCATCCAGCGGGCATCGAGGAACTCCTGTAGCGGCCGCATCCACAGTCTGCACAGCCAAACGAGGTAGATGCATGACGACATCATGCCGAGCAGGGACTTGATGGATCTCGCCCTGGCAACCTTCATGGTCAAGAGCCGTTGTACCTTGCCCAGGAAGGCCTTTATCCTGTCCTCAAACGGTGCGGCTAGGCACGCCACCGTGTTGAGTCTGCCTCCCAGGAACTGGGCGCCCTGAGATGGCCCCAAGCAGGACTTTGCATAGTTTATCGAGAACCCCAGTTCTGTGAGCAGGCGGACGGTCCTCGCTGTGTGCCTGACGGTGAGCTCCTTTGACTTCGCTCGGATGAGCCAATTGTCCAATTAGGGGTAGACGTGGATCCCCTGCAGGCGCAGCTGCGCCGCCACCGGTGCCAGGCACTTGGTGAAGACCCTTGGGGCCGACTTCAGTCCAAAGGGGAGGGCCTTGAACTGGTAGTGCCGGCCTTGGACCATGAAGCGCAGAAACTTTCAATGTCCTCTGTGATTGAGGATGTGGAAATAGGCATCCTCCAAGTCCAGCAACGACAGGAAGTCCCCTTCCTCCAGCTGCCCCAACATGTGCTGGAGGGTGACCATCCGGAACTTCTGGGATTTTATGTACTTGTTGAGGTGGCGAAGATTTAGAATGGGCCGCCAACCGCCGGTCTTCTTTTGGACGAGGAAGTACCGCGAGTAAACTCCAGAGCTTCTTTGGGATGAGTTCTATTGCGCCCTTTTTTAGCATTGCTTGCACCTCCAGCAGAAGCTGCGGAATTGGTTTTCTTTCCTGGCCACAGGTGGAAAACGGGGACACTTCCCCTGGAACTCCAGAGTGTGCCCATGGGCCAGGGCATCCAGCACCCAACGGTCAGTGGAGATGGACTTCCACACGCCGACATAGTTCACCAGCCGGCCTCCCACTGGGGTGCTGGGTGGGGGCCCGATGTCACGGCCGGTTCAGTCCTGCTTGGCCGAGGTCTTACCGCTTTGGGCCCCTTGGCAACGATGATGCCCTCCGTCCTTGTTGCGGCCTCTATAGGCTTCCTGGGACGACGAACGGGCAGCCTGACGGTAAAAAGAACAGTTGCTGCCGAATCCTTTGGAGGCACCTTGTGACTTGCCTCCGTAGGGCCAAAAGTACGGCCGTCGTTGACGGAGCGTGCCCAAGGCATGGGCTGTCTCAGTGTCTGCCTTGATGGCCTGCAGGGACTCCTCCACTGCCTTGCCGAACAAGTTGTTCCCATCGAAGGGCATGTCCAGTACCCTGGACTGAAAGTCCTGATGGAAATCGGTGGCCCTGAGCCAGCCACACTGGCGAAGGCAAACGGTGTTCCCCATCTGGCGGAAGCCAGTGTCGGCAATGTCTGGCCACCGTGATGGCGTGGTCCGATGCCACCTCGCCTTCTTGCAAGATCTCAAGGGCTTCTGCCCTCTTGCCGTCTGGGAGGAAGTCCAGGGGGGGGGGCAATTTTAAACCACAGCTCCCTATCATAGCGAGCCACGATAGCGAGGGCGTTGGCCACCTTAATGGTCGTCGCCGCCGACGAGATGACCCCGATGCCCCATGGTGTCCAGCTTCTTCCCCTCGCCGGCCGGCGGGGAAGTGGAGGCCGATGCCGTTGTCCCAGCAGATTTCTTCTTGGCTGCCGCGAAGACTGAGTCCGGAGATGGCTGCGCCCTGAGGCACATAGGTGCAGAGTCTGGAACCCGGTACTTCTTCTCATACAGGTCTCTCTTCGCCGGTTCCGAGGCTGGGTTCTTCAGAAGAGCCAGCCCTTCGTCCCAGATGTAGTCCAACAGTGGGACCGAGAGCACAGTCTTCCTTTTGGCCTCTCAACGCTGATAAAGGAATCCCTCCTTCTGCTCCTCGGGGCATAGCTGAAAAAGCTCTCAAGTCCTATCGATCATGGCGTGAAAGGAGCCATTTTCATCCGGGGGGGGGCATGAGGTGGGGCGACGGGAGATCAGTTCCGTTGTTGCTGCCGTCGTCCATCCCCGTCGTCGTCTCTGTCTCGTCCCTTGGTGGAGGGGATGGAGGTGAAGGATGGAAGGGCGGGGGTGAATGGACCTGCCTTCGCTTGGATGGAGGGCTCCCCGACAATTCAGGCGCTGCTGGATCATCTACCGGATCCTTCTTATTTATGTGCACAGCGTGTGCAAGGCTAGCAAGATGTACTCCGACCTGTCCGTCGGTGGAGGCAGCGGTTGCGACGGGAGCGGCGTAGTGTCCTCTGGCTCCTCGTCGATCTGCCGTTCCTCGCCGTCTCGCTCGTCGCTTTCCGTGTCCGCCTCGTCTGGGTCCTTCCCATAAGATCTGACCTCGACGAACTGCTTGTCAAGAACTGACTTGAGGCCCGAAAGCTCGTCCTCGGAGGAGATATCCGAGTCCGGTAGGACTATCGTGCCCCCACTTCTTCTCGCGGGGGTCTTAACGATGGGCGTGAAAGACAATTCCCTCCGGCCGGGCAGGGAAACCCTTGGCTTGGGGGTCGTCTCCACTGGGGCCACCTCTGTGGTCTTCGCCAGGGATGCTGCCACTCCCTCAATCAAAGCCTTAGCCTGGTGAATCTGGCCTTTACGACTTAAGGCTCGTCTGAGGCCTTCACCGGGGGGAGAGGGACACCGCCTCGCTTCCCCTTGGCTTTCTCTGTCAGAACAGACCGGGCCTTCTCCAGAAGCTTACCCGGGTTGTCCGACTTCCCCTTCATCGAACCGGAGTGTTGGTTCGTGGTTAACGGCGTCGGTGATGCTGATCCCGGCCTGGCAGCCAAGGAGCCTGTACAAACGGCACTTGCAGTGCTTTGCCTTATGTTGGGCCCC
Organism: Ambystoma mexicanum; assembly: GCF_040938575.1. NCBI lineage: Eukaryota > Metazoa > Chordata > Amphibia > Caudata > Ambystomatidae > Ambystoma > Ambystoma mexicanum. Next base: position 671,292,472 of record NC_090935.1, on the reverse strand, counting down.
CGTCGCCGGAGCGCCCTCAAAGGTTTTAGAAGACCGCTCAGATTTCCTCTTGGGAGAAGTACGTTGCCAGGGCTCACCTGCCGCCGGGCTCTTCGACTCCAGCCAGTCAGCGAGTCGCTTGCGACGGTCCTTCATGGTCCGGGAGGACATGTCCTTACAGAATGCACAAGCCTCCTCGACGTGCGATTTATCTGCGTGCAGGCAGTAGAGGCACCGGGAGTGCCCATCCTCCTTGAAGACGTTCTGTAGTCCACATCCTGGGCAGATCCTAAACAGAGGCGTCGGTCTTCGGCCATGACCACGAGGGGTAGGCTTCCAAGATCTTCTGGAATCTTCCAAGAAGTGAAATTTGACGAAAATTCACCCTTGAGGGGGCGTAGAGATTTCCGAAACGGGCCCCTGTTAATCTGAAGATGAATTGGTGGAGCTTGAGGCTCAATTTGACCGAAGATATAAGAGTAAACTCTTTTGAAAAACGCAACAAAAGCTTGAGAGCTAAGCACGAGGACTCCCAACACTTGAACGTGCAGTAAAAATCTGAAGATGGCTGCCTGAGGAGGGGCTTAGGTAGAGGGCAGTCATTGGCTGTGGGCAGTATGACCCAGAGACCAGTGATTGGTTATTAGGAGAAAGACAGTTCAGAAACGAAACTGAAACTTATTTTTGCTTTTACCAAGGATTTCTAGCCTGACGACGGGGAATATTCATGAGCATGTGAATCCATGCTAGACCCCATGCTGGAGAAGGTGGAGATATATGATGGCTGGAGAAGTGATAGACATAAGGCAGCATTTTGACTTTGTTTTGGGATTGTTCTGTGACAGGTTGCATGGTGTCGAGCAGTTAAGAGTACACCCTCTCTGGTTTTCTTGACGGCTTGGCTGGCAGGTTGAGGTCTCAGAGGAAGATGTCAGTTGTGTGTGTGGTTGATGAATTATGCTGTGATGATTTAGTCAAGAAAGGCCTGGCTGGATGGGTTGGTCAGTAGATCAGATTGAAGGTAGCTGTAGAAGTATGGCCGAGTGGCAAGAGAGGCACTTCATGGATCCAGGTGTGTTGTGCTCCTGGAGCAGCATGTCTATGAGGTTTTGTGGATAAGGGTGAGCCAAATGCCATGTAACCCTTTGCACGATGCAACCTGTGGGGATAAGGACATCCAGGATGTGTGTGGATGGGGTGAGCCATGTCCCTGTGATAAAAGCTAAGAGTGGCCGTGAGGTAACCAATGTCTGCTGCATGCAGGGCTGCACTGTGAGCACTGATGAGCTTGTATGTGTTATGGAGGAGGAATTTAGGCAATGCTGAATGCGATTGGGATGAGGCTTTACAAGTTGGAGAAGCAGGGTGTGGACTGAGTGTTGGAGTGTGTGGATGAGGTCGGGGGTGGCAATGGGTGATGTACATGCTGCTCATCAAGCAGGTGCCCTTTCATGTCGAGAGACACGCTGGGAACTAAGAAGGGAAAGAAATGGGAGGAGGCTACAAAAAAAGAAAAAATACAAGAGCGCCAAAGGATTCACTTTTATTAGCACGCAGGCTTGGCAGAAATCGGGTGAACTTGATCCAGATGCACGAGCGGACCACCGGTTAAAAAAAGGGGGCCGAAAAGAAGCTTAACGAGGGAAAGAAAAGAATCGGCCGAAAATTGCCAATATGGGTGACAAAAAGATTAGATGTGAACAGAGCCAGGCTAGACAGCGGTCAAGTGACCAAGATCCACTTGCACAGGTGACAAGTGCAAGAGAAAAGAGGCTAGAAGGTAGTGAATACACACATTTAGGTCTCTACTTCTTTATTCCTCATTTCTTTTTTTTTATCCACCACTTGCTGGTCTGAATACTCAGCAGGAAGCGTTGCAATGGGAGGGATTATCAGGAAACATTGCACAGCGAGTGACATTGTCTATCTCCGAAACCTTTACAGAATACTTGTAGTCAAACATAAATGAGATTGTGCTCCCATCTAGTGGTCTACTAGCAAACTGCAACTCGCTTTTTTTACAGTTACTTGCCACTAGATTTCTAACATTGTAGACAGAGGAGCACGGAATACAGGACGAAAGTGAGGTTGCCTGTCAGAACTAAAACAATCTTCTGTAGGAGCAAAAATAAAATCCCAGAAGATGAAAAGGAACTCAAAAGTGTTAGTATGGAGAGGAGTCATATCCTCCAAATTCAGCCCATTTCAGTCACGATCATGAAAGATGGCTTCCCAAGCAAACATGAAATACTAATCGAAACACAGTGGCAGTGTTGTATGAGAAATGAAAATCCCCGCAGTTAAGGAAAAGGGAAGTTTCCAATACAGAAAAAAATGTGAGCAGCTGTGAAGACCCTATGGCCGTGCCCAGAGTGTCAGAACCTCTGTGGATTCCAAGGAGCCTTGAATGCGAGACGGTCACTGCGACTCAACAGCAAAGCACATCTTTGCCAGTTATTCCTTGTTCAGAGCGTGAATAATGGAGGTAATTGTGTAGAACAGCGGCACCCAAATGTGTTAATGCTGAGCCGCCACTTGAGTACAAATGCAGGAAGTGCTTCTATGTTATACAGCAGACAATGTGCTCCCTTTGAAAAGAGGCTCGCGCGGAAGAGTCCAGAAGTGAGCTTCCGTGGCAACAGTCCAGCAACGTATGCAATGAAGAGGCAAGCCATATAAGAGAGCTACCAGACTCGGGCGGCATCCAGCTCCAATCCACACTGTGGTGGGGGGGGAAGAGGGTCAAAGAGAAGAAGCGCATAGGTCTAGGGAGCATCAGCCTGCTGAATGATCGGATAAGAACAGGTTCAAGGTCAAGCAGGGTCGGACTGGGGCCAGAAATAGGCCCGGACACCCAAAAAAAAGTGGCCCACCCCTCGCCTCAAAAAGTGGCCCACCCCTCGCCTCACGACCCTTGACCTCTGATGACATCACCTGAAGTGGTGTCATTTGAGCCCACCCCAAAGTTACATCCTGGGAAGCAATGAAACACGACCTTTCACCCCTTGACAAAACAGGAAGTGGCATCAAATAGGAACAATGCTAAGTAAACCATATTACTGTGAATCCAAGCAGACGTTCAAGACCAAATGATAATATGTTATTGTATAGCACTTACGCTTAAGCTCTTTTTTATAGAACAAATATACATACAATATCACCCAACCTGTGTTGGTACTCAGAAGGATGAAAAGCTTTTAGAAAAAAAAAAGAAAAAAAAGTGGGCATTTTTTTTTTTTGTTCCAAATTTTTTTTTTCTTCCAAACCAGCCCAGGCATGGCCAGAAACCGGCCCCTACTCCCCAGGGACGATATAGGCCCTGCCACGGGCCGAAAGGACGAGGGGCCAATCCAACGCTGAGGTCAAGAACCTCAGTGGTGAAAGACAACACCTGGCTAACGCCAGCCCCATTTACATAACCTTACCAGCCACCACACATCCAGCCCACCCGTCGAAAGCTTACCCGAAAAGACGTGGATTGCAGAAATCCCTTGGTGCCCGTTAGCCTCAATAGGAGCAGAATACCACAGTACGTTAGAGGGGTTGTTGTGGCCCTCAAATTTAAAACTGTCCTTCCACAAGCCTTAGGAGGTTGTGGTAATGTCCTAGTGTCCACACGGCCTCTCTCCCTCATTTGCCAACTGGGGGGGGGGGAGGGAGAGAGAGAGAGAGGGAGAGAGGGGGGGAGAGGGGGGGAGAGAGAGAGAGAGAGAGAGAGAGAGAGAGAGAGAGAGAGAGAGAGAGAGAGAGATCTCTACTAAGTATACCCGAGGGTCTGCCCAATAGGAGGATGCGAATTGCAATGTGTCGCTGAGGTGCCCGCCAAGTGTGCATGTTGATTTTGTGATGTCATTGTACTTCTGGTTTAGCGTTAGCCTTCTGGTGGTGCAAGGCGGATTGCAGGGTCCCAATAGGAGCAACATACTTAAAATTCCCACTAGCTCAAGGTCAGGTGCACAGGACTCCTTCGATGTGGAAATGGATGCTCGGGGACTAGAGTGAGGGCTAGGGTGGAGTGGGTGGTTTTCCTCTAGAGCAGTGGGAGTCTTGGAGAATGGAAATGTTATGGAGGACGAGGTAGTATTTTTCTCAATGGATGGCTATGTATTACCGCCATCACGTTTGGATCGAACATTTGTACTGGAATAACCCAACGGTACAGACAAGAGGACGTGTTGCATGCATCTTTGACATGTGTGACAATTGTGCATGTAATCTGCATGGGACTGCATGCTATTCAGTGTGCACGTATTCTGCATATAACATATAGCAGAGCCATCAATGGTATACCGTTGCCCCATTCCCCCTCTTGCGTTTCAACTCATACAATGCAGCCGAGTCCATTGAAAAATGTGTTCCAGCTGTCAGACACTGGCATGGCCACTTTTTTTTTTTTAAGTTGGGAGTAATTATTTTTTGGTGAGTAAAAATTTAAGAAATTGGAAAACTGAAATGTTTTTGTAATCATTATTTCTTTGCACCTTGTTAGTCATGCACATTTAAAGATAAAGAAAGGTTAAAAATAGTTTCTTCATCTGGTACTACATGCACTACTGGCCCAAGCATATCCATGGAGGTGTTTGGGTGAAAGTAGGGACACAAGGTCCTATGTGTCGGGAATATTATTACTCCCCATTTGTATTTTTTGGGAGTATTTGCCTATTTTATTTTTTTCTTTTGGGACTAAAAGTGGCCAATACACCCCTTATTAGTAGGGATGGGCATAGCAGTCATCTTTGCCCCTGAACACGAGGCTTTGCATGATTTTGGAAAGGTTTTTGACTAGTCATCTCTGCTAGTAAATGAATAAGTCTAATGATTATTTGCATGCAACATAATGCTCTATTTTCATGTGTGTACAGACTAGGGACTTCCTGAGGGCTTTCCACCACCCAGTGCTTCGAAGCCATAAAAGTAGGTGCAATACAAATATCATAGCATACATGCGTGCTTACATTGCACTTACAAAAACAAGGGCAGCTAAGTGCTGTCACAAGACCACGAGGAACATGTCACAAATCAAAAGAATGTGGTTTTGATTCTGCAAAGGAATATGGACCAGAATCTAGAGGCATATATCTAGAAGAAAGTTCCAATGTTACCCTCACACAAAACACCTCCTTCCTTCTTGCTCTTCCTGACGCAGCTTGAGAATAGCTAGTCACAACTATTATTTAAATTAAAGAGCTATCATCGGGCGCTACCTATATAGATTTCCTTAAAATATGAAGAAACATTGCCCTAGGAGGCTTTGGTGGAAAACCCAGGAACCTAACGGCAACCAGACTTCTGAGTTCTACTATAGTGTAATTTTTTTAAATTTGTTTTATTGAAATGGTTCAGACAAACGTATAAACCTTTCACTTAATATAAAAGCATGATGAAAGAGAAAAAGAGATCAAGTTAGCATTCTCATACAAAACAAATACTAAAATATTCATACAAATCACTTAAAACAAGTTGGTCAGTGTGCTTCATCATAACTGTTATTTTTCTATGTATATGATCAAGAAAAGTATCCGGGTCTGTCCTTGGCCAGTCGACCACACAAATACACTGACTATTTTTATCCCCAAGTGATTATCCCTTTCTGTTTGCAGAGCGGGGCAATCGGCCACCAGATGCTTTATGGTTTCCTTAGTAGCTGAGTTCTTACAAAATCTACAGCTCAGGTCGGCCATACCGGGCCCCTATTTGCACGTCCTTTCCAAAGTCAGAATTTGGTTTAACCTAAAACATATGTAAGTTAACCTGCGTTGGCAAGATGTAGACATACTTCTGGATCACCTCTCTTTTAGTGAGAAATGTACTGTATTCAACATACAAACTGTAGTTCCCCCACCTGTTCTGAAGAGATCGCCCAGTAGTGCCTCTGCAGTTTGTTCTTAACAGTGCCCAGGCTGTAACAAAGATCTCCATTGGATGACCCTATCAAGGTGAGAAGTTCGACCATTTCTTGAATGGAGCTGCTATTTTGACAAGTGGAGAAATTGAGCCAAAATCGCAAATCGTGGTAAATTTCGCGAGTGCGTGAATCGTGATTGCGGAAAAAGTAGGAAGTCGGTTCTAGGTTCTTTGGAAAGCTTAGATTCTATGCTTTTAGAGGAAAGTTGAATTTCGTTCCTAGCCCAAACGGTTCCAGAGATACGGCCGATTAAATAAAGGTAGTTTTTCGGATTTAAAGTAAACTCAAAATGACAGGTGACAGCTTGCAGCTGCAGAATTGACAGGTGACAGTTGTGCAGCTTTACAAATGACAGATAACACGATTTCTAGGAGGCTGTTCTACTTAGGTTAAAATAGTTTGGATTAGATTATTTTAACGAAGATTGGTTCTGCACAGTTCTGCTAGGTACTCACAATATAAATTTGAAATAGGCCTCGTCACAGTGATATGGGTCAGCTCTCTGGTTCTGCTCACAGCGGTCTGGGTCACTCTGGATCTCTGGATGTGAAGTCGTCGGTCAGCATGCTACGCAGCAAATGGAATTGAATCTCCCTACCTGTCCCAGCAGTATCTTTTTATGTGTTTTGGAAAGTGGGTGTGTGCCTGGGCCTAGCTAAGCCTGCCCCTCTCTACTTGTCATTGGCCCAATTCTCCCCTCTCCCATGATTGGGGGAAGGAAATGGATTGTCACCATGATGAGGTCTGTTTATGGGTCAGAGGATCCTCCCCTGGTCAGTTTGCCCACAAATCTATATTTGGATCAAATACATCTTTCCCAGATATACAATTTGTTGAAATTACATGTACACATTATATATTCCTTATGGTCCATGCTTGTCCGACTCTGATCTTCCTGGGGGCTTGCATTCAAAAATGACAACATTTTGCGCTTTTTAACTGGTTTTGCAATATCAGACATTTACCCAAAATTACACACATGTGCGCAAGGAGTATGGACATTAATTGATGAAGTGTCAGATTTTTAACATGCAGACATTTGGAGTGAGACCCTATTTTCCGCTAGCAACCCCCCAGAATACACCACAGGGTCCTAACGCCTCTCAAAATGTTCACAGAAAAATCACAAAAATAATGATATTACTTATATAATTCTGACAAGTCTGCACTATGAGTTATCTATCTTTTTAAAATTATGCCCTGGTCAAAAAGGGGTGTGGCTTCCCACATCACAGGGTGGAATAACTGGTTTATCCACTTCCCCCAAGCTCAGCTGCTAGCAGAGGCACTGCCGCTCCCAGTTTCCCCTAAGAGGAAGCCACTTTACAACGCCCCCAATATAACATTTGCCTGAGTCAAGGGAGTTGCATTGTTCTGTTCCTTCCAGTTCCCAGGTGCTCCACCCCTAATCTAATCAGAGAAGTGACACTCCTTTTGGCAAGGGGAAGCAGGATGCAGCTAGGCCTGGGAAGAGTGGCTGATCAGGTTTCTCCTGTCGGGGGTAGTTGTCAGGCAGAATCCAGTTTCACTAAGCCAGGTCTCAGCTAAATGTCACTTTTTGTTCCCAGTTTTCTACATTCAAATCAAACTGACAATTTGTACCTATACATTAAATAATTACTTCCTTCAAGTCATTTCAGAATATGGTTTTACATTCTTCCACCTCTTAGCAAGTCTTTCCTTGGTCTGGTTTTGTTTCATTTGTGCAGTTTTACACAAAAGTCTGGTGGTTTTAAAACGCCTGCTTTCTGATAGTGGTGAGTACTGGTAATGCAACCATTTTTGGGATTAAGAAAATGAATTCCCCACAGTTCTGAGTTGCTTTTTTGGCAATCAGCATTGCCATTCCCAATGGTTTCAGGCTACTGTGTGTGTAGCCCAATGGTGGTTTTAGGCAGTGCCCTCCTGTGCTCACAACATAGGCAAAAATGGGTGGCAGCCTATTCTTCATGTTTTCCCTGTGCACTCTCTGGGGAGTTCTGGCCATCATGATGTTTTCCATGCCAGTACTGCACAGTTTTATTGTAGGGCTTGGATGCATGGGTAAAAACATCCCACACTTCTCCAAACATTCTCTAAACCATCCCTAAAGAACAGTTAATTAAAATGTTGTACATAGAGATTAACAATTAAGGGCAACGGGCAAAAGACATTGGGGGGTCCCTATGGATGGCACAGGTCACTTTAGATGCTAGAGTGTCAGTGCTAATTTGAGGGCTGTTGCCCAGGAATGATCCAATTAATTCTACTGCTGCCTCCGAAATCACCACTGACTAACTGCGACGAATCAACTTCCGGGGCACCAGCGGTCCAGGGATGAATATTGGTTTCTAAACCATCAATCAGCCCCACACCTCTAGTATACCAGAAGGCATCCGAACAGATTGGAAATACAAGTCAATTATAAACCTCCTTGTCCAATTTTGGTATCATGGACGGAAAGGCAGGCTTATCTCTGCAAGGTCGTAGATCGTTTGTTAGTTGCAACACAGCGGAAATACTATTACCCAATGATAAAAGGGACTGTCCAGTCAAGGTTGTATACAAATATCGACTTTATTATAACAGACAGTTCTAACACACTACAAAATACAACCCACTCTGTAAAGGAACACAGAGGACCGACAGTTTCACAAAGGAAAGGTATGCACTCTGGATACTGACAGGTGGGTAGTCGGTAAAGCAATCAGTCTTAACTGTTCACGGTTTTGGTTTTAGCACCAAGGGCGCAAGGGGGTAGTAAATATCACTAGGGGCCTTCGGAGAAGGACCAGGTGGACAGAACCACAATGTACCTGGTGCTTGAGATGATTGTGATGCCCGACAGCATAGAGTTGGTTCCAGGATGCTTTGTAGCTCCAGCGACAGAGTTCAAGACGGGAGACAGCTGCAGGTATCAGGCGGCAGGCAGTTCGGCAGGCTGGCCTACAAAGCAGATCGGGGTCAACAACCGTTGTCTCTGTGCTTGTTGGCGGATCAGGAAAGCTGGTCGAGGCGTCAAATGGCTTTAGAGACTGCAGCGTGCCAACAGTCAGTGGTGCAGCCGGTCGCGGTTCGAGGGGTCAACTGCCTCAAAACATCCTTAAAAGTGGGTGCTCGTTGATGCTTGTTGGTGCACTCCTCCTAGCTTCTTTGCTGAGCATGTGTCGCCCTTTAAGGCTGACAGCCCAAAGCCAAGGAGGCAACAGCCTTGTCCTTAGGTCAGAAACTCTCTGGCACTTCCCACCTAGGAAGCTTGCTGGTAGAACCTAGCAGGCTGGCCGGGTACCGGTTCTGGAGCTGCTGGACGGGTCCACCGAGTTCAGTTTCCCCCTCTGTTCCCTGGGAGATGTTAAGGGAGGGCTCTTGCTTCCCTCTTGGAAATCCTGGCCTTCCTTTAATGGGCGGAAGCTGTAAGGCAGACTGCACTTGCACACAGGGTCCAAATGAGTCTTTCTTACTCCTTTCGAAGTCATCAGATGATCAGCCCCCTTTTAAAGCCAAATGGCCCCCAGTGATTAAGGTAGGCGTATGAACCAATCCTGGGTCCCCCAACAATCTTCTGTTATGCGTGAGATCATAACAAGGGTGCTTTGCAACAGGAAAGGTAGGGGCTGACAACATGTACTACTAAGTCCCACCCATCTTCCTGTCTGTTGTGGATCAAAGTGTCTCTCTGGTTAATTGTGCTCTCTGTGACTCCTGATCAAAGCGTAGGTTTCCCTTGAAGTTTGTGGCGAGAACAGACTGTCTCCATCAAATGGGGTTCCCTGAAGGGTTTGCCTACTGTAAACCGTTGTCCCAGACATGACATTCACTGCCCTTCATACAGAGGGGTGGGAGCAAGTTTCAAGTTGACATATTGCATATCAGAGAGGGGTTGATGTTTCCTGTCCCTTGTGTTAGTTCTGTGACCAGGCCCCTTCGCAGGCCTGTTTTCATTTAACTCTCATCAGTATGCGCCACCACCACACAGAACTTTGACAATAGAACAAGGCAGATCCATGGAGCCTTTGAAATTTTTATTAGGCTGGCCATGGCCGGAGGAAGGTGTTGCTTTTCCCCCCCTTCAGAGATGCTTTGATGTACCTGTGGCTATCACATTCCAGCTAAATGTGACTGGGAGGAATGCGCCTGTATGCTGTGCACCCCACTCTCACCCCCCCGCTCTCCCAGAGTACACATGACTATGTGTTTGTTGTGCAGTGAGCCGAGGAAAATGTGTACAGATTACCCCAACACATTTTCTGAGGTTGATCTCCCATCATTCCTTTTCATTCCAAAACTTCAACAACAACAACAAAAAGCCCGTGAGAGTGCACACTCCCTGTGCGGATGGTTGAATTTCTCACACTAACTCAATCTACTAAGGCTATGGAGAGATCAGACAATATCAATATGGAAGCTTTCCCCTTATCCATTATCTGCAGTAAGTTGGGCAAGGGGAGGTGCCAACTAGTCAGTATTTGACAGTCAGCAGTTCTACTGTGACAAGGGATCTTTATGGGGCCTTTAGTGTGGGCGGGGTGGTGTCTCTGGCATATTTCCCCAAGGATGTTATTTTCTGGAGTTTTGCATTAGAGAAATCGGTTCATGTTAACCAATGTAGGATGGTGACCCCTCTGTTATCAGAGGTTAAATCAGTGGCTTTCCAACTGTGTTGTGCCTTTCACTCAGAATTCCTTTCACATCCTTAGTGTGATAAGACCCCAGAGGAGGGAACCTCAGATTTTGACATTTTCTTTTGTCAATAGTGGGAGGGATGAATGCACTGGGCTTCTATACGCCCAATGAAGGAAAAGACAAACATAGGAGGCAAAGAATTGAAGGAACAGGGGAATAGAAAGAGGGGAGCCAGAAAAGGATGAGAAGTAAGAAAACAGATCTCGGATGAGGGCAAGAGACCAAATAGGGGAGAGAGTGAGTAGAGAGATGACAAAAGGAGAGAGAAAATGCAAAGGAGAGAAAGAGGAGACAGTATGGGAAGGGGAAAGTGCCAAATAAAAGAATATCAAGGAACGAAAGAGGTCTGTGCAAGTGGAGGGAGAGAGCAGGAGAGATAGGAAAGAAAAAAGGACGACAAATGGAAGAATGCCGGTGGGGGAAAATCAAGAACGGCAGGGATTGACAGACAGATCAGAAGGAAAGAACAGACAATGCAAGAGGAATGAGGGAATGAAGGTGGTTGGTAGGAAAGGAGAGAGTGAGTGAGTGAAGGGGGGATTGAAAAAAACAAACCAAATACATTCTATTGACTTTAATGAGATCACTCGCCCACTTGAATAGTCAACAGGTTGAGAGGTATGCACGATAGTGGGCTCAGGTAGCCCTTTGACATACATCACCTACCCCCGGCAAGTGGTCTTTGAGCTTGCTACATACATGTCAATCTACTGGAAGAGGCACAAGTGAGGTAGAAAAAAAAGAGGGGGGAGGGAAGGGTAAAAAAAGGGGGGAGGAAATGTAGGCAGAGGGGTGGAAAAGAGTGCTAGTTTCACAGATCGTCCTAAGGAGTGAATGAGGTGCAATGTCATTCTGATGGAAATAGTTAACTGTAGCTGGTTTAAAATGCATGTGTCCAATTCTAGATCCGATAAGAGAGCACACTCTTGACCTTGATGTGTACATGTCCATGTGGGCATACTTAATCCATAATGTTGGAAGTGAACAATAATGGGGTCTTATAGCAGATTTACCTGAGTTTTGCTGCTCTGGACAATCCCTCTGAAAGTGTTCCACAGATCCACAACTCCTACAAGAACCCCCTATTCAGGGAAAAGGAAGAAACAGTAGCAGTTTTTAAACAGAAGGGCATCCAGGACACATCTGTAGAGAGACACAGCTATTCAGACATGGGTACAAAGACATTTATTTTCTTTTAAGACCTATTACCATTTAGGCTAATAAATATTTCTACGGGCAAAGTGGAGGAACATTGCTGACAAGCAGTCAACATCTGTGGAAGTTGCATTGATATAATAAACTGAGTTTTCAAGTCTATGTAATGCAAATTTAGGTACTGAAGGCAACATTTGTTGACAAAATGCAGGACTGTTCCATGTTGCTGTGCGCATCCATTGACCTCTTTGTGAGCACTAGTACCAAGTAATTGGGCAAAGGGCTGGGCGGTGCTGATGTGCCCTTATGGACACTCAGAAGCATGTGTGACACACATTCCAGGTCCAGTACAGGAATGGAGGCCCACAACAGACCACAGATGCGTTTACAAACCTTGAAATGGCCATCATAACAGGTTGTCAGAGCTTAAAAGGCCATTCCCTTGTTCATGCCAGAAAATGGTAAACATTTTAAAGTGAAAGGCATGTATGTACAAAACTGACCCATCGCTTGTCTCTGGTACTCATGTGTTCTTGGACCCTTGGTCCTTGACACATAGGTTATAAATGTCTATTTTGCACATCATTGATTGGACCAGCCACTCCTATTGTTGCAAACAAACATACATCAAATAAAGGTTGTGGCGGACTGAAAAAAACATGCAACTCAAAAAGCATGGATCGTAATAGACAAGGAGTGGTTGGGATAAATGTATACACAATTATCCAGGATGACTAAAATGTGCCCATTAGGGAATATTGTAAGCATATGGTGCTAGGGTACCCTTTTGGTAGGCCTTCCTAAACCTTAAACCGCTGCATTCAGAATAATGGTTTTGGAAGCCTCTCATGTAATTAGTCTATTCTGCGGTCAAGATCTGTGAAAGGGGACAAAGTATAAGATCTCATGGTCCTCACTCTAATAAGCATACTAGTCTGCCTCAGGTTCGCTAGGTAAATGCCTACAACTAAACAAGATGCCCCTCTTTAGGAGCAATCTAAGCAAAAGTGATTAGGATAGATTAAATTGTACAGTGGGAGGTTTTGCATGGGCACTGATCTCCCTCAAATTCACAGTCGCAGGAAAAAAGCACCTAGCAACTGCTCCGATATCTCCTTCACTAGAACATAGCACCCATCCACTATTTGAATCATCAACACAGTCTCAAGGATATAGTGCTTAACCACTTCCTTGCAGTCTCAGGAATACATAGCCCAGACCATTAGTTATAATTTAACCAGGAGGGTCGGCTTCACTTTTTATAATCCCAGAGTTATAGTGCACCAGTTAATTCACACGGGTTATGCTGGTTTTCTCACTACTAAGGGATATAGTGCCCACCTAACTAATGTATGTTAGTAGAATTTCCTTTTTGGGTATAATTCTCTCCACTTCCGAGTCCCCCAGTACTTTTTGCTAGACCCTTGGATTTTTAACAGTTCTGAGTGTCTTTTAATCTACCTCTGGGAACCTTTTTCAATCCTTTTGGTTGTATCTTTTTGGAGTGATGCTTTCCTCCAACTTTTAAGGCATCTGCATTTTAATATTGCAGCACAGCACTTTCTGTGCAGTGTTGCTGTGAGCTCCTTGGGCTGCCCTTTTTATTGTCCTTGTGATAAGAAATGTTACCAAGTACAGGGGGATACATTTTATCCTACCAGACTTAAATATTGTGGAATCAGCAGACCCCACCTTATGTGGAGTGCTGAGGAGACACAATTTAACCCCCCTTTCTACTTCCCCTGTAACTTAGTTTACACTGACAAGTTAATCTGAGCGGCTAGTGGCAGTGGATTCTTCCAGCTTTACATGCAGTCCGCTAGTGCAGCTGAGGGAAGGGACACATGGGTCATCATTGACCTAACATGGAGGCTGTACTTTTTTTGCCAACTCTTGATGACTTGTCCTTTCTTTAGCATTCTTCTACTTACTTGGGTGGTAGAGGTCCCGTTAGGTCTTTTGTCTTTGGCGGGGCTCCTTGCAAAAGCCTGCCAAGGCTCTTTGTGTGCCTGAAAGGACAGAAGTTGGGGAGGTGACAAACTCCCCTGGTCTCTGTCCTGTAGTGTGTCTGCCTGAATCCCATTCAAACTGGGAGGCTGGCTGTCCTTTTGGACAAGTCGCCCCCAGATTTGCACAAAGGCCTGAATTGTGATTGGTGAATCCCAACGGTTTTCCTGCATAAACGGCGAGGGTCCTGGAGCAGAAAAGCAGAGTCAACGAACGGAAAGAAGAACGTCTGCAGCCATGTCCAGAGACCGTCAAATGACTGCTGAGTAACCGTTGCTGCTCCAACCTCCTCTTCTGCTGACGGGGAAGATCCAGATCAGACGGAAGACTTCCTCCCTTGGACTGGTGGGCTTATCCAGCCTCGAGGCAAACTGCATTTTGAGCCATCCCTCGAAGAGCTGCAACAACCCTGGGCTGCAATCTCCCAATACCCTGGGACCTGGACCATTATGCTTTTTATCGTCTCCTGAAGCATGGTTTCGGCTGGAACCTTGTTGGCATCCTTCTGGGCCTACAGTGACTCCATCTCCCAGACATCTCTTCGAAGTCAGGGACCAGGAAATGGAGGGCTGTGCCGAGTCCCAACACGCCAGTATCATGAAGATAATCTGCTGGGCGTCCCATCCGAAGAAGCCGACCGTCGGCTCCCGCCGAATGTTCTTTCTTCAGCCTCTAGGCCAAGAATCTGAACAGGAGCTGCTGTCGCCTCACCTTGGGGACCCGCAGTGACATTGTCGTTCTTCATCAGAAAAGGTACTGTCCTGATCCTAGGTGCTTAACTGGGTGCCTGCTGTGTTGATCTATAATCCTCCTGAGCTTCTTGAGACACTTTGGGGTGGGCAACCCAATAGTGCTCCATCAGGCCTAAGGATATCAGTCCTGTAGGCTACAATCCATAAGGGGGGGGGGTCTATCCGACCTCCCTGAACCCTCTTTATACTAAACATTGACTCTGACTACTGTTGGGAAGGGGACACAATCTTCCTGCACCCACAGGCACTTTAGAATAAGGCAAAGGCTGTCACCTGTAATCTGTCATCTGTAATTTAAGAGACCAGGTGGGGACGAGGGTGCCCTTACAGGCATCTACACAATCCTTGTACATTTGTAGGTGTAGTGTACATGTAGGAATAGCAGTCATCTTAGTTACTAGCAGCCACATTGTGGCACAAAGCTTAAATGTGGCACGGCAGTCAGCACCCCCGGCCTAGGCTGCAAACATGAGCAAAGGAATAGGCTGTATACCAAACACTGATGAGAAAGCCCAGAGCTACACAGATCCTTAAAACGTTTAATTGTCTTAAATTGTTGCCAACCTTCGCGCCCTGGGAAAAATGTGCCATGCAAGGCCATCGCAGGAGGGAAGATTGCCTTTAAACAGTGCAATCCCATGAGAAGGAGCGCACAGACCTCCAACCCCCTCTAGTCCCAATCCTAAATTATAGCACTCAAATGCCCTGGCTTTAGGACTCCTAAATTCCAATGTACCAGATAACCCCAGACCACCGCCATAAACCTGCTGGACCCCCTGATCGATCAAAAGATCAGAAAGCAGGGCTTTCCTGCCTTCAAGTCTAGGGCATGTGATTTGTGCTGCGACGTGGAGGGAGGGATGGACTTATAGCCCGGAACGAGGGTGGGAGACCTTGGAGAAATTCCAGCCTGCCTGGAAGCAGAAGTATGCGAGTTAGTAGGACCTCAGCTTTTCCCCTGGGCCCCGTCTGTTCGTATCAGGTGCACTGTTACATAGAAATAGATGTGCTTTTCTTAGTAATATAATTAGCACTTGGCCGTCTGCTGAGGACTGCAACATCGCCCACATGGAGGAAGATGGACGGCGGGGCTGAGACCAATGGCCCGGCATCCCCTATGGAGCAGGCAGCCTATGTGTTGGGCCCCACCAACCAGCAGCGCAGGTTTCTATTGTATGTGATGATGTCACTGATGATGCCATGTACCTTCTTCATGTACTGCTTATGCAGATTTTGGTAGAACGTTACACAGCAACACTTGTGTTGGCGCTTTTTCCTTTTGTCTGGAAATAAAGATATCCTTGCAAGAGGTGTATTGCCCCCTCCCCCCAAGTGGGTTGTATTATTTTTGGTGTGAGCCTCTAGGAGGCTTCCCCACATTACTTACCTGTTTACCATCTAAAGTCTACCAGTGAATTGAGTAATGCTCAACCAATGTCTTATTGTATATATTTGAATATGTTTACTTACCTAAAATTCTAGTCATATCTTAGTGTTTATAACCATTCTTTTTTTTATAAAACTACAGCGTGTAAGTGTATTCTTGACATCTTAGTAGAACTGCACCACATATGGTTAATCAAGTGGCAGCTATTCTGGAATAGTCCGGATATTTCAAGGTGGAAACAGCCTTTATACACATTACGGGGTGCCTTGTACACAGTGCCCAGAAGGCAGGAATACACATCACTTAAGCCACGGCAAACATGTTGCAGTTTGTATGCCAAATTTAAAAAGCAGAAGGAATTCAATACTCACCTGCCCCATAAAGGCCTTTAGGATTATCAGGGCAGGACCTGGATAGGTGGCCCATCTCCCCACAAATAAAACATTTTGCAAAAGGAAACTCTCCTATAGAAAGAAAGAAAAATGAAGATGTATGCATGTTTTATGTAACCGGACTCCTTTGCATTAAACCCGTCTTTAACACGTGCTTTTACTGGCTGAACCGATTTTAATCTAGCATGTCACAGATCCAGTGATCTCATGTCTGAGCCATTCATGACCGCTTAACTGCGGAGGACATGGGCACCCACTGCAACTCCCCTAGCAGCACCTGCTCAAAGGGCAGCTATGCACTGCCGAGACTTCGCAGCAGTAAGGTGGTTAAAAGAGATGCTCGTGTATTCTTTATCAATGGCAATTGCAAACAAGGCAATGGCCTGAAATTATTTAAATTAAAACAGTCAATCCTTTTTGTGAAACATTACAATATCATTAAGAATATTTGTGTCCATGGGATACAGTAGTTGCTAAATGGCGCAACTATATGTGTTACCCATTTACCACTGTATTTATGTGCTCGAGCTGAAGGTGAACCGTTAGACTGGTCGCGCATGGTCAGTAGACTTCTAGCTGGCGCTGGGATTCACAATGCATGCTTCCCTGCTAAGATGGCGCGCAGCAAAGAGAACCCACGTGGTAAGAAACTCGGCAAGCCGATTTTGGCACTTACCAAGGGCTGGGTCTACTTTAGCTCTGCACTTGTTGATGTCGTGCTCCGTCGAACCACACCGGTAGCAGATGCCGGCCCCCATCTCCTGACTCCTCTGAGCCTCTTTGCAGTCGGCCAGCCCATGGCCCGGCTTGCGGCAATGGAAGCACAGCTAGGTACAGAAGGAGATCATTTTCCACGTTAGCGTGTGCACTGCCACTGTGTGCGATCAGAACAAGTACACGGGGCTACTTTTCAAAGCAGCGGCACATGTGACATTTCTCTGCTATTGGCCGACTGCATTACATATAAAGGGGGCCACCACACGGCCCTAAAAGTGATGCGAGAGTGGGTACATTTGCATATGATAACGGTTACCTTAAAAACAAAACCTTAAACACAAATAAAAACAAAAAATACAATAATCGGTCATGACTGAGAAACTAGATCCATGAACATAGCAAATAAAGGAGGTAAAGTCTCCAATTATAGAAAACACCTTTGCTGCTGCAACCAGGCGTGACCACAAACTGTGAATTAACCCCTCATAAGCACGAGAAGGTCACCATCAGACATTTTCTGGAAGCACGCAAGGCTGTTAAGCTGGCGGTTTGCTGAAAACGTCACCTTCCCCATGGATCGCTAAACACACGCTAGGAAAGTAGCGCAGAAAATTCTCACCTTTTTCTTTCAATGACTAATTATTGAACTGAGGGAGACTGCCGAAACGGCAGTGGTAGCCTAGGAAGGTATTCGAGTTTAGTGGTAAAAACAGGATTTTTTAAAATTTTTTTATTTGTATATAATCATCTTAGATTTTTTAACAAAATTTCGAAAAGCAGTTGAAGAGGTTACACAAGTGAGAAAGTGAAGAAGAGATAAAGTCATTGCTAACTCCTAAAGATCTTGCTATTCTGTATTGCTTTGCCAGACAAGGTGTAGAACCAGTGAAACTTTTTTTTTTTTTTTTCATGCAATCTTTTTTCATTCAGTCTGTGTTGGAATAAGCACGTTGAGGATGTATTTCATAATGTTTACAGTGGCCAACTGCCATGCCTGTTTATCTCCATCAAGCAGTTTGTTCCAACACGTTTCTTCATTTTGAAGAGTAAAGTTTGTAAAAATGTCTGTCAAGTATCTATCACGAATTTCTGTCGTCGATGGACAGTTCAAAAGTAAGTGGCGTATAGTTTCCGTGTCCCTAGTGGACTTGCAGAAACGGCAGCCGCTTGACAAGGAATGTTGTCTATTCGCCAGTATTTCGTTAGTTTCCAGGAGATTGTCTGATTTTTAAGAAGTAATTTCGAGCCGCTCTATTTGGAAATAGTTTCAGGAATGGTTGGATGGAGTCAAGTTTCTTCGAGAAAGAAGGGAGGTGGCTGCTGAGTTTGTACTTGGAAGCAAGGTCGTTGGTGTTGATCCAGTCGAGTTCTTTGATTTTCTTAATAACTCGAACTGGATTGGCGATGAGATCTTCTGTATTACAGGCAACTGAGTCTAAGATGTTCAAAACTTTAGTTTCCCATCGAGTGAGCATATGACAAGTTCCTATCCGGATTTCT
This sequence comes from Ambystoma mexicanum, assembly GCF_040938575.1. Classification (NCBI taxonomy): domain Eukaryota; kingdom Metazoa; phylum Chordata; class Amphibia; order Caudata; family Ambystomatidae; genus Ambystoma; species Ambystoma mexicanum. The sequence continues at coordinate 671,274,016 of NC_090935.1, read as the reverse complement.
TCACTTATCAACTGATAGGTGTGGGGCGTATCTTTCTGTCTGCATTTCCGATAGAGCATGACACTATTACAATCCACAGTTGATTTTAGCAAGGAGAGGGTTAGTTCACGTCTGATTACTGATATCGGAGTTGTTTTCGGGAGGCCCAAGATTGGGCGCCAGAAATTTGCTCCTAGTTTTGGCCATAAGTCGTCTGGAAGATTCGGCATTGCTTCGGCGCCATATGTCAAAGATGGAATAACTTTCCCTTTATAAAAATCTCTTGCAGGTCTAATTGAGAATCTGCCGTATTTGGTATCAATTGCCTTTCCTTGTGTGGCTAGCTTGGTCGTTTTTGCTCGTAGGTGCTCTTGCATAGCTTTTTCCTTGTACGAGCTGTCTACAATAACTCCCAAGTATTTAAAGTTAGTGACTTTCTCGATGGTGGTTGTGTCTAGTTTCAAGTTCGGTGTGGATTTCTTTTTAGGGAATTTCTCTATTACCATCATTTTTGTTTTGGATTCGTTAATTTCCAAGTTATTTGACATCATGTAAAGTTTAAGATTTGCTAGCTGGCGTTGAAGACCAATAGGGGTGTTGTCCAGCAAGATTAGGTCATCAGCGTAAAGTAGGCGACTAATTTGTTCTCCCCCGAGTTTAGGAGGGAAAGCTCGAATCTTTGTTTCAGTTTCTTGGAAGTCGCCTAAATAGGACCAAAACAAAGCCGGAGCCAATGGACAACCCTGTTTAACACCTCTGTTAGTTGCTATTGCTTCTGTTAATGTGCCTTGCTTATTTAGGCGGACCCTCATGGTGGTGTTTGAATAAAGAGCTTTGATTGGGTTGAGTACGTCTAATGGACATTTCCATGCGGCCAGCTTTCTCCACAGTCTTTCTCGATCTACTTTATCAAAAGCCTGTGTGAGATCGACAAAGGTAATGTATAGGCGTGGGCGACCCTCCAAGATTTTGCTTTTAAGGGCACTCAATATCAAAATGTTGGCGTTTGTCCCCAGATTCTTTTTAAAGCCAGTTTGGAACTTGTCGTGACACGGGGAATCATTGGCCCAGGTAGTGAAATGTTTTAACAGCAGAGACCCAAACATCTTGCCTATCGGATCGAGGAGGGCGATCGGACGATAGTTCGCTGGGTCTAACCTATCTCCTTTTTTATAGATAGGGACCACGTTTGCACATGTCCATGAGGGCGGAATGGATTTTGTGGCTGTGCAGCGTTTAAATATTTGGCTCAAGAGGGGAGCCCAGGTCTCTGGGTGGGATTTCAAGTCAAAATTCATAATGCCATCAGGACCGGGCGCACGTGATGGTTTTAACTTTTTAATTAAAGCTATAATGTCCTCAATGTTGTCCACGATGATCCAGGGGGTATCATTAGATTCCATCAGAGGAAATTTGGTAATTGGACTAAAGAGTTTGGAAGTGGTTTTCCCAGGCCAGTTGGCCGATTCCGCTTATTTGACATGGCCGATCTCCTGGTGCAGTTGAATGGAGTAGGGTCCAAAAGTCTCTGGCATTGTTTCTGGAGATGGCCGTAAGAATGTTTTCCGCGTCTTGTTGATACAACTTATGACGGTGACTTTTTAACCATGATTTGTAATTTTTAACAGCCGCTTTGATGATCTCCGGTGCGGCTGAGGGCTCGAATCTCTTTGCTTGCCTTTTTATTCTCCTCAATTCTCTCTTTTTTTCCATTACTACTTTATCGTAGGTATGTCTTTGATCTAGTGTTGATGTCTTATTTTTTTTTTTAGGAACTCTAAAGGTGGTTAATAACGGTAAATAATCCACGTCTATCCTAGGCAGTTGGTTGTTGTGGTCTTTATATTTGGCTGTAATAGTGGTTATAGCCTTTTCCGTTATTCTGAGTCTTGTTCCTTGCATAGAGACTTCTATATCTGAAGTCATTGTGTTGTTTGCCGATAAGGTTGTGGACCAAGTAGTTTCAAGAAGATTGTGATCACTTTCCTTTGTTTTGATTACTTTAAAGGAGTTAATATGAGGTAGTAGGGAGCGAGATACAAAGATATAGTCAATTGTGGAAGTTGAATTTGCTCTTTCCCAAGTTGGAAGTCTATTAGGATCAGGAAAGGCTAGGTCCAAGTTGTCAAAAGATCTATACTTCATTAGGTCCAACTCTTGTTCTATTATGTTGATAAATCTTGAACTTTCAATAGTGGCTGGGTTCCAGTAGATGGTCACAATTATGAGTGTCATTGTCAAGGTTTTAGGCGATCCTCTTTTTTTAGTAATCCAATTTAGCATTACCATCAGCATGAAATGATTTTCTTTTAGCTTTTGCGAGTTTACAAGGCCTCGTCCGCTACGAATCGCGATCAGGAGACCAGCCGTTGGGCGGCCTAAAGAACCTTTCTTGGCTAACACTGTGTGGGTTTCATAGCCATCAAGTACTGGAGGATGTAGAAGCCATGTCTCTTGTAAACAGATGATGTCGTAGTTTATTAGGTTTGAGGGTCCTGATGTTAGATGAAGGAAACCTCGGGTGTTCCACGAGCACAATTTTATTTGGTCTTGGGCGTTTGAATTTAGACAGTCTATTGTGTTGCTGTTGGTCGTATTCTCGGGTGGCTATTTTTGTTGGTTTAGCTTTAAAGCCTTTGGTAACCATGACCAAAGAGAATGTAAAGATGAGTTTAAAGATGGGTTTGCTGTAACAGGATAGGGCTCATTCTGAACTGTCCTTTGACGTTTTTGACCTTCTTTTGGGAGCGTCCGTCTATCAGACAGCTCCTTATACGCTGGGATTAGTTTTCCAAGATCTTTAGCTGACCCCTTGGGTTGTAATTTGTTGATTGATGCAGTCTGGTTTGGTTTTTGGTCCAAAACTGTAACGATCGTCGTTTTCTTTAGTGATTGGCGTCGTTTTTGGCGTGAAGGCTGGGAGTATTCAGTTGCTTTTATTGATGCCTGGGAATCTTTATTTGCTTGGTGATTGCAAGTTTTGATTTCTCTCGAAGATTTGGTAAGGTCGTAGCCCATTATTAAAAGTTCTTCAAGGGCAGATTCCAGGGCGTTTTTTGTTGATTGTGACGCTATGTATAGGTGTGAAATTGCCCTGGATCCCTGATGGCTCGGGTCGACAATTTGGAGGTCTTCTGACTTTACTAGTCGTAGTTTCGGATGTAACTGAATAAGTCCATAACCGATATTCTATTTAATATTACTTCGTCATAGTTTCCAGGGATCTGTTCTAGTTTCAATATCCACCGTATTAAAGGTTTAATGTGGTGTTTTGTGGTTTTTGATTTGTAGGTTGGTCGCTGGGCTTCCTTGGTGGGGGCTCTTGTTGAAGATTTCTTTTGCTGCGCTTTAGGCCACGGAGTTTGAGGATTACTATGCGATCTATGAGGTCGTCTTGTTGGTTGTCGGCTAGAACCATTTTTTCGTGTTTCAGTTTCTTGTTTTGGATAGTTAGTTTTAAGAACTATCGAGGACTCTCCAAATACAGGATCTATTGGTTTGTTGTTAGTCCTAGCCAGTCGCGTTCTTCGTTCTTCTAAAGTTAGGAATGGAGATTCTCTGGACTTTGTTTCTTTATTACGATTCCCTGTCAGGAGTATAGAAGTTATAGGTGAATCAGGTATTTCTTCCAAGTTTTGGTTTAAGAATGTTGATTGATCAGTGATATGTTGAGTAATGTTCATCATGTCTTTGTTATTTAGAAATGCTTCTATTCCTCTAGGAGAAACGTTCAATGTTTCTTTTTCAGCTCTGCTTACCTCCCCAGTTTTCTTTGCGTTGCCTTTTATTTTTAATGAGGTAAGAAGGTCTCTTTGAGCCTCTATAGCTTTTGAGCTTGTTGAGTTTGATTGGTAAATTGAAGGTGTTATTAATACTGGTTCTTGTTGGTGGGAGTTAGTTTTTTCCACCTCTTTAGTTAGCTTGGTTTTTTCTATCAAAAGAGTTGGTGGGACAGTTAAGTCAATGAAAGGAGGATTTCGAGTACTTTCTGCGTTTGTTTGCGTAATGCCCTGGGAAGTAAGGCACGTGGTTGAAGTCAGTTTTTGAGATGGCGCCATAATCGGATCCTGGCTCGGTTTGATCGTAGATACGAAAGACTTTGATTCTAGGGCCATGATGTAACCCTCCAAAAAAGTAATTTTGTTCAGCATTGAAGTTTGAATCGCTGTATGGTCTTTCAGCGTGTACCCTATTGTTTCATATAGTTTAATAAATGGATTGAGGGCTATCGATAGTGCGGACATCAAGGTGCAAGTATCGAGCTTTTTTGGATGTGAATCAGTTGCAGAGTTGTCACGCTGTGCAGCTGATTTAAACTATCCCAGGTGTTGATGGTCGTGTAGGTGGTGTGGTGGTGTTTAATAATCTTCTGGAGGGGAAGTCTGAAGAATATCTTCTTTGATTGGTATAATTGTCTAGGTTTGAGTAAAAAGAGTCTAAAGTTTTCTCAAACTGTAACTTATTTTTAGATTTGACAGAATGTTGACTTCCACCATCTTTCTCATGCGTTTGTGGGATTAGGCTTAAGGGCTCACTTAATGACTGTGGTGCAATCGGCAGAGCCTGGTCTTTGTACTTGGTACTGTCGATTGGTCGATGTATTGAATCATTGATCAGTGGTTGGTCATGTATCAAGAGTTGAGGGGAGCCCGTTGCCGCTGAGCCAATTTGCTTTAATGATGTCGAGATGGTTGGGAGGGGTACAGAGCTCTCAACTTCGACTTGCTCTCGTGTGGAAGTCTGAGGGCAACTCTGCGCTTCTTGATCATTGGTAAGAGTTTGTTGTGGACACAAAATGGGGACTGAAGTTGGAGGTTTCGCAGGGGTTATGCTTTCCAAAGCTGGTGTAGGATTAGTTGTAGGTAGAACTGCCAAGTTTCGAGCCTGCGAAACCCCAGCTCTTCCTGCATAATTTGTGGTATTTTTGAAGTCACTTGGCCTGAGAAGTGCCATTTTGTTGGGTTGATATCCGGAGCTGGCCAAGTACCATCTTTTGTTTGAAGAATGGAGAGTCTTCGTTTAGCTTGAATCAATCTACAATATTTGCTGAGTGGTGTAATTGCATCAGCTGCCTCGAGAATTTCTGCATCGTCAGCTCATTACATTTTTCTTGGATGGCTTTGGAGTGCCTGTTGAAAAAGTCTGATAATAGCTTCAAAGGGCGTTGTGGTTTTTTACCGCCCTTTCTTGTTGTTTTAGGGCCTGCACGGGGAGCTTTTGTAGAATGTTTTTGTTTAGGCAGGGATTTAGCCAATCTTATGGTTTCCACTTGGTTATTCGGCAATTCTAGGACTGAGTTTTTCTTGGTAGGGACGTCGCTAGTTCGTGGTCTCTTTTTTTTAATTATGTTATTTGGCTCTTGCGGTGGTAGCTTAATTTCTTGACGCACAGTTGGACTTATTAACGCCGACGCATTATTTTCTGGGTTTGTCTTGTTTGCTGGTGAATTGCTGTGAGTTTCCCTATGTACGATTGCTAATACCAAAAGGCCAGCCATAGGTGGCGCTGCTGTTATTTCACTTTCTTTCGCCGAGGTTGATGAGCCACGCTCGACTCTCAACCCACTCAGGCACTCCTGTCCTGCCATCGATGGGCGCCGCTTCCCAGAGGCGCCAGGCGTCCGCACCTCTCTCTCCTTCAACCGATTGACGTGGGGGGCGCCCTCTCTGGGGTCCACCCCCGACCCCGTCGTGTCTGCTTCGAACTCCGTCGCAGCACTCGCTGCCTGCCCGCTCAACGCCGCCTCCCCTTCAAGAGGCCGCGGAGCCGCGGCTGCAGCAGCGACGGCGGCGATCGAAGCGCTCAGCCCCACCAGCGCCCTCGGGGGCTCCGGCGCAGGGCCCAAGGCGGTCCCCCCCTCCGGGGGGCCTCCGAGTCCCAGACGTGGCCGCGACCAAAATGGGCACCGAAGCGTGCGACGCCGGCTCCCTACCGGGGCGAGGCAGAACCCCCGAGGGTGCCGGCCCGCGGGCTGCTAGCGGCCAGCTCCAATACTGCGGCCGGGGGAAAGCTAGCGCCATCCACTCCCGGGACTGCGACCTCCTCCTCAGGTAAGCCAGCTTCGCTGCAAGGTGGTAAATGTTTGTTGTTGAATATGCCAGAACCTCTCGATAGCTTTTTGGTAGGGAATTTGAGCGTTAACAGCACAGTTTCTGTTTCCTATGTTTGTTAGAATGTTGGAGTTTGGGTTTGCGAGGATTTCTCGTTCATCTGTTGTTTCCATTGAAGTCAAAGGGAGACCAGTTTGGAATTGATGTTGTGTGGGTGATGTGGTTGTGGTTTTAGTTAGCGACTTGACTTTACTTCTTAGAGAATGGCTTGTAAGGTCTTCTGAGTTCAACCGTTGTGGCTTTTGAGGTGATGGTGCTGCCAGGCCCGTCTTGCCTGGCATGACTGCAAGACTGCCACTCACCGCCACTCCGCGTCCGCTCCGCGGAGTAAGTGAGGTTTTGTAGAATAGGTGAAGCGGGAGACACACCTCTCTAGGATAGAGCTGGAAAAAACACTGGCTGCTGCAAGACTGCCACTCACCGCCACTCCGCCTTCCACCTTCGTTATGAGATGATACATATTCAGAAAATTGAACCATGCTGTAAAATCGGTGTAGGAATGCCGATTGAAAGTCACAGGTTGATCCTTACATTAGTTACCAGGGGTGTTGCTAGGTCTGGAAAAAAACCCGGGGCTATGCTAATGTCGGAACTGTCAGGACTCGGGGCTAGCTAGTCTTTTGGTTGTAGCACCCGAGATTCTATCCGGGGCTACAACCAAAAGACCAGGGGCTATAGCCCCCTTAGAAGCCCCCCTAGCAACGCCTCTGTTAGTTACCACCAACCCCCATTATGTTTTCGCACCAAACTGTAAGGGTGTGACCAAAATCGGGGTGTGAAACCATTTATCCTATGGGAAAGACGGGTTCCAACCAAGAGACAGACTGAATGGTCTACATGGGTAGCTGTGGCAGAGCAGTCAGGCTTCACTCAAGGGAGGAAAGAAGGCTGGTGCGTGGGTACCTTTAGACCTAATAGATTACACAAAAGTAATATGTGCTGAAAAATATAGAGTGAAACCAAAAACACACAAATATCAAATGTGTGCTTTAGCTGAAATACACTGGAGCAGTATACATAAGCAGCACCGTTAACCATTTCAGCCAAGTCACAAACCGCACAGAGCCAACCCATGAACCATCAATGGAAGTTCACCTACAGTTCAGAGCCAAATAGGCAATGCACCGTGGGGTGTGTAGGTGTTTGCTCCAGGAACATGTCTGTCTATGGGGCGCGCTACAGGGCAGTGCTATTTTATACAGAACATTTTTCAACACAAGACAGACTGCTCTCAAAATTTCAGATACACATACACCCAAAAGGAGCCCCAGACAGCAACAATACACTCCTTCAGCTGTGTTCAGGGCTCAGAGTGCCGGGGCATGAACAGACGCTGCAGTCACCAACTCTCCAACACGCAGTCACATTAGACACTGCGCGATTCATTGATTGCATTTGCAACATATGCATCCTGGGAGAACAACTAAAGCCCAGGTGGAATAAGACAGGCAAGGGAACGCTTCCAATTGTTTCCCGAACACACAAGCAATCAGCTGAGCGGATTTCCAAAGGGGGCTGATTCCAGAGTCTAGACCCTGCCAAGGAAGAACATACAAAGTGTTAACATAATCCATTTGTGAGATTATGAGCAAGCCCACGACCGATGTCTGATCCTCCTGAGGAATAAAGCGGAAGGTTTGTCGAAGCAAGGCCTTCCACTAAATGGCAAATTACCTCGGTGGAACCAGAGACTAACATATATGGGTATCGCCGGTATAAGAGTGATACAGCAACTGTAAATTACAAAGGATGCTCATTGCAGGATGGAGATAAATGTTAAAAAGCAGCAGGGGCAAAGGAGAACCCTGAGGAACTCCACAGCCTACCATGATAGGATTATATGCAAACGAACCAACCTTGACCATTAGAGATCAATCTGCAAGGAAACTCCAAAAAACCAGTGAAGTACAGCGAGGAAGGGAAAGGGTTACCAATTTTAAACAATGCCCCGAAGGGCGACCACATATTAAGTACCAATATAGATTCATAAGATCAGAACTACATGGTCTCTAACTCTTAAAAATTGGTGGTTACAATAAAGCAAATTAGATACAGTAAATCAACACAGATCAATGGACAGGAGTGGAGTGATGTATTACATAATTTAATATAATGTATACAATCAAGGATACATTTAAAAGATCCAGTCGTTGGTGTAATACTCAAGGCATGCAGGAGCGGCCCAGGTTAAATCCCAAAGCTCCAGCAAGTACCCTTTTTTGTCACTTTATGAACTTAAAAAGGTTTGCTAAAGTTGCCAAAAAGGATTAACAGGACCAAGTCCCTAGGCGGACAAAGCAGCAACTAACCCCAGGAGATAACAGAGGAGACCCCCTTGAAGAGCTTCAGTTCCAGGTTTGAGACTCAGCCAACCAGAAAATAAAGGAAGCAGAGCAGGATTAATTCCAATACAAGTCAATGGTGAACCACAGCAGGGATGGGGGCTGCAAAATCTCAGTACTCCAGGACCCAGAGGACGCCTGCTTTAGATTCCAAATATATCAGGACCCGGGGACAAGTACTCCTAATGCCAGTGATGTTTCAGGATCTCGCTTTGGAAATATGTTATGTTATGTTACTTTGCATTTATATAGCACCTTATCTATCATTGGTATGATCTCAAGGCGCTGGTTGGATGAACGCCCTCGGGAACCGTAGTTCAAGTCAGAGAGAGAGAGAGAGAGAGAGAGAGAGAGAGAGAGAGAGAGAAAGTCATAAGGTGCGTGGGTGCACCAGATGTGTGTGCAGCTGGTGTGGTACTTGCATGATTGCTGCTGCTTAGCGATATGTGTGGTGGTTTAGAGGTCAGGAATATGTGTTCATTCTGGTGGGTTGATATCCATACTGATATTCTGGCTGCGTTAGGCCTGAGGAGACGCACAGGCTAGCGGGTGTGCTGAGCCAGCTGTGTTTGATTAGGTTGATGAGGAGTATGTAGCGTGTGTTAGTATGAGAACAGCTATACGGAATGTGTCATAGTATCGCTGTGCTCTAGTTGAGTGGTGGTGTATAAGAGAGAGTGTAAACGTGGTGATGTGATATGGTGTTTTTCAGTAAGGTGCCTGAGATCGAGCGCACATCTGAGCCATTTATTCTATCCATTTTATTCACTCTGTCCATTCAGTCAGCTTCGTCTGTTCATACATTTCGTCTGGTTCATCATTTAGTTTACTAGTCTTTCCATTCATTCCATCATTTGACCTTTCCTCTACATAAACTGGTCACTCCAATCTGTTGATCCGTTTCATCCATTTAGTTTACTAGTCTTTCCATTCAAACTCCTTGAAAAGCTGGCCATCTCTCAGCTAATCCTTCATTCTGACTCTGTTGGCTGTCTTCATGACCATCAGTCTGGCTTTAGATCCGGCAGAAGCACGGAAACTGCTTGCCTGAACATCCGTGAAGATCTGCTTTCCAACCTTGACTCTAGCATTCCCTCTGTCCTCATCCTACTCGATCTCTCCTCTGCCTTCGACACGGTCAACCATACCATCCTGCTCAACCGTCTCCGTGATAACCTGGGCATCACTGATCAGGCTCTGGCCTGGCTGACCTCTTTCCTCTCTGATCGACCCTCCCAGGTCAACTTGGGTTCTTTTTATCATCTATCTTCCTTTCCACCTGTGGTGTTCCCCAGGGGTCTAACCTCTTGCTGTGGCTTTTCAACCAATACCTAGCAACTCTCGCCCGCTGTATTGCCATTTTCTGCTCAAACTTCCAGTGCTACGTAGATGCCACTCAGCTCATTTTCAGGCTGCCCTCGGCCACCTCCTCCACCTCTCTCATCACTGATTGCCTAACTGCCACTCAAGCTTGGTGTGCTGCCAACGATCTCTGTCTGAATACCAGCAAGACTGAGATCCTCCTCATCGGCACACCATCACCTTCCTTTCCCCTCACTCTCTGGCCAGCCTCCCTTGGCCCTCCTCCTATCCCTACCTGCGAGGCCAAGGACCTTGGTGTCACCTTTGATTCCACACTCTCCTTCTCCGCCCACATCGCTGATGTATCAAAAAAGTCAAACCTCCTACTGCACCTCCTCAGAGGTATTCTTCCTTTCCTCTCATTCCCCCAGAAGCTCACTGTCTCCTAAACTCTGGTTTTATCTAAGTTGGACTATTGCAAAAGCCTCTTTCTTAATCTGCCTACCTCTACTCTCCGCCCTTTGCAACTTATCCAGAACAGGACTACAAGACTTGTCCTTGGCCTCAAGCCCTGGGATCGTATCTCTCCAGCTCTGAAATCTCTCCATTGGCTCCCATTGGATGCAAGGATTAAATTCAAAACCCTCTGCATTGTCCACAAGGCTTTCTGGGGCCTGGGTCCAACATACCTTCAGCTATCCCTCCGCAAATACCTCCCATCTCGGGCACTCCGCTCCTCTACCTCTAACTCCCTCAGGGGCAGTCGTTTCTCAAAGAAACGAGCTGGGGGTAGACCTCTGTCTTCGGCGGGGGCTCCCTCTGGAACAGCCTCCCTACCACTCTAAAACTTGGGAGAACCATCTCTGGTTCCGGAAGCACCTCAAGACCTTCCTCTTTGCTTCTGCCTTTGCCCCCCCCTCTCCCCTGCTGACTCTACTCTCCCTCAGCACTATGCACCTGGCCACCCACTTTCCTCTGGGCCCAGGTACCTGCTCCTCTTGCCACCGGCACGCCCTGCCTCCGGGCCACCCCTTGCACTGGGGTCTGCATCTGTACCCACACAGCCCCCACCCTTTTGTTTTGTTCTTCCTGCACTTATCAGACCTACCCAGCCTGCTGCCTTAAACCCAGCACTGCCATTTGTTGGCTGCACTCCCTCTGTTTGTTGACTTTTTATTTATTAATTTATTATTATTTATGTTTTTTTTCCTCCTTTTGTTCCCCCTTCCATGCACTTCTCCCTCTCCCCCTCTACCATGCACTTGCGCGTTCTCAATGTCACTGGGCCTAGTAAAATTGTTGTTTTTGTTTCTCCTCTGTTCCCCTTCTCTTGCCTTGTCGCGCTCTGAAACACTTGTGTATGAGCGCGATAGAAATATAATATCAATATCAAATTCATTCCATCTTCGATCGTTCATCTACATTAATTGATCACTCCAATCTGTTGATCTGTTTCATCCTTCGCATATGTTTAGTGTGTTCTGTCTGTTCTATCCTTTTTATTCATTCGATATTTTCCATGAGTTTTACACACTGCATCAGTTACATCTGCTGCGTCAATTCTATTCACTCCATTCGTTCCATCCAGTGCGTCCGTTCAGTCCACACCATCCGTTCCGCCATCTCCATCCGTTCCGCCATCTCCATCCGTTCCGTAAAACCAGCCAACCCTGGGGCTCTTAGAACAGTGCTGAGCCAGGATCCATTACTCAGGGGCTTGAACCCTGGACCCACAACGTCTCAGACAGATGAAAAGAAAAAACTTCAGTGTACCTAGTCTACAACCCACAAGTTAGGAGAAGCAACACAGAAGGCATTACGATGAAGTACGGATCCAGCCGAGGAGATCAGAGTAGCTCGAAGGGCAAGATGGGGAAGCCAGCCAACAAATAAGGGTCCTATGATGTATTCCAACAGCTAAACGAAGAAACCAGGAGCGGGTCCAGCAAATATGGCCAAAACCTGGTCCTCAGAAACAGCAGGCCATCATTGAGGGAATCCTTTAGAAATTCAGATAGGAATGTCAGGAACGGGCAAAGTCTCTGGTAGATCTACACATTCACTCATGGGCTAGCATTAGCCAGCACTTCAAATACACACCAAGGTTTTGGCAAACAGCCAATCGGGCTGGACTGAAACACCATTAAACACTCAGGCCCACAAACATAGAATATGTGCTGCCCAAGTGTGGGGTAGGAATCCAAGCTAAGTAAGATTAAACCACAAAAGAGGGTGACGACTCGGCTCTGGGTGAACCCAGATCAGAACAGCAGCCATATTAGGCACCTTACCTACCGATAACTTCTTCTTGCGCTCCCGCAAGGCTTTGGACGTGAGCGACTGGCAGTCGACACAGTCATCCGTGTCATGGGCCTCTCCGAGGCACCAGAGGCAGGGGTCGTGCGAGTCCGTGACCGACATCTTGAACCCACAGTCCCCGCACTTCCTAAAGTCCGGACGCAGTGTGCAAGACGAGGTAGACATCTTCACGAGGAAATCGTACACAAACAGGTTCGAAGAACCAAGATGAACAACAGAAACTCCAAAGAGTCGAGGCGTACCGAGATTCACAAAGCAAACACGTTTGTGGAAAAAACACAACTGAGGCTACGGGCGTCGTGCGTCCTACTTATCACATCGGGTGACGTCGGTCGTCGGAGGAGGTCCTCGAGGACGGCACATCGACGTAGGACGCAGAAAAATTTCCGAAGCAGCACAGCTGTGGCGATTACTGTCATAGATATGGAATACGTCGGAGGACCCAATCCCCTCAAAGGCTTGTTTTATGCCCTTTCATTTTTGCAGCTGTGGATTTCAAGTCTGCACGTGTCCTGGTTTCTGGTGGTGCGCTGTCTGCCGGAGATGCTGAGTTTCTCTGCGAGGTAGCTGGGTGACTCGAGGGCGACTGCCTTACAGATAATGCAGCAAGACTTGAAGGTGAATCAGGTGTGCAGTGGGAGCCAGTGAAGGTTGATGAGGGCCGGGGTGATATGGTCGTATCTGTATAGACATGAGGGATACAGTTGCGTGTAGGGCACTTCTCAGGGGCACAAGGGATGCCGACAGGAGGCCTTTGAGGAGTGCATTGCCCCCATCCAGGTGGGATAGGATTAGTGCTTGAACTGTGGATCTAAAGCTGTCCGGAGGGCGGAAGTGCTCGACTTTCTGCAGGAGGGAGAGTTGATACCAAGATGCCTGAGCTTTCTTAGCTATGTGTGTCTTGAAGGAGAGGTGTTTGTCGATGTGGAACCTGAGGGGCTTGGCACAGGAGGTGAGCTCGTGTGAAGACCTCAGAGTTCATGGTTGATAGTCAGGTCTGTATGTCTGGGTTTTCAGTGTTGTTGGTGAGGAGTAGAAATTCGGTCTTGGAGGGGTTGAGCTTCAAGTATGCACTGGACACCCGAGACTGGATCAGCGAGAGGTAGGTTTTGAGCCTATGGATGTCGTTGATGAAGTCGATATTGGGGTATAGTAGTGTGTGGTCGGCGTATTGGTGGATGTGGATGTTGTGTGTACAGGGGGGCTCACAACAGCTCCATGTATAAATTGAAGATCACTGGCAAGAGGATGGAACCCTGCGGGACTCCACAGATGACAGGTAGCCTTGGCGATCTAGAGGAGTCCATCTGAACAAATTGCTTGCGGTTGGCGTGGTAAGACTTGAACCAGCAGGACAAGGTTGCCGATCCCCATGCGCAGATGTAGGGTGTCCGTAAGCGCCTGGTGTTCTACTGTGTCAAAAGCGGCCGAGAGATCGAGTAGAACCAGGAGGCAGGTTTGGCCGTCTTCAAGGATGTTGAAGGCATCGTCGACCACCTGTATGGTTGCTATCTCCGTGCTGCATCTGGGTCTGAAACCGGAATGGTAGGTTTGGAGGAGATTGTTGGTGTCGATGTGTTTCTGCAGTTGTGCAGCTACCACTTTCTCGATGATCTTACCTAGGAAAGGAAGCTGGGTGATGGGGCGATAGTTACCTAGGTTGTGGTTTCTTTTAGTAGAAGGATGATTTGTCCTGTTTTTAGAGTCGATGGAAGGTGCCCCGAGTTAGCAAGCTGTTGATGATCTCCAGGGAGAGAAGGATAGCTTCTGCAGGGAGGGCCTTGAGGACAGATGCATGGAGGATGTCGTCTGTACACGATGTGGCTTTGAGGGTGGCCAGGGTTTCTACCAGATCCTCTGTCGAGTGTACCTTGAATGTTGTCCAGGGTGTGGAGATTTCGCAAGAAGGGACATAAGGTGGGTCTGTGGATGCAGAACTGGTGTCTATGTGCTGGCAAATCTTGCTGATTTTTGTCGATGAAGGTGTTGATGGCAGGGCTTTTTTTCGATGGAGTGTGGTATGGCAGGGTTGGCGCAGTGCTCAACAGCTTATAAGAGGGCTCTGCTTTTGTTGTCGGCTTCTGCTATGGTATTCTGATAGTAGGTGGCGTTGGATGTGTTGATTAGTTGTCAGCGAGTTGTTCAGAGCTTCTTGAGAGGTGGTAGGTCGGATGCAGTCCTGGAGCAGCACCAGGTTTTCTCTTCTTTCCTGAGGACTTTTTTGCTGAGGTGTCGTTCTTGCGTGTACCAGGGTGCTGATGGTTTCGGTTTGCAGGTGCGTTGTTTCGGAGGCACGTGTCGGTAGATGGAGGCTGAGAGGGTGGCGTGGCGTGCTTCCAGTAGAGAGTCGCAGTTTGTTAGGGGATGTTCGGTCCATACAAGTTGGAGGTTGGCGAGGTCTTCCACCGGGAAGTTCTTGAATGACCTGAAGGTTTGTGGGATGGGTTTCTGCGGGGAGTGCAGTATGTTGAAAGGCACGGCTAGCTGGTCACACCAGTTAAGTGGGAGAGAAGAGCTGTAGTGGACGGAAGACAGTGCAGTGATGATTAGGGCGAGGATGTTACCATTCTCGTGTGTTGGGTCTTTCATGTGCTGTGTGAGGATGAGGGTGCCGAGAGGGCAGATGAGAGCTTCCTTCATCGGTTTGGTGGCCTGGTTACCTGGGTGGTTGAAGTCACCTACAAAGAGGTTGTTGGTGTGCGTGAGGGACATGGTGATGACCAGGTAATTGAAGTCTCCGATGAAGGAGGTGTTGGGTTTGGTTGGTCTTTAGATGAGATGGAAGGTAACTTTGTCCGTCGGGGAGAGCGGGACGAGGCAAGCAAGGACTTTGAAGGAGCCAATGTTGTCGACGTGAAGTCTGATGCAGGGTCACAAGGTCTTGTGGATGGTCGTGAGGCCTCCGCCCGCTCGTTTGGCCGGTCTCTGTGTTGGCTGCTGTAGCCGTCTGGGACAAGTACGTCTAGGATGTGGGTGGAGGTGGGTGTCAGCCAGGTCTCAGTGAGGAAGATGGCATCAAGGTTGTGTGTAGTGATGAAGGTTGGCGAGGTTTGCTGCATGGGCAATAGTTGAGCGGACATCGGAGAGCATCAACTTCTGTGTTGTGGATGGTGAGGGGGTGCCGATTGGCCTGTGGTGGAATCCATGCCTTAGAGGAAGGGTGATGATGTTAGCATTGCCTAGTGATGGTGGGGATGGCCTGTGGGGACGGAGGGAGAAAAACATGTCACCACGTGCTTACCTGTTGTCTGTTCAGGGGTTTGAGCCCTTGGCCCTCCTGGTCCAAACCGGAATTGCCCTTTTCTTCATCTGTCCTGCACCTCGGACGCCAGGGCGAGAGACGTTCTTGATCTAAGAGTTAAGAGCAGAAAGGAAGAGGCAGGGCTAAGAAGGTGGGTAGGGCTTAGGCCTTGTGACCTTGATCTAGATCCACTTGCACCTGCTAACCAACATGCAAGAAGTCACCAACACCTTTATAAGACACTGATCGAAATAACGGGCAAATACAGGGTTCCTTTTTTTGTTTGAGAATACACACAGCTGTGTAAATATCAAAATGTAAATAAAACAATGTAGCATATGTAATCATGTTTTGACAAGAATCTCCAGCATCCTTTCTCAAAAAGTATTTATTTTGATTGGTTTTCATTAACATTAACATACCAACCTTCCCGTTACATAGCTCCCCAGCCCCCGCCCCCTCCCGAGAGAGAACACAATTATTACATAGCAGTTTTTATCCATCCCCTTCACAATATGTCCAAAATCCTCAGTTTGTGTGGGCACCATTGTAACAGTCATTTTAAAGGAATGCTAAAACATTACCCCAGTCTTGTTTAAAAAAATAAACATAAAAAATAATAATTAAAAAAAAAAGTCTGATTCCCCTTGTATCCTATAGTTTGCCCACTCTAATGCCCCACCTTCTGCAACCATTCCAACTCTATTGGTGCTTGCCTCGGTTTCCATTTCTGTGCTATAGTCAGCCATGCAGCTACTATAAATATCACATAGGCTCTCAACTACTTCTTGGTGTACCTTGAGTCCCATTAGCCATTTTTATATCTGTGTTATCTGCTTATGGAAAAATGCCGCTCATCTGTGATTTTACCCCATCTCAAAATGGTTGGAGAACAGGGCAATCTCACCACACATGCAATCAATCCCCATTGGTTCTGAACCCCCGCCAACAATCTGGTAGAGTTGAGGAGAACATTGTATGGATCGCCGGGGTGTAGTGCCATTATTTTACACCACATTTTCCATATTAGGATAGAAAGTGTTAATTTTGAAATATATTGCCCCAAAGATGTTCCCATTTATACTCTGCTGTGGTACTACTGAATGTATACTTTTCATATATCGTCATTGTATCGGGCTGGGAGTTCGTTAAGGAATTTATAAAGAGCTCAGACCAATTTTCTCGATCCTGTGTGGGATGTAATAAACCGTTTGAATGGGGTTAGCTGGCGTGTAGCAGCTGCTTTAAAATTAGGGTCAGATAGCCAGTGGCTTAATTGACAGTGCTGGAATCGGTCGTCTCAGTGAGTCCGAAGGACTGCTTGCATGCATGCTTCAAACGATCTTAAGTTTTGCTCCTGTAGCCGATCACATATCTTTAGACACCCTGCCTCCTCCCAGGCCCAGAATGACCTCTGCTTCATCACCGGCAAATTGGGGATTATAAAATAATGGCAAAAATGGGGATGGAGCAGTTGAGAGGGCCCCTTTTGCAACCACTTCCTCCCATAGGTTTGCCACCAGCCCCACTATTTTGCTTATGCGCACATTTGGTGGTCTATACTCCTTCCCCATGCACAAAAGCCCCAACAGGGGAATTCTCGCCACAGCCCTGTTTACCTGTGTGTCTCCCGTAAACCATTCCTTCATTACCCCGCGTGGCGCTGCCTCATAGTATTTCCGAAAATGTGGTAGCCCCACTCCTCCCCGATTCCTTGGTGCCGTTAGGGTGTTCATTGCTATCATAGGGGGTATGCTTTGCCATATGGAACAAGTTACTTACCTGTAACTGTTGTTCTCCAGCATGGGTCTGGCATGGATTCACATGCTCTTGAATATTCCCCGTCGTCAGGCTGGGAATCCTCGGTAAAGAAAAAATCAGTATCAGTTTCGTTTCTGATCTGTCTTTCTTAGTAGTAACCAATCACTGATCTCTGGGTCATACTGCCCCCAGCCAATGACTGCCCTCTCCCTAAGCCCCGCCTCTGACAGCCATCCTCAGATTTGGTAGCACGCAAAGTGGCAGTATGACGAAGTGAAGAGCCGCAGAGGGGTAGGCGGGAGGGTTCGCATGTGAATCCATGCCAGACCCATGCTGGAGAACAACAGTTACAGGTAAGTAACTTCTTCCTTCTCCAGCATGGGGTCTGGCATGGATTCACATGCTCATGAATAAAAGAATACATAGCAGTACACACATGCACAACCACGGGAGGTGGCAAAGGCTCAACATTAAGCATTACATCCAAAACTCAACATTAAGCAATTCTTACCTCCTCACCAGGCTCACCTTAGGCGAACAGGTTGCGCAGCACTGCTTGGCCGACCCTGGACTCCTCCCTGGAGTCCCGATCAACGCAGTAGAATCTTGTGAAGGTGTGCGTAGACCTCCACGTAGCAGCCCTGCAGATGTCCAGCAGGGGCACACCAAACAGGAACGCCGTGGTAGCAGCGATCGCTCTGGTCGAATGGGCTCTCGGACGGCCGGGCAGCGGTAGGTTTGCCAACCGGTGACAGTGCATGATGCTGCCGGAGAGCCATCTGGAAATGGAAGTCTTCGAGAGAGCCTTCCCTTGATTCACAGACCCAAAGTTAACAAACAGCTGTGACGTCTTCCGAAAACTCTTCGTGTGGTCCACATAGAACTTCAGCGCTCTAGCTACATCCAGCGAGTGCAAAGTCCTCTCGGCCGGCGTCGAAGGCGACGGGAAGAAAACTGGTAACACCAAGGGCTCGTTGAGGTGGAAGTCCGACGGCACCTTGGGCATGAAGGAGGGGTGCGTCCTCAGCACGACCCTCGTGTCATGAAAAGTCAAGTATGGAGGCTTGCAAGATAAGGCCTGGATCTCTCCCACTCGTCGTGCGGAGGTGATGGCCACGAGGAACGCTGTCTTCCATGACAGGAACTTCAAAGGCGCCGAATGCATAGGCTCGAATGGGGCCCCCATGAGCCTGGTCAGCACCACATTAAGCTCCCATGCCAGGGCAGGAGCCTTCACCGGCGGGAACGATCGAATAGTCCCTTCATAAATTCCTTCACCAGGCGGAGAGACCACAAGGACGCCCGTCCCGTAGTCCTGGTATATCGGGAGATGGGAGGCAGATGTATTTTGATGGAGGCGTGAGCCAGTCCAGCTTTGGCCAGCGACAGTAGGTACGGCAGTACTTGAGGGGCCGTAATCCGCAGAAGGTTAATCTTCTGTGCACAGCACCAGACAGAGAACCTCTTCCATTTATGACCGTATCACGTAAGAGTTGAGGACGCCTTGGCCTTTGCAAGAACCTCTCTGCAATCAGCCGGTATATCGTACCCTCCAAACTCTAGTGCCGCAGGAGCCAGGCCTGCAAGTTCAGCGACTGTGGGTCGTGATGGAGAATGGCGCCTCCTTCTCTGGAGAGAAGATCCACGTCCGCCGGCAGCTTGACTGGTGGGGACGTTGACAAGTCCAGAAGGTCCGGGAACCAGATCTGCCTCGTCCACGCCGGTGCGACGAGGATCATCCTGCACCTGGACTTCTTTACCTGGTTGATGAGGCGGAGCAGCAACGGCGGGAACGTGTATAGAAACAGGCAGTCCCAAGGGAACGAGAAAGCATCGGCCATGCTCCTCGGCTGTGGGAACCTGTTGGCGAACCTCTGGCACTTGGAGTTCGTCGCCGTCGCGAACAGGTCGATCTGGGGCTTGCCCCATTGTTGGAAGAGCCGATCCACTTGATCCTGGCGTAGTTCCCACTCGTGGCACGAGCGCAGCTCCCTGCTGAGTGAGTCGGCGATGGTGTTTTTTATTCCTGCCAAGTGGAACGGAACCACAAACATCCCCTGGGCGATGGCCCAGTGCCACAGATCCTGGGCCTCCTTGGATAGGGCTGGGGATCTGGTGCCCCCCTGCTTCCTTATGTAGAACATCGTGGTGG
Organism: Ambystoma mexicanum; assembly: GCF_040938575.1. Classification (NCBI taxonomy): domain Eukaryota; kingdom Metazoa; phylum Chordata; class Amphibia; order Caudata; family Ambystomatidae; genus Ambystoma; species Ambystoma mexicanum. Next base: position 671,254,810 of record NC_090935.1, on the reverse strand, counting down.
TATTGTCGGTGAAGATCCTCACCACTTTGTCCTTGAGGGACAGAAGGAACGACTTGAGCGCCCAGAACACTGCTCAGAGCTCCAGGATGTTGATGTGGAGAGACCTCTCCTCCGGGAGCCACAGGCCTCTTGCGTGGAGATCTCTGGTGTGGGCCTCCCAACCCTCCAGAGAGGCGTCCGTCGTCACCGTCTCCTGAAACGCCGGGGTTTGAAAGTCCGTGCCTGTAGTGAGGTGAGCCCGGGTGCCCCACCATAGGATCGCCTGACAGAACTCCTCGTCGAGAGGGATCCTGTCGTCGAAGCAGCCCGTCGCCTGAAACCAGCGGGCGTCGAGGAACTCCTGTAGTGGACGCATCTGAAGTCTGCAAAGGGGCACAAGGTAGATGCATTAGGACATCATCCCGAGAAGGGACTTGATGGACCTCACCCTGCCCACGTCCGTGGCTAACAAGCGCCGCACCTTGCCCAGGATGGTATTGGTCCTCTCCTCTGAAGGGGAGGCCAATTGCCCCACTGTATCGAGTTTCGCTCCCAGAAACAGTGCTACTTGCGATGGAACCAGGTGGGATTTGGGGTGGTTGATGGCGAACCCCAAGCTCCGTGAGTAACCGGACGGTCCTCGCCGTATGTTTGACGGCGAGTTCCCTTGTCCTTGCCCTGATTAGCCAGTCGTCCAGGTAGGGGTAGACGTGGATCCCCTGCAGGCGCAGCCGCGCCGCCACTGGTGCTAGGCACTTGGTGAAAACCCTGGGTGCCGACTTTAATCCGAACGCTAGGGCTCTGAATTTGTAGTGGCGTCGCTGAACCACGAACCTGAGGAACTTCCGGTGCCTTTTCAGAATGGGGATGTGGAAGTAGGCATCCTCCAGGTCCAAAGACGATAGGAAGTCGCCTTCCTCCAGCTGTCCCAGCACGTGCTGGAGGGTGACCATCCTGAATTTCTGCACCTTGATGTATTTGTTTAACCGACGCAGGTCCAGGATGGGGCGCCAACCGCCTGTCTTCTTTCTGACGAGGAAGTACCTTGAGTACACTCCGGAGCCCCGGAGCCTCCTGGGGACGAGCTCGATGGCACCTTTCTTGAGCATCGCCTTTACCTCCAACAGCAGTTGAGGGTCGGGATTCTCCTTCCTGGCCACGGGAGGAATGCGAGGGCACTTCTTTTGGAATTCCAGCGAGTGCCCGTTGGCCAGGGCATCCAGCACCCAACGATCGGCAGAGATGGGCTCCCACACTCTGACGAACTTCGTCAGCCGGCCTCCCACCGGGGTGCTTCGGTGGGGGCCCGACAACCCGGCCGGGACAGTCTTGCTTGGAGGCGGCCTTGCCGCCTTGGCCTCCTTGGTGACGACTGCGGTATCCCCCTTGCTTGCCGCGACCTCTGTAGGCCTCCTGGGAAGAGGAGCGGGCCGCCTGGCGGTAAGTGGAGGAGCCACCGCTGGATCCTTTGGAGGGACCCTGTCTGCCTCCGGAGCTCCGAAAGGGCCGTCGCTGTTCAAGCACCCCAAGGGCCCGGGCCGTCTCCGAGTCAGTCTTGATGGCCTGTAGAGACTCGTCCACCACTTTACCAAAAGGTTGTCTCCGTCGAACGGCATGTTCAACACTCTGGTCTGGACATCCTGGTGAAAGTCTGTCGCCTTGAGCCATCCCCGTCGTCGGAGGCAAACTCTGTTGCCCAGTTGGCGTAATACGGTATCGGCAATGTCCGTTGCCACCGTTATGGCGTGATCCGACGCCACCTCGCCTTCCTGCAGAATTTCTAGGGCCTCCGCCCTTTTGTCATCAGGCAGGAAGTCTAGCAGGGGAGCTATCTTGAACCAGAGCTCCCTGTCGTAGCGGGCTACGATCGCTAGGGCATTGGCCGCCTTAATCGTCGTTGTCGCTGCCGACGACGAGATGACTCGTCGTCCCATAGAGTCCAACTTCTTGCCCTCGCTGTCCGGCGGGGAAGTGGAACTTGAAGCCGCCGTGCCCGCTGCCTTCTTCTTAGCCACTGCCGAGACGGCCAAGTCCGGCGTGGGCTGGGCCCTGAGGCACAAGGGGGCGGCATCAGGGACTCGGTACTTCTTCTCGTACCTGTCCCTCTTGGCAGGTGTCGTGGAAGGGTTCTTGAGGACAGCAAGCCCCTCGTCCCAGATGTCGTCGAGTAAAGGCACCGCGAGGACCGTCTTCCTCTTGGCCTCTCGTCGCTGGTACAGAAACCCCTCCTTTTTCGGTTCTTCAGGGTAGAGCTGGAAGAGCTCAGATGCCCTGGTTATCATGGCGTGGAAAGAGCCAACCTCGTCAGCTGGAGACGCCCACGGGGGGGGGGTCGTTAAAATCGACGACGGGATGTCCGTCGTGTCATCGCCACCGTCTTCGTCCATCCCCATCGCTGTATCCGTCGCCGTATCCTCTCTAGGGTCCGGCGAGGGGGATGAGGGGTCCACCGGTCTCGCAGGTACGAAGGGCGGAGCGGGATGGACTCTCCTCCGCTTGTTAGGAGGGCTTCCCGACGGGCCTGGTTCTGGCTCCTCCGTCGGGGTGCGTGGTAATCTCGTCCTTATCTCGGTACATAAGGATTGGATTGCCAACAAAATGGCTGCCGAGCTATCCTGGGGCTCGGGCAATGGCTGCGACGGACGGGATGCCCACTCCACTGGGCCCTGTTCGTCGTCATCGTCGCTATATTCGATCACGTCAGCGGGAACCGTCCCCTGGGATCGAACCTTCTCAAACCTCTCGTTGAGGCTTGTGAACCTCTCGTTGAGGCCTATGGACCTTTCGTTGAGGCCCTTCTCGGTTTCCACCAGTTCCTCCTCAGAGGCTGATTCCGAGTCTGTAATGGCAACCGGCCCCCCCCCCTCTTTTTCAGCCGGGGGCTTCACGGGGGTCTTAGCGATGGGCTGGAAAGAGGATTCCCTCTGCGGTGGCAGGGATACTCCGGGCCCAGAGGCCGTTTCCACTGGCGTAGTCTCAGCCGGCTCCGCCAGGGTCGCAGCGACCACTTCGGTAGAGGCCTTAGCCGGGTGGATCAAAGCCCTCACCACCTTAGGTGCGTCCTGGGCCTTCGCCTTGTGGGGAGGGTCAGCGCCTCGCTGCCCCTTCGAGATCGACCGGGTCCGCTCCAGCGGCCTACCCGGGTTCTCGGACTTCCTCTTCCCCGAACCAGAGCGCTGGCTCGTGGTCAAACGTGCCGGGGAATAGCGCCCTGCTTGGCAACCGAAGAGCCCGACCTTTCGGCGCTCCCGGTGCCCCCAGACTCGCGGTGCTTGGCCTTCTGTTGGGCCCCCATCGCCGGGGCACCCTCACAGGACTTAGAAGCCCGCTCAGCCTTCTTCTTCGCCTTTTCACCTGCTGTGCCCTTCTCCAGCCAGGTGGCGAGGCGGGAACGACAATCTTGTTTGGTCCGTTCCAAAAGGTTCTTGCAGAACACACAGTCTTTCTCCATGTGCGTCTTGTCCTGATGAAGGCAGTAGAGACATCGCGAATGCTCGTCCTCCTTGAAAACGTTATATAATCCGCATCCAGGGCAGTTCCTGAACAGCTTGGATCCGGGTGTCGAGCTTCCCTTGTCCTGGGCCATGTCCGTTGAGGTAGGCCGCAGATCTTCCGGAATCCTCCAAGAAGTGTAAACTCGACGAAAACCCTTGAGGGGCGTAGAAGAATTCCGAAACGGGTCCCCGTTATCGGAAGTAGAAACGGTGGAGCTTGAGGCTCGATTAAACCGAAAAAATTAGAAAATCTCCTGAAAAAGCGTGAAAACGCAGTAAAAAACTCAAGAGCTAAACACGGGGACTCCCAACACTTGAGTGTGCGGTAAAAATCTGAGGATGGCTGCCAGAGGCGGGGCTTAGGGAGAGGGCAGTCATTGGCTGGGGGCAGTATGACCCAGAGATCAGTGATTGGTTACTACTAAGAAAGACAGATCAGAAACGAAACTGATACTGATTTTTTCTTTACCGAGGATTCCCAGCCTGACGACGGGGAATATTCATGAGCATGTGAATCCATGCCAGACCTCATGCTGGAGAAATATATGTTGACACAATCTTATTTAGGGCTCTGAAAAAGGTTATTGCACCAGGATAGGGAGCGCTTCAATAAAGAATAACATTTTTGGCAATACAACCATTGTTACTGCAGCGATCCTCCCCAGCCACGAAACCAATAGCGGGCTGCACCTCTGCAATTCTACTTTTATTTTATGTAGTAGCTGAGGTTAATTGGCCTTGTACATTTGCCCTATTGTTTTGGTTACAACTACCCCCAGATATGTAATCCCGGATTGTGCTACTTTAAGCTGGGTAGAACCCCTTGCATGATCCATAGGATGGACCGTTAGGTTCAGGATTTCTGTGTACTCCTCAAGTTCTTCCATGAGTGCCGGGATGACCGCACTTGATGTGAAATTGCAAGAAGCACGTCGCCTTCAAATGCTATGGTTTTGTGCTCCTTCCCAGCCATGTCAATCCCTTGAATCCGAGCCGTCGTCCGAAGCTCAACTAACAAGGGTTCTAAATACTTACTCCTTTTTATATTGTTGGAGAGAGCACCAATTATGGCCAATCGAATGAAGAGGGCTTGGTAGTTAGCCCACACCATCTGAAGATAGCCTGACACAAACGCCATATATTCTAATGTGTGAAACAAGAAAGACAGTTCGACCCTGTTGAACTGTTTCTCCGCGTTTAATGAAAGTAACAGCGAAGATTGTTGTGTTCTATTAATCTTTTCGATGAAATGACCAACTCTGCTCAAATTATCATGCATCTGACTTGTTGGTATAAAGCCTGATTTGTCCGGCCCTATAAGTTTTGCCATTAATGTTGATAGTCTGTTCACCAAGAACTTTGTATATATCTTAGCATCTAAGTTAATCAATGTTATGGCTATATAGGAACCAGGGAGCATCAGGTCCTTGCCCAGCATTGGGAACACCACCACCTTAGATTTGTTTATTGTCCCCGTAATATTCCCTGTTGTCTAAAATGAGTTGTACAACCAAGTTCCGCTGGAATCTTTTGTAAAAGCTTGCCGAGTGTCCATCCAGACCAGGGGTTTATTAAAGGGAAGGCTTTTACTGCTTCCACTACTTCGCTTTCTTGGATTTCTCTTGAAGTCTTTCCACTCCACTCTATGCCGGACATTTTTGGAACTGGGATTCTGCTCAAGTATACCTCTTGCCCACTCCCCCTCTGGATTATCTGTAGCATATGGCTTAGAATAGAATTCTTCAAATGTTGGCAAGATATTTACATTAGTCGTGGTCAGTCACCCCTCTTTATCCCTCATTTGCAGGCTTGTAGGGGTTACAGTTTTATTCTTAAGCTGTCTAGCCAGCATTCTGTCTGCCTTGTTTGCTCCTATATAATACCTTTGTTTTGTAAGCAATAGAGCCTTCTCTGCACACTTAGTTCGAAGTAGTTCCAACTGACCGTGGGTGTGTTTTAAAGTTCTTTGTAATTTACTGTTGGGGCCCTTCACTAATTCCTTCATTGTAATCTGTACTTGGTCCTCCAACCCCCTTTTCAGCTGCCTTCTTTGCTTATCTCTTATGGCTTTCATGGTTATCTGCTGACCTCGCAACACCGCCTTAAAGGCATCCCAAATGGACTATTGCCATATCTGGAGTCTCATTTTCTGATTTTTTTTTCGCTGGTCCTGTATTAATTCTAATGGGAACCTCCACCCCCACAATCCTCCCGCAGTCCTACCTACTGCAATTTCTATCTTTAATGGGGCGTGATCTGATAGTGATATGGTACCCAGCTAGACTTTTTGTATCCTCCCCAGTAAACGTGTTGAAGCCCATATGTAGTCTATCCTATAGAGAGGAGTGTACATGGGAATAGTACGTATACCCCCTCATTTGATCTTTTGCTTCCTGCCATACATCGTGTGGTTCAAGTGTAGCAATGTTTTGCTGAAGTGCTTTCGATGGCGCATGTATGTGGTGAGTAGCCTGCGTGCTCCCATCCTTCCTGTTGTACCCTGGCCATGTTGAAGTCTCCTGTCAGTTCCACATCCCCCTTTCGCAAAGTGATCTAGCTGTGATAGCAGACCCCTGGAGGATCCATCTTGACCCACATTGGGCGCTTAAGACTGTGGCCAGTGTATAGACATGGGCTTCTATACTCCAGTTAAGAAAGAAAACTGGGTCTTTATGGGTGTCCTGAATCTGTAGATTCAGCCTATCGTTTATAGCTATGAGCATCCCTTTGGTCCCATCCGAGGCGTTTGTTTGATGGATGGATTTGAGAACAGCCTCTAATTTTCAGTTTCGCTTCTCTTCCTTATATGGGTTTCCTGATACATAACTATCTCTGGTTTCTCCGTTCTTAAAAACACCTCCAGTTTCTTTGTTAACTGGGTTATACATGCCCATCATGTTATACGTCAGAATGGTTAACCTTGCCATTGTATTTCAATCACATTCCCCTTGCCCCATCTCCGGTTCACACTCCTGCTTTATACACTTCTCTCCGGTAGTTCCCTGCCTACAGCTTTTCTCTTCTACAACCCCCCCAGTTACCCAACATGCCCCACTTGTCCCTTCCCCCCTCCTCTCTTCCCTGAGGAGGGTCAAAATCCCTATGGATGTTAGGATGTAAGGTCCATCGCTTTTGGCCCTCAAACTATCCCAGAGACTGTTGTAGAGTGTCCTACTCCCTACTTTGGATTCCAGATGGTCTGCCTCTGAGTGGCAGGCCCCCACATGCCGCCTTTCTTGTTGAACGTGCAGCTTCATTAAGTTTGCTACTTGAGGAAAGACTGGTTGTTTACCTCGCCACGGATTTATCCCTTCCTCCACACCATTCTGTTTTGTGTGTCACTTTTGATCAGCCTGTTCTAGTCCAGCCATATGCTAGGGGTCACTCTCGTTCTTCTTAGTTATAGTTTTCCATTTCCACGGTTTTCCGTTTGTCCTCTTCATCCTCTTGAGTTGCAGGTTGTGCATTCCTTCATCACATGTCGTAATCCGGAGTTGACGATCATCCCATCTAAAAAGCAGCCCAAACGGGAAGGTCCAATCATACTTGACTTGCTACTGAGCCAAGAATCTCACTACCAAGCCCATCGCTCTCCTTTTTTGCAATTTTCTCTGTGCCAGGTCCTGGAATAACTGTACCTCCTGACCATTGATCCTCATGGGACCAGAGAAACGTGCCGCTGCTAGTATCCGCTCTCCCTGGGCATAGGGGGCTACTGCCACCAGGACATCCCTTGGCCTTGCTCCTAGTTCCATTCTTTGTGGTCCCACTCTATGTAAGCAGTAAAAATCATTGATAGTCATCCTTCTCTCTGATTAAAAGATCTGCAAACAGCTGTTGCACCGTACCCTTCAGGTCTTTAGCCTCCACAGATTCTGCGAGATTCTTAATCCGTACATTGGACAGCCTGGATCGGTTTTCTTAGTCCTCTCATTGCAATTCCAAATTGTGGGAGAGGCGGGAGATCTAGCACTTCCTCAGACTTTAAAGCCATCCACGATTTCCTGGTGAGCTCTCTGGGTCATGCCCACTCCCTCTTCCAACTTTGCCATATCTACTTTCAAGTCCTGTATAGAGTGCTTCATTTCCGCCTTTAACTAGGTGAATAGGATTCAAACAATGCAATTAATTGGTTTTGGAATTCTTTAAACCATTGCTGCATGTCCTCCTTGCGCACCGTCATGTTCGAGTGACCCGTATGCCTGTCCCCTTGCTGTAGTGTGCCCTCTGCGGCAGGGTCTCAGAGCTCCACAGTTTTGTCAAACTATTTTTGGGGTGTTTCATGGTGGGGTGGGGGGGCTGTCGTTTTCCCTGTTGCTTGGACATGGGGCTGATCTTATTGAATCAGGGGTTAAAAATAAAAAAAGAAAATTCTTTTTTTCCCCTAGAAAAGTGGAGATTGCTCTTTTGTTTGGCACGTAGTATTGGCAGATCTATTAACTCTACAAGCTTGTGTATCAATAAATGCTACGCAGGTTCTTCAGGGAGTCATGTGAGGCCCCCGGTGCCCTTCTCTTCCTTCACTGCCTCTCCTGCCTGGATAGGTACTCGCCCAGAGTGATGGGTCCTTCTTTTCCTGTAAGTCGTCTCACCTCAGACCAAGTTCAATTTAGCCCGTAATGCATACGCTGTGCGGCTAGATCAGTTTACAGGGCATTCTACACTTCTTTTCTACTGCCCCTGGTTAGTGCTCTGCACCCCACAGCCACTTGCCTCCCCCTTCCCGACAATGGGGGAGACTTGTATCCTGTCCCTCTCTGTTGGTAGGGCCCTGTCGGTTGGCGCTCTCCTCTGGGTTAGTTTATGCACAGATCCCCCCTACAATGGGCCGGTAGGTTTATGTCACACTCACCTCCCAGGCTCCCGTATCGCTGCGCGACTGCTCCGTGGTTGCTGCTGGGTACTTCGAGCTCTGCATTCTACTGGGAGAGGACCTTTCTAGATGTCAGCACACCGGCCGTATTGCATCGGGGCGGAGTCTTCACGATTCGACTCCGCTCCCAGGGCCAGCCCATTCAGGGCACCTTAGCGTCCCCACTCACTGCCTCTCCTTCAATCTTCAGGCCGATCTGGCTATTCCTCCACACCTCCTCTATTCCAGGGGCCGGCTTGTCCGGGGCGCTAGGACTCCCTCGCACACTGCATCTCTCCCACTCGGCCCACTGCTCTGGTTTTTCATACCTCTGTAGTGCCTCTGCATCAGCCTCAGCACCAAACTGAATCTCATAGTTTACAACTCGCTCCCCTTCTTTTTGATGCACACTGCTTAAACTTGCTAATCTTGTGGCCCAGTGGGGTCAGAGCCGAGCTACCCCCGTCAGTCACTGCCGGCCGCCATCTTTGAATCCCAATCTCCAGCATCTTGAATGATCAACAATTCGTAGCTTCTCCCCAATCATTCAACATATTGACATCCGGGTCTTCAAAAGAAGGTATCATTAAGGTTCTCAAACCCTGTAGTATGCGTCTCATATCGATATTTTGTAGAGACGCAGCTTTCCATCACTTACTGGTCTCTCTTTTATGTAATTTTTCCAGTTTGAAAATATTTTGGTGCACTGTTTTGGCGTCCTCTTTAGTGATGTTAATTGCTTGCTTAGTTTACAGTTCCTTATTAAACCTCTTCTGGTGACCTCCGTCCCCTCCATGCTACTGCTGTGAAGGTCAGTAAGTATTCTTCAATTGGTTCACAAGAGATATACAGAATTCGGTGTTCTGCATATAATCTTCTGCAGTCATAACAGTTTGGAAAATAGAGGAGCAATCTTTTCCTTTTAATCCTTTAAAGATCGTGGAGACAGAATGTGTCCACCCAATTATGCTCTCACCCGTTGGACCAACCTACCTGTTGTCAAAACACATGTCTCTATTTGACAAATCTGCAAATTACAGTGATTAAAAACATTAGCGCCTGTCCCATCATTCTAAAAGCTGCAATCATTTAGGGATCAATTTCCATCACAATAAGCCCATGCAGAGATGATGTTTCATCCTTAAAGAACATTCATTTTTACATTTGCTTTTTCCTCATGTCGCTCCCAGTTAATTTGGCAGCCAGAGCCCTTCACATGTAACGATCCAGGCGATTACCAAAAATAGAAGTTCACAGTGGCGTCTCTCATTTCAAATCGCAAACTTAAGATGATATGCACTACATAAGCGATCGTTATTGCACACAGGAAGCATGTGGTATATTAAGTGTTCATCCTTAACGAGCATTCATTTTTGCATTTGCATTATCCTCGTGCCGCTCCCCGTTATAAAACAGTAATTGGAGCACACAACATTGTCTGTATAGTAAGTCTTTAATTGTTAGCTATTTATTCCATGTTTAACATTACTGCAAATTCTGATAAGGTAGCATGCATTATTTTACTATCCAAAATTACCATATTAAAAATATTGTACTTCTATGGTGCACGCTGCAGCCATTGCCGATGTTTATGTAGGATTAGATTTCTGTATTAACAACAAAACTCCAATATGTTTTGTATAGATGATTACATTCTTTAATACATTAAGTAGTTCATGATAGGTCTCCCGATCACCCGCAACATCTTGTTACCAACATTATGAACACAACCCCTTGTAGGGACTTTTCATCAAAATTAATTTCATATGTGATGTCATCAGTGAGATCATCAATGACATTTGTAATGTAATCTTTCATGTCCTGGATGTTAGTCTTAGCAATGCAAGGTGGTGGCGTAAATTATGGTTGCTTCACTTACTCTAACTGGCGAATTTCTGGGGGGTTTCGGTTTTACTTGTGACCAGAACGTCCCTTTAACAAAGTTTTTTCACTGAATTTCATAGGTTTTTAACAGTGCAACCTGATGTTCTATTACTTCCTAATATCATACTTACCCCCAACATATCAGCATTTTCAGATAATCTAGACAGTTCAAGTAAAAACGGTACCATTCCCCACCTCCTAGCAACATTTTTAACACGCCTATTAACTTTCTACAACTTTATAGCACCATTTTCCATTTTTGGATGTCACGTGACCCCACGCGCACAGCATTATGGAGTGTTCGCGAACACGTCAGCACTTCGCGAACGGGTCCGTGCTTCTCAAACAGTTTGGAACTTCATTTTCAGCGGGTCTAGGAAGTTTCAGTTTGAAAATGTACCCTTGCAAAGCTCCTACACCTAGTCTTTCTGATTTTCCATCTGCAATCCAGGTGAAAGCACATGCTTGGAACAATATTAGCACAACTATTATTTAACTTCAAAAATGACATAGGCCTTGCCCATGCCTCCTCCTCAAGAGCCACCACCACCTGGAGGGCCTCCAGAATGGAAAAAGCGCATTCATTGCCAAAACAATCAAGAGGACAGAAAGGTACAGGTAATGCCTACCTCCAGCACCCAGACAATTATGGGTGTGGCAGTTTCTTACCACCTTTGGGGATGTACCGAAGACTAAGGCTACAAAGGTTTAATGCACTGAGAATTATTCTCAGTTGCGGACAACCTGGGCAGTACTCCTACGGGACCACCTCCATGCGACACCACACCAAATCCAAGCACCGGCATGCTCTCAGAAAGGCTGTTCCTTTCTCAGGATGCAGTAGGGCCTCTTCCTCATCCACTACTGCCACCACACAGGGCACTCCTGTGGGGCAGAAGATCCGACCAGCTACCTTGCAAGCCATAAAAGAGGCTGTTTATCCATATTTTTCCAAGACAACAGTACTCTGTGTATATACTGCAACACACCACTCTGCAGGGGGAGCAGTTCCAAAGTGCTTTCGAGAATGTAATTAAGGAGCATGAGAAACACTGCCCCCTACCTTACATTTAATGCACACCCAACATCTTGCCCTATGCACCTGCCCTCCTTATCTGTGGTTGGTGCCTCTTGCCCCCTCCACCTTACTTGCTCACCTCACCTACAAGAAATAAAAAGAACACAAAAAAAAAATACTAAATCAGAACCACATTTCACAGTTCAAAAATAGAACTAAATAAAATAATCATATAGACTGCATCTCGTTTACATTTCTCAGTAAAGTAGTTAGATTCAAGATTCTCCAACATTTTGATTAGCATTTTTTATTATGCTAATGGAAATAATGTGGCGTTAACACACAACCTGGGGTGGTAAAAAAAATGTAAAACCAATAAAGAAAGTTGAAAAACTAAATAAAAACAAATTGTTCAATGGGACACCACGCGCGTCCCATTGAACGAAGGTGCTCAGAACCGCGTGGAGCAGCTGTGGGGTGCCGCTGCAAAAAGGTAGATGGGAGTGGGGGCTTGAGGTAAATTTGAAAGAAAACGGCTGCCCGTGGTAGGGAGGCAGCCTGCGAGTTCCGTAAAACATGGCTGAGATCTGAGATTTCCGCCCGCGATCTGTGCAATCAGATTGGCTGCGACCTCCTGCCCCAGGTGCTAATGGACAACTGTGTAGCAGAGAAAAAAAATGGTGAAGAACAAACAATTTTCTGTCCCAAATAGTTCTCTAGCATACAATGAGGACAATAAGCCATGTACCTTTATAACTATCTGCAGTATCCGCAGTCCCATTTCCAGGCCATGCATCATTAAAGCAACTGGATGGCATGTGCACACTATCGCACAGGACAGCCTTTCTAAACTTTTTACTTTTATATTTGTAACACTCTCTCATTGCCTACTTTGGAACAGTCACCCATCCATCCATCCATCCATCCATCCACCAATCACTTCCAAAAACTCTACATATAACCATATCAACATATTAAACTTCCACACACACCATCTGCCACTTAACAATTGCACATATGCATTGTGCAGATTAGAGAAGTGCATACATAGAAAGGGCAGTACGGATGGGCAAGTGCTCATGGGAGCCCAAGAGGAAATTGCCAAGGGATGCCAAAGTGGGAGGCCACTGCATAACTGCTGGGGCAGAAGTGCCAAAGGTGGGGTTAATCTTAACCATAACATCCCTTTAACAAAGTTTTTTTCTGTCAATTTGATAGGTTTTTATAAGTGAAAATGTTTCATGATGTTACATCACTGTATACAAGTTATACATTTTTTAATATATATGAAACTATAAACCTCCTTTAACAAACATTTTTTGTAACTCATACGTATGTCAATCATTATCAGCAGCACATGCTGCGGATGCAATCATCATTGAATGGTCAACGGCATTAGGCTCAACCAGGACCCCAGCTCCACCAAACCACCCCTAATATTCACTGCATCTACCCTGCATCCTAGCTCAGTGTCCACAATGCCGGAATAATGTGACCAATGGCCAGTGCTCATGGCTTGCAGCCATGTTCAGTCTCCAAATCCATGGGCCATGGGCTTCGGCCATGCCGCATTCCCCAATAACCGATCAGAGCACACGTTTACCTCCACTACCCAAACACCAAATTTATATCACTAGTTTTTCCACTTACATTCTTGCACTTTACAAAAATAAAACACAAGACATTTTTCCAAACTATTCTTTAGGCCCTTGCTGATGCTAGTCACGCATGTGTGTTGTAATAACTGGTAAACATCTGTTTTTTTTTCCGGTTTTACTTGTAACCACAACGTCCCTTTAACAACGTTTTTTTCACTGAATTTAATAGGTTTTTACCAGTGCACCCTTAATTTCCTACACAATCCTTATAATATACTCACCCCCCCAATGTAACCGGAGTAGAGTCCGCGGACAGTACGAATCATAAACTTGTATGCATAATTTGATGAACTAAGTAATGACTCATTATGTCAAAAATCATGTGATTAAAAATGTTCACCATCACTGTCCTTCTTGTACCCGTATCCCATGTCCCCAGCAATGATCCCCATCAAATTCCCCAAATTTAAATGAAAATCGCTGTGATGAAACCTCAGTCCCTTCCTATCCTAATAATTGTACAAAAATTCTCCCTTTTATGTCACCTCATCCCTTTCATAAATACATGTATTTTATACTATAAATGTGTATAGTCTGCAAACTATGGGACTGTCCGGCGTGTCCGTTTTCACATGACTCACTTTTAATTAGTCCACGGACAGCGCGCCTGTTCTATGGACAGACACACATGCACCCTGCGTTTTCCACCTGATGAGTGTCCGCAGACGGCCGTCAGGGCCGCAGACGTCCCCAGACGTTATGTAACTGAACCCAGTGATGGCCTGACCGCAAATGGTGTCCGTGCTCCGCGGACACATTGAAAGTACATTTTCCACCAATCTACAGTGTTTGAAGTCAAAAGTCTACCAATCCAGAGCTCCTAACACCATTCTGAGTTGATTTGGCAACTTTTTACAACTTTCCAAGGCAGTCCACGTATTCATGCCAACATCTCGCAAAAAAGCACACAGATTTATTCACATTGCCCTGTGCTTTTTCCATTTGAGGACAAAATAAATTCGAACCCATCCACAATTCAACTAAACATAATTTTCAAATTTGGAAACATGACATCAACTTTCCAAATGTATCCTTCATTGCAAACTGCAATGAAATTCTGGTAACGTACCCTAAACTGTTCCCACCACAATGAGGTCCGGATGTTGGGGGCTTTGCTAACTGCCATGCAGTGAGGCTGACTTTCTGTGCAGCTGCTGCATGTTCCCAAAATAAGATAGTTAAGTGCCCAATGTGCTCCTAATTCGCAAGAATAAGAGGACCGATACCGTGCATAGCAGCAATGCATATGCGCTGATGCTTGATCCTGGAGGTTGGAGGAAAGAGCAGTGAAAGGCCGGGATGGCGATCTCCAACATGGCAGCGGCAGAACCCTGGTAAGCTGCCTGCGAGGTGGGGACCCAATAGGGGAGAGGAGAAGCGCCCTCTGCTCTACACCGGTGCAGAGACGGAGGGGGAAAGAAATACAGCAGAGCTGCTCTGTGTGGAGGAGCAGCCCGCCACCTGAGGACTGGGGGAGTGTCTTGGAGATGGGGGCCGGATTAATAAACTGCTCTGCACCAGAGCTGGCCTGGGCGCGGAGAAACCGAGGGTCAGACCGGGGGTGCACCCTGCATGTGCTACCCTGGGACGGCCTGAGGTAAGCATCCTATCCAGGGCAGATGGCCACCTGGGCGGACAAGTCGAGGGGGACAGTAGCGCGACTGAAATTAACCAGGGAGTGCTCTCTTGGACATATGACAACGGAGGCATAACCGCACTCACTGAGTGCAATAACAGCACTGACCTGCTTCAGAACATAGTCTCCAGAGGCCTGACAAGGGTCGCAAAGGGAAGGCCAGGCAAACCGTCATGCGAGCCTATGCGTGCAAGGCAATAGCAGCGCCAAAGGTGGTGTTGGAGCATAAAATTGATGTGGTCATAGTAGACGTCGGCTTACTGCACCAGGAAGTGCGTGCCCTGGAGGACCGCCTGCGCACAGCGGAATTAAGAGTGCAAGACAACACAACTAACATTGCTAGCACTCAAACCCAAGTAGCAGATGTACTTGCAATAGTGAAGGTTTTAGAACACCCAGTGGAAGACGCAGAGGGAAGAGCACGTAGAAACCCTGTCAAAATACTAGGACTCCCAGAAGGAGAAGAATCCAGACAGCCCTCAGCCCATGTTGAGAACATGCTGCTGCAGGAGGTCGGCCCAGGTACCCTAACAAAGGGATCTACTGTTGAAAGAGCACATAGAACCCTGACAAAAAAAAGAAAACTACTGGGGCTACTCCGAGACCAATAATTGCGAAAAGCCTTCTCCAGAGAAGGAGGCACTAGCAACAGGGAATTCTCAAAATTGGCAATATACCCACATTACACCGTCTTGGTTCAACGGGGTAGAGCAATGTTTGGGCCAACCAAAGAACGCCTATGACACACAAACCTGCAATACATGCTAATTTATCCTGCCAAATTGAAAGTACTGCATAACGGAAGGTCGCTTTTTTTTTTTACAACACATTGGAAGCGCAATTCTGGATGGACATGCAGGGAATACTGCAGCTCCTAAGCAAAGGCAACACAGGCCCATAGTGCGATGGCACGGAAGAAGCTTGTAACTCTGGCTCTTGGTCCTCCTTCCTCCCTGTAGTTTGTCGAAAGGGTGTGAGAGATATTGGAAGAAGAATGCCGCCGGCTAAGGCTCTGAGCACCCTCTTAAGGAATCTAAGGTTGGCAGACGTTTGGAGGGAGAAACACGGAGAGAAGCGAGGTTATTCCCATTTCTCAGCCCCTCATGGAGTAGTCTCCCTGTACGCTGATAAGTTGTATGTAAACCAACCCGAGGACAATTTACCGCACCTATTAGACATCAACTGGTTTGCCACGTTCTCTGGCATTGGGGTTAATAGGTAAAAATCCAGTTTATTTCCATTGGCAGGGTTTAGAGGAGTAGAACAGCTACCAAACTTGGGCCTGCAGTGGACGGTGGATACCTTCCGATACCTGGGAATTAATGTGTGGCACGACCCCACCTCTTCACATGCAAACAATAAACAGAGGGCTTTGGACGGTGTTGTCAACTCTGAAAAGGGGCCGTCCCTTGGAGTGCCGGGTAGGGCACCGATGTTAAAGATAGTTTTTTTAAAAACAATTTTTATTATTTTAAACCAACAACACACCAAACATTACAACCATTTAGGACGTGCATAGTCTGTATCAAAACATCACTTTATACAGTGTCATCTACCGTCCTCCCCTCCCGCCTCCCCACAAACTTGAGCCGTCTCCTCTGGGCCATCTACCTGAGCATTTTCAGGTTTCTCAGTATTAGTCAACTCGTACGTGTCTTCCGTGTCGTGATTGACCTGGTGGGGGTTTGCCATTGAGGTCACCAATTGCCTCCAGGCTATCAGGGGGCCCACCTCCTTCTCAACCCCTCTAGTTATAGCTTCATACCACACCGCGGTTTCTGCTTCTGCCCATTTCAAGAGGTCTGCCCACCATATCTCTACTCTGGGCCTATGAGTCGCTTTCCAGCACATTGCAATTCTACGCTTAGCTAAGATATAGGCCAGGTCCTTCATCTTGCTGATGTGTTTCGATTCACATGGTCTGGAGAAACATCCAAGCATGCATGCCCAAGCAGACCTCAAGTCAAGTACCACTCCTCCCCTGGCTATTTTCGTCTTTATCTCTTCCCAGAATCTCTGCACCTCGGGGCAAGCCCAGAACATGTTCAGCAGTCCTGCCTCCTCCTCCTCACATGTAGGGCATTTCTGTATAGCCGAGCCTCCGAACTTGGCTATTCTTCCGGGGCTCAGATAGGCTCTGTGGGTGACACACAGTTGGATCTGCTGGAGTGTCGCATTCCAGGACACCTTCTTATGGTATCTTTGGGCTCTATCCCACTGTCCCTCTGTCATGGGTTCTCCCACCTCCTCCCAGTCATGCCTCAGTTGAAGCAGCTCCTTCCCTGCCTTCGCGCTCAGGAGCTCATATATTCGAGATATTTCGTGCCCACCCTCTGAGACATCGCACATCATTTCTAGGGTGGCATCAGGTTCTTCCGCTAACACCATCTCAGGCCACCTCTCCCTTGGCCTCTATGCACCCCGGTCTCCTCATGCAGCCTCTGAAATCCCAGTGCATCCCCCTCCTGCCATATATTTCCGAGGGTGGCCAAGCCCACCGGTTCCCAGTATCTGCAGACCCCTTTGAACAATTGGGAGTCTTCCCTGCATAGCACCGCCAGCTGGACCTGTTGGGAGTGCGGGTCTGGGTCGCCCACAGTCCTCCATGCCCTGCGCCAGACTTCCCAGCCCAACACCAATAGTCTCCCCATCCCCGCCACTTTAGTTTTATGCAGCCACACTGTCTCTCTAGGAAGTATGGGGCCGAATCACCTTACAGAAGCTTAGCTTCTGCCGAGTCCTCTGCAGACAACCACATAGCCACATACAACAGCTGTCCCGCTAAGTAATACAATTCAAAGTTCGGCAGGTTTATACCCCCCTTGTCACATGTGTTCTGTAGTTTCCACAGGGCCACCCTATTTCTGGAGTTGTGCCATATGAAGCCCCTGCACAGGCCATGAAGTCTCACAAAAAAGCGTCTGGGGATCAAGTACGGGACATTCACAAAAAAATGCAGGAGTCTGGGCAAGACCACCATTTTGAGCAGCGCTGCTCTTCCCATCATAGCCAGGGGTAATCTAGACCAGAACACCATGCTATTTTTAATTCCGTCAATGGCTTTCTCCGTATTGTGTTTGTGCTCTGTCTCTATACTATGGTAAATGTTTACGCCCAGATATCTGAACGTCTCGGTCTGCCAGGGTATCTGCAGGATGAGTAACCTTTCCAGTGGGATGCTCTTATACCTTCCCAAGGGGAACAAACTAGACTTCCCGGGGTTCACCGATATGCCCGAGAGGGTGGCATAGCGATCCATCCCCTCCAGCACATATTGCAGATTCTCCTCCGGGTAGCGCAAGTAGAGGACCATATAATCTGCATGCAGTGATACCAGGTGTGTTCCTCCTGTCGTGCGAATCCCCACCTCCCCGTATTGTTGCCTCAGGCAGATTGCCAGAGGCTCTAATGCCAGAATATATAACATGGGTGACCAGGGACAACCCTCTCTGGTCCCCCTACTGAGTTGCCATATCTGAAATTATGGGTCCTGTTTTAACTCTCGCAATCGGGGAGCTATATAACAGCTGGGCCCACCTGATGTATCCTGGTCCCATCCTGTATCCTTTTAAGGTCGCCAGCAACCACAGCCACTGCACTGAATCAAAGGCTTTAACCGCGTCCAGCGACACGATAGCCAGCTCGCCGGAGTCTCCCCCGGTTTGATCAATGATATGGTGCAGCTGCCTGTGGTTGTCTGTGATATTTCTACCAGGGACATAGCCTGTTTGATCTGGGTGTATTAACTTGCCAATTACCCTCTTAAGTCTGTTGGCCAGCACAGCCGTAAGTATCTTACTATCTTGATTGAGCATAGACAAGGGCCTACAAGACCCACACTCCACATCCGGCTTGCCCGGTTTTAGAAGCGGGATGATCACTGCCTCCCGAAGGGAAGCCGGCAGTTCCCCCTGCTCGTAAGCTTCATTAAACATGGCCAGCAGCGGCTGGAGTAGCTCCTGCTTGTATGTTTTATAAAACTCACTGGGTAACCCGTCTGACCCGGCCGCTTTACATGTGGGCAGGTGTTGGATCACCGTCTCCAATTCGTCCGAGGTGATGGGGGCCTCTAGTTCTGCGCATTACAGGTCATCCAAGGTGGGCAAGCCTATATTCTCCTATTGTATCCAGTATCTCTTGGCTCATATCTTCTCCTGCGTCCTCATATAATGGTTTATAATATTTGAGGAACTCCTCGTTTACCCCCTCCTGTGTATTACATATTTGACCGTCCATGTCCCTTACCTATCTGATCACCGCGCGGGGTGGGGAGGGCTCATTCTTGTATAGCCATGCCAGTAGTCTACCCGGTTTATCCCCTCCCCAGTATGTAGCCTCTCTGTGTGTGTATTTCTTATAATTTAGCTTGCATAATCTGTCCCAGAGTTCACTACAAGTCATCTGTAAGTCTCTTATCCTGGCGCTGCCTACTTGGGTGGACCCTCCACTCTGTATCAGGCCCTCTAGCTCTCTTTCAGTTTCCTGCAGTTCCCGTTCAATACCCACTTGGATCCCTTTGGATTTTGATATAGCTACCCCACGCACCACCACCTTAAATGCCTCCCAAACTGTCCCCACAGAGCATACACTGCCCGTGTTCATTTCGAAGTATTCCTCGATGGCCTCCCTCAAATCCTCTCAAAATCCTGCATCCTGTAGAGCCTCAGCTCTAAGCCTCCACGTTGGGATTCGCGCTCTGGGGGGTTGGTGTCACCACTCTATGACCAAAGGTGAATGGTCGGAAAGTACCCGAGCCTTGTATTCCGCACCCACCATCTCTCCCGCTATCTCGGCGCCGACAAACACATAATCCATTCTCGTATGAAGGTCATGTAGAGCTGCGTAATGCGAGTATTGCCTGTCCATTGGGTGCAACAGTCTCCACACATCCTCCAGGCCGAGATCTGTCAGCAGCGTCCTCAGCGCCTTAGCCGCTGGTGCCGGCTTTGCTGACTTTTCGTCTGACCTATCTATCTTGGGGTTCAGGGTACAATTGAAGTCCCCTCCCCACACCATTGCGCCACCCACCAAGGGGCTAATTTTACTATATAGGGACCTAAAATATGCCGATGTATCATGGTTAGGGGCGTACAAATTTACAATGTTCACTTCTCTGTTCTCCAGGAGCCCCACCACCACCACCATTCTACCTTCTGGGTCTGTCGTTGAACTAAGCAGCCGAAACGGTACATGCGGTGCCACCCATGTGAGCACCCCTCTTGCATATGCCTTCCATTTTCTCCTGACCACCTCCAACTTCTCCTTGGTGAGGTGGGTCTCCTGTAGCATAGCTACGTCAATCCGCATCCTCTTTAGGTACATCATCACTTTATTGCGTTTTAGGTAACTGTTGAGGCCCCGCACGTTCCAGGTCACAACTTTGAGATTACTCAAAGCCATTGACTCGATTCTCTTCCCCTCCCCACTACCTCTGATATCTACCTCGATGGCCCGTTTTCCGACTCTTAACCCTCTCAACCTCAACAACTTCCCCCAACGCCCTTTCCCCACGGCACACAACCCCTTCCCTCCCCCCTCCATTCCCAACCCCAACAAATGCCCAGCTCCATCCCTGGATCTCAGGCCCACCCGCGTTTGGTCCTGTCCCGTAAACCAAGGGCTAGGACCCCGCGGGGCGTCACCGGACTAACAGTGACCTAACTA